>NC_082597.1:46473575-46781181 GCF_030936135.1 Gavia stellata
TGTTAGCGTAGTATGAGTAATGCACTTGATCTTACTTTCAGACATCCCTGTTGTAGACAATATGAGGATTAATTAGGCAGGTCTAGTAAGTCCATGATATACACTTCTTGAAAATGGGAAAAAGATTCACGAATATTACAGAGGAAAGGAATTTTTTATGTCTGAAGTCTTGATTGATGGACAGGGAAAGGGCATTATAGAGAATCTTGGACTGCTGCTATCTTTGCTATTTCTATTCTGCATTTACTGAAAATGATCTTTTGAGCAAAAAAAATCCAAAACAGAATGAGAAAATTGTTGCTACTTAACATTTCAGTCATTGCTTTCTTATAAGCTTCTCTCTCTTTTCTTCCCTTTGGTCTGTTGTTAATAACAGGCTTTGATTCACCAAAGTGTCGTCCATTTCTTAGCAACACTGACAAGCCAGTTTGCTGAATAGAATACTGAAAAGCATTTCTAGTACCTATTTGACATTTTCAGTGTGAAACAAACATTGTGCTAAAGGCCACTGTTTTAAAATCACTTCACCATCAGAAACCATTGAGTCTTACAGGATTCTCAATCAAAAGCAAAAATTTGCCATCCTTAGGATTTTGAAGATTTTTGGTGGCTTAACTTAAACAAATGTGTTATTCCATTTTCCTTGAAATTGTGCAGCATCAATATTGTCCTGCCAAAAACGCATGCACCTGTGAAATCTGTGAAATGACTAATATCACAGAATGCTAGAACAGCTGAGGTTGGAAGGAATACCTGGAGATCATCTAGTCCAATGCCCCTGTGCAAAGCAGGTGCAACTAAAGTGGGTTGCTCAGAGCTGCGTCTAGTTAGCTTTTAAATATCTCCAGCATGGAGACTCCACGACTTCTCTGGTCAATATACTGGAATTGCAACTGGTATTCATATTAAAGGATAGTTTTACCACATGGTACCACTCTTAAAAACTGATGAATCTACAAGTGTATGTTTGTTCTTGTGCTTCCACTTACTAGGTAAATATGAAAATAAATGTAAGGTGGCTTTAAAGGTCTTGACAGGGAGATCTGCCTTGGCTTAAAACTGGCAGAATCAGTTCTGCCTCCATCTAGAGCTCAATGTCCACTCCATTTGCACCGTCAAAGGAAGGAGAGTTTTTCAGGAGAGGAAGAAACAGCAACATGACTGAAGAGTTTCTTCAAAAGTTTACTACACTGGTAGCAATTAGGAGATAGCGAATTTCTTTATACTCCTGTGTGAAGAAGTCAGAGATGTGTCTACTACTGTCTTGCAAAATGAAGAAAGAAAAAAAAAAATAGTTGCAGTATGAGAAGAAAAAAAAAGTTGCCGTATAAGAAGAGAAAATAAAAATTCTGTTTATCCTTCATATGGCATGTTAAATTTTGCCACAAAGCAATGTTGAAAGCCTGGACTGACATGGGACAACAATTTCATCCTCCTGTAGATGGAATGTGTTGTTAAAAAAAAAGTTAGCAGCTATGGAGGGCTTAAAATGTGTATGTTTGGATAAATTTGCAAGTCACTTGGTGTTCCTCTTACATTCTCTCCCATGATATTCTGTTCTTTTCAAAAGACAATACTATACTGAGTCAGTTTTATTTAATGATAAAAGCACATAGACTCTTCGTTATTTATCTAATAATGTATAACCCATGATTCTGCAGAGCAAAATAGCTATCTTGTGAGATGACGTATATTTCCAGTACTTCTTGTTTCTCCTCAGAGCAGAAATATTCTATTACTGTGCTTTTTTACAGCTGAAATTGCAAAAAGAAGGTACACAGAGTACCAATGATATTTTTTAGTTATATTAGCCTTGTGTTTGATTTCTCTATAAATTATAAAATCCATGCTTATTTTTGTCAATATGTTGACTTCTTTTTATAATATGCCCTTTTATGGCAAAGACGGTTAAACACAGAAGAGAGAATGAAACAACTTTTACAAAAATACTGTTTTGCCAGATCTGTTTTCATTGTAGAAGTAAAATGTTATCAATTTTTTTTTGGAATTGATAGAAAGTGCTAACTTTTCTTTAATAATTTACAATAATATATTACTGTTTGATCGTTAGTTCAAGTATGAGATGTAACTGTGTAACTGTTACTGCAGTAGTTCAGTCTCAGATGTAAATAGAACCAAGTATATGACTTTTATATAATAATTGGCTGAAACAAGTCATGTAGAATCATAGAATATTTTGAGTTGGAAGGGATCCACAGGATCATTGAGTCCAACTCCTGATTCCACACAGGGCATCATAAAAGCTAAACCATACGTCTAAGAGCATTATCCAAACACTTCTTGAACACCAACAGGTTTGGGGTCATGACCACTTCCCATGGGAGCTTGTTCTAGTGGCTGACCATTCTCTCTGTGAAGAACTTTTTCCTAATATCCAATCATTAACTTTCCCTGTGCACCTTTGAGCCATTCCCTCATGCCATATCACCAGACATCAGAGAGAAGTAATCAACACCTCCATCTCTGCTCCCCCTCACGAGGAAACTTTAGACAGCAATGAGGTCATCCCTCAGTCTCCTCTAAGCTGAACAAATCTAGTATCCTCAGCAGCTCCTCAGCTTCTTATGTCATGCCCTCTAGTCCTTTCACCATCTTTGTTGCCCTCCTTTGGACACATTCTAATATTTTTATATCCTTCTTATATTGTGCATCCCAAAACTGCACACAGTATTTGCAGTGAGGCTGCACCAATGCTGTGTATAGTGGAACAATCTCTTCTTTCAACCAGTTAGCTATACCGTGCTTAATGCAGTCCAGGATATGGTTGGTGCTTTTGGTTGCTAGGGAACATTGTTGGCTCATATTGAGCTTACCATCAACCAAAACCAGTCTATACACACATCCAGGATTACACCGTCCCAGGTGCAGAATCCAGCATCTGTCCTTGTTAAATTTCATATGGTTGATAATTGCCCAGTGCTCTAAGCTACCGAGATCGCCATGTAAGGACTCTCTGTCTCAAGGGGATCAACAGTTCCTCCTAGTTTACTATCATCAGTGAATTTACTAAGTGTGCACTCAAGTCCTGCATCCAGGTCATTGATAAAAACATTGAAGAGAACTGCCCTTAAAACTGTGCCTGGAGAACGCCACTAGTGATTGGCCACCAGCCAGATGTTACCCCCATTTGCTACTGCTCTTTGAACCAAACTCTTCAGGCAACTGTTCACCCATCATATTGTGTATATGTCTAGCTGTATGCTGGACATTTTTTCCAGAAGGATGCTGTGAGAGGCATATCAAAGCTTTTTTGAAATAAAAAACCTCCACATTGATTGCCTTCCCTTTATCCACTAGGTGGGTAACCTTGTCATAGAAGGATATTAATTTAGTAAGGCATGACTTTCTTTTCATGACCCATGTAGGCTTTCACAAATGTCTGCATCGTCTTTCAAGTGTTTTTCAATAAGACCCAGAATAATATTCTCCATAATTTTACAAGACACTGAAGTAAGACTGGCAGGCCTGTAATTACCATTGGGCCCCACAGACTTATATGCATTCAGTTACAGCAGCAAATCCTGTACAAGTTCAAAGTCAACTGGGAACTGATCACTCTGCCAGTTGTGGTCCGCCAACCCAGGTCTCCAGGGGTCCCAGGGCCCATCACTGGTGTTAAAGACAGGTGTTAAATGTCTGTGATTTACCTTCCTCCCTATTTGAGAGGTGACCAACCTCATCACAGAATGGATCAATGTTTTCTTTAGTCCTCCTTTTGCTGCTAACATACTTAAAAAAGCCTTTTTTTTGTTATCTGCTACAATACTGACCAGCTTCAATTCCAATTGAGCTTTGGCCTTACGAATTTTCTCCCTACAGTGGCAAACAGCATCTCTGTAGTCCTCCTGTGTAGCCTGACTTTGCTTCCAAAGTCCATACACTTCCTTTTCCACCTAAGTTCCAGAAGGAGATCCTTGTTCAGCCAAGCTGGCCTCTACGCCTCTTGCTTGACTTATGACACATTGGAATTGCCTGCTCCTGCACTATTATAAGATGGCTCTAAAAAAGCAACCAGCATTTATGGACCCTAACACCCTCAAAAGTAGATTCCCAGGGGACCTTCCGAACTAGTTCCTTGAGCAGCCTAAAATCTGCTTTCCCAAAATCCAGCATAGTAGCTCTGCTGACAGTTTTTTCATATCACCAAAGATTTAAAACTCAACTGTTTCATGATCACTGTGGCCAAGACAACCACCAATCATCACTTCACCCATGAAGACCATCTCTATTTACAACTAACAGATCTAGGAGTGCACCTTTCCTAGTTGTGTCCCTTAGTACCTGTATCAAAAAGTTATCTTCAACATGCTTCAGGAATTTCCTGGACCTGTTGGTGTCTGCTGTATCACAGTTCCATTTAACATCTGGAAGTTGAAGCCACCCATAAGGACAAGGACAACTGATCTAGAGATTTCCCTTAATTCCTTATAGAATAATACATCAGTGTCATCATCCTGGCTGGATGATCTATAGTAGACTTCCACAAAAATATGTGCTTTATTAGCTTTTCCCCTAATCCTTAACCAGAAGCTCTTAAGCATTTCATTCCCAGCTGCAAGTACTGTGCAGTCCAGCCCCTCCTTTACATCTATCTCTACCCCTCCACCTTGCCTGCCCTGCTTCTCTCTCCTGAAGAGCCTATAACCTGCTATCATAGCACTCCAGTCCGAGGACTCTTCCCACCAAGTCTCACTTATGCCAATAATATCATAGCCAAAGCTTCTAGTTCCTCTTGTTTATTCCTCATACTGTGTGCATTAGCGTACAAACATTTCAAATGCACTCCAGTGTACTCAGTACACTGTGGGGCAGAGTGAAACCCTCAATAGCACATTGTCTCTCAAACTTTGTCATGGCATCCCATAGCTTATCACTAGTATGCTTAATTTTATCACTTTCCCCCTTTGAACCTACTTTAAAGCTCTTTAAATGAGTACTTTCACATTATTTCTTGTAGTTTTTTGTTGATTGGCAAAAAATGCAAAATATTGATCACTGATATTTTGATTTTTTCTTCCTTTTTATACTTGCTTCTGAGGTCTTGAAAGGATTCAGGAGAATCCTTCCCTTTTAGCAACATGTATTAGAAACATTTAATATGATATTCGCAAGTATCATGTCTATAAATACAAAACATTAAAAATGATACAGTCTTTTTTAAACAAAGAAAGAAGCTTATTGAAAGCTAAAAATGAAGATAATGATTTTATCACCTGAAAGTTGAACTGCTCTCTTTTCTACCATCAAAAATCTAACTTCTTTGATATTGACAGGGTTTTAGCCACATTGCAAATTTCTCTTTTACCTTCATATGTTAAAATGAAGTCAAGAACCTAATGTGTTTTTGCTAGAAAAGAGCCAATTAAACTGTTTACAAGGCTAGAAGGTGAAGGGTCTGTGTGTAATGGAAAGGGATGACATTTCTGTCTCATGAATACAATGATTTAATTCTTTGACCTACTGTTGGCAAGAGCTGGTGTATGGTGAACGCTTTCAGGTCTGACACATTCATTAAAATAAAACAACCCCCAAACCCCTCTTTGGCAAAAGCCAAAGAGAAAGTTGAATGTTTAACTTGCGTGAGATTCCCCTCCCCTCAGATGATCTATAATGTGACTTTGAAGGTTGACTAAACCAAAAAAAAAGGTAAGAAAAGGAGAATCTCTTTGCTTACCTTCTCTGTCTCACAGAGGCCATGCAAAATGAAAAGATAAGGGAAATATTTTGAAAGGGTTATAATGTAAACATGGGCAGCTGTTTTAGACATTACCACATGTGCGCAGTCAAAGACACATCAGAAAATCCATGCAGAAGTTCATTTTTGTGGCCCTGGAAGAAAGGTCAGAAGGTTTAGATGTTAAAAGTAAGTTAACTCTTTGCTTATTTGACCATTAAACTGTCAGCACGAAGCTATGTTTCAAACGTATGATGGTCTCAAATCTTAGTGGTAAATGAAGTCTGAAGACCTATTAACCTCCCTAAGACATGAACCAGAGGCTGGTTCAGCTTCTCCACCAGGGCAAAGTAATGGGTAGTAAGAGGTGAGAAAAACATCTGAATCTTATCTTTGTTTGGCAAAGTTATGCAGCATAAATGTCAGTGCTAAACTTGAATTAATAATGGTTCTTTACTGACATTACTATGCGGCTAAGTTGATTTCACATGTCTAACTATCCAATGTTTGCAATTTTCTTTCTATGGGTTCATAATGTAATTATGAAAGGGCATTTGAGTAGTTAACTCAGTTCAACCTATTTGCTTTTGAAAATAATTTCAAATTTTCTCTGTCAGTTCATATCACCATAACTTTAGTTGCATGTATTAATTGATGAAATTACAACTCTATGGATTAAAAACATTACTGAAGTCTTTGGGTTTGGGGTTTTTTTTTCCCAACTTTTCATCTAGCACTGAAACAAATTTTTTAGATATAATGAAGGCCACAAAGAAACAAAGCAAAATGAACTTGTAATGCAGCTACCTTATATAGTATTGTATCTGACTTTATCAGTGGTATGTGTTAAGTTCTGGAATATCATTTGTTTGGTTTGTTATTTAAAAAACTAGATACAATGTAGCTATCAGAAATGAAGCACAACTGCATGTACTATTTTTTTGTAACCAAGAAAGTAACCAAGTAACCAAGTAACTTAACCAATTACTTAGGTTATTAATCAGAAAGCCTTAGCAAGATTATAAACACCAAAATAAAATAAACATCAAAACACAGTCAAATAAAAAGCAAATACAATGTTCTATAGTTATTCTGTGTGTAAAAAGATTATTTTTTTAAATGCGTAAGATACAGTTACAATAAATAAACCAAGCTCACATTAAGAAAATCTGCATCACCTTCTCCTTTGTGTACAGGAGCTTCTGAATGCCCTTTTTAAAAACATAATTGACATGTTTAGTTCCTTTTGTTATTTCCTTAAGTTCTTTTGGTCACAGCATAGGTAGGCTGTCAGCTTGCCCTGAAGCATGGTCTATACTGTTCCTTAACTCTTTACTCTCATTAGCAGGACAAGGACTCAGATATCCCAACTGAGTCTCACATAGTAATATTTGCACAGCATTGGACTGCCAGCCAGATTGTACTCCTGGTTTAAACTGTATGTAGCTTCATCGTTTTCAGGAGCTCAGCATGGATGTATATCACGATGACAGAGAAAGGAATCTTATCCCTTGTAATTATCCTAATCCTACTTTAGTCTATGACTATCCAATCATTTCTGGGTTTTGGGTATTTTTTCACAGAATCACAGAATCACTAAGGTTGGAAAAGACCTGTAAGATCATCAAGTCCAACCTTCAAACAAAAAAACCACCACCATGCCCATTAAACCATGTCCTACAATGCCACCTCCACACGTTCCTAGAATGCCTTCAGGGAGGGTGACTCCACCACTTCCCTGGGCAGTTTATTCTGGTATACTTTCCTAAGTGCTCTAAAGGACATGAAAATGACAGAAGTCACTACTCGCTATGAAGAAAAATAATTTGTTTTCTTTAGGAAATATCAGGAATGAAAGGAATAAGAGGCTCTATAAACAGCATAGCTTACTTTTCAGTTAAATATTCTTTCTTCTGGCTTGACAAAACCCAGAGGGGTTTATGGGGGTTGTGGATGGGTATTAAATATATCATTCTTAGCAGTCATGGTGATTAAGGATTCATTTTCATGTGACATGCAGCACTTCTGAGTGCTGAATGAAATCAACACTGGGACTGAGGAAGCACAAAAACTTCCCTCTGTCTCATAATAGCTCAGGTTTTTTCGATATACAGCTGATTTCCTGCTAAGATGTTCTCTCTTTCAAACTCAAAAGTAAAACTGTTCTATAAAGCAACTATACAAATTGCACCACCCTCAGAACCTTCCCAAGTGGAGAGACAAGTTTAGCTGTGTCTTAATTAGTAAAATACCTATGTCTGAGACTGTACAGTGGCACTGATGTCAGCCATCACAGATGGAAAAACATCCATATCATAAAGGTCTCTTCCCTGCAAAACATGAAACTGCCTGCTGGGAAGTTAGTCCCTGACACATACTAACCCTTGAGCTGTGCCTGGGAACTGCATCAAAGCTTGGTACAGGCTAAAACTGGTTTAGGAGCTCTTTTAGAAATGTATTAGCGATGACAAGTTTCAGAGCCTGGAACATTCTCTGACACTGCTTAACATCTCAGTATTGACATTGCCTTCAGGATTGGTGCCTATTAGCACTTTAGTTTTCTGTAGGCATTGGCTATATCTATGCTAATTAAAATCATGATGATGATGATGATGATGATGATAACAACAACAATAACAATACTAAAAAATGTTGGACCTCGCTCTGGGTGAAGCTAAGTACAAATAAACTCTCTGATTTCCTAAACCAGAGTGGTTGTAACCAAGATGCCCTTTGGGGATCATCACTGACACATATTATCCTCCCAAATGTGCACAGACACAAGACAGCAATTGGGCACCAGTCTGTAACTGTTCAAGAGATTACTCAAGTAATTTGATATTATGGATGATTGCTTACCAGTATAGGTATCTATATTAGTAAACTAGAGAGGGCCAGGGAATAGTTCTGGACCATTCCTAATGGACAATTTAGATGTGGCCACTTTGTTTTGGAGGAGACAAGGGCCAAAGAATGGTCCTGGGCTCATTTTATTTGATAGTGTAACTGCACCTGCAACGTCTAATGTCTATGTGGTAATGTCTTTAGGTGGTTAAAGATCAGATTCTCTTTCGGGACAAGGCTCAAGGACACAGAGCTGTGGCCCAGCTCTGTTATCATCTTGCAGTTAGCCTGCCTTAGCAGAAGCCTACCTACTGCTTACAGGAGCAAATCTTGCTCACTGGAGCTCCAACTGAGCCCCATGTGCTGAAGCAGTTCTTCATGAGTTGCAAGGTGTCTTTTTTTCTAGGGCCTACTGAATTCAGAACAGATCTTGCCTCAGCAACTAGATTTTTCCTGTACCTGCTAGCTTCTCATTGCAGAGGGAGCTGAAAGGCTGTCTCTCTAACATGTGCATTTCACACGTCTGTGAGAAGGACCTGCCATTAGGATCGCTAGCTCCTACTCAGAAGAAGCTTGAAAGCTTTCCTCATATGAAGAAAGCTTTTTCCTCTTTTCAAGATAGGAGTTTCTGGTTTTCAGCTCCCAGTGAGTTCAGAATTTCCTGAAATTCATTGCCTCTTTCAGGTCAAAATCTTATGAAAATTTTAAAACTTGGCTCCTCTAAGCTTCCAGTTCAGGGGAAGCCAAAAATGCTGCCACTTATGAAAGCAAGATAGATTGATGACAGGCACAAACTCATAATTTAATTCATCCTTCCTCATGAGGAAAATCAGGAAAATTAGTGAATTTTGGTTTTGAGTAGTACCACAGTTATGCCATGCAGCATGAATATTTGAGCCCTGGTTCACTCTCTGTTAGCTTCCATCCTGGAACCTCCGGTAAGTAAAAAATAAACTCTTTCCCATATTGAAACAAGGCGTGTTAAGAGTACTTATGCTGTCTGCATAGACATATGTAATACAATTAGTAATTTCTGTAGACATATTAGCCTTTGTGGATTTGGTGATGACCATAATAACACCTCCTCTTCTCAGTTTAAAAATATGGCTTTCGTTGATTATTTTTAACCACCTGAATTAATATAACATTAATTAAATCTTAAATAAATTAATTAAATAACAAATGATTCATGTTTTATTTCTCTGCTGCCATTTTTTTTCCTACTTGCCCAGAGTGCTTCCTTATGTGAAACACATACACCATAAACATCTCTTTTCCGGACAGTGTTCAACAGGAAGTGCAAGTGCAGCAGTGGAATGTCAGTGATCTGAGCGTTACAAATGCAGTCTTTATTCTTCAGGTGACAACAAAGAGATGGGGAAAGGCTGTGAAAGAGAAACCTAAAACAACCTAAATCTATGCCAATGTTCTTTACCTTTCAACTGTGTTTATCTTGGTTTCCATTAATAGAATATCTAATAAACAAATAGAAATTGCCATCAGTAAAAAGCATATAATATAATATTAGAATATGTCATAAATAAATAAATAAATAAATACCACCTCAATTTCCTATCCTGACTATAGAACTTGGCATTTTTTATTCATTATAATTCACCGTCATTGATTATTGCCGTGTGGAATAATGTTGTTGCTGTATTAAAAGAATTTAAAGTGTTACTAGATATACTCCATTGACCTTTACTGTACTTGAACCTAAAATCCAGTGATTTGATTTTATTTGAATTTCTTCTGATACTTGACTATGTGAAAGTAAATTAAACATTTGATTTGAAAAATAAACTCTTTTGAAACCTTTTACATCTTTAAATAAACATCTAAAATGGACTAAAAGCTTTCAGAATGTTCAGTCTTTCTGAAAATGTGACCCCAAAACTAACATAATAGATCTTTAGAAGACTGTTCTGCTTTCTGCACTGTTGATACAATACCTCAAGGCGCTGTTTGCACACTATTCAATATTTTCATTTAATCCAGATCTGTTTTATTTCAGGGTGTAATCCTACAAAAAGGTAGCTCATAGCAACAAGGCTGTCATTGAGCCACACAGCAAAAAGAAATGTTTACACACTACACAGAGAGACTTTGTACAGGAAGGAGATAAAAAATGAAACACATAATGAAATCTATTTAAAAAGGATGTAAAAAACATTTATGCTTTGGTAATCTGTTCAGAAAATGAGTGAAATTTATATTCAAGACAAAAAATGTATTCATACTAAAACTTAGGACTTCGACCATAAAGCAGGAGAAACATGTATGTAACATTACTATGGAATTATTTACTTACATTTAATCATATTATCTTTTTTCAGGAATTTGTATTTTTCTTCACTGTAAAAACTTGGTAACCATTCTAGAAACAGTGTCTTTTCTCATCCTTTAGGGGTGAGATAGTTCTGTGTGATGGAAGAGTCTCTACACCTGTACTTTTTACAGCACACTATTTTTTTCTCATTATCTTTCTTCTTTCAATACTTAGTGCATTTTGGTGTTTAGATGGAAGCAAGACCCCTAACATTTTTTTCTTTCTTTATTCTGTAATGTAAAAATATGGTTGATGTCTGGACATAAAGAAATTTTCTCAATGTAATTTAGCAGACTTCCTGGACAGTGTTTAGATAATTGAAATAACCTTCTTTTATATGGAAAAAGTTGAAATATCCTTGAGTTCTAAAGAAAGGGAATTGTTTAATGGACATGTATTGACAACATAATTCTACCTTGTCAAGGTGCAAGTTTTCCTTCCTCTTTAATACTTTTAAATTAGTCCTGTCTTGGTGGATTGTGCAACAGAAACGTGGAAGTCTTAAAATTGGATTCACAAGTTTTTCTTTAACTGGAATACTTTTAATCTACCCTGTGTGGTGTCAGGACAAACATTCACAGTTAAGAAAGATAGTCTCTGAATATTCTGGGTTTAGTTATATGATTTAATGCTAGTAGGTTATGAAAACTTGAACTTGTATGGCAGCTTACTAGACTGAATATTTTCCTGCCGATCTTCACATTTTGTCTCTTTATATCTCTTCATATGCTTTCTGAGTCCACTTTCATAAACATTTAAATCAATGTGCTATTTAATTTAAGCAGTGTTATCAATATACTTAGGAAATGTACTGAGATTAAACAAATAAGAAAGTGAAAAAGAAAGAAATTGATTTTAGGCATACATATTTTGTACTTAGACTGATAAAAGACACTGAAAATGTTCCCAAAAACCTCTTTGTAATCTGCTTGCTATCTATCAGTGTAAGCATTGTGAAAAATAAGTAACATTTTAAAAAAATTCTTTGGTGAAATAAAAATCTTACCTAAGGTATGGAAAAATATTAGAAACAGGTTGAAGTTTTCAGAATGACTGGAGTGGTGGAATTTAGGAGCCTAATGTCTATTTTCTTTCAATGGGTTTAAATACTTTAAAAATACTACCCAGAAACACTATTGTATCCTTTATACCTGTACTATGTATTTCTTTTTTCCTAGCAGGCTTTTGGTAGTCTTAAAGGTTCAGGTTTACAAATCTTGGATATTGTATTTGTCTTAATCTGCTTATTGTTCTACTGCACTTTGGAAATTAAATGGCTGGTCAGCTCAGTTAAGATATTTTTCAGTCCTTCCTTTCAAGACAATTCTTACCCTTCTAGACAAAATTCTAATCTTTAGCATTATTTTCCTTTGTTACACCCCTCTTTGTCATAATATATTCCTCTGACTATCTTATAATTCTTCACTGAATTTTTTTTCTGGCACTGTAGAGAGAGAAGGAAACAGAGGATTATTCAATGTATCCATCACCTATGCAGAACAACTGGCCAGGACTCCCATAAACACCTTGAATGGTCTTTCACTCTCTTGTAGCTGCTACAAAAAAATTCTTTAAGCCAAAATTCTGTTATCAGATGTTTACATAGAAATTCCTTTGACTTTATGGGAGGTTTGAGCACAAATGAAAGAGTGAACTTGGCTCATTTCATACAATATTTAGAACACTTCTGATGAAAATTAGCCGGTGAATATGCAGCAAACTTTGCAAAGTTTAATATCTCATCGATATTGTGTATTGCTTTACTGCCAAATCTTATTCTTTAACTAGAATGAAACTACCAAAGTACCATCTGTAGATCTAAATATTTGGATAACTCTCAAGCTCATTTTGGATTCAGTGTTGCCAATGGCAGTGATTATTTTGACAAAACTGGCACTTATCTAATAACCGTACTGGAACTGGAGCACCATTCCACAGACATAGAGCAATACAGTTACAGTCCGACTGTTTTCATAAATTTTCTAAAACTGCATTCCACCACAGGTGCCAAAGATTTAACCATCTTTTAACTATTTTGAAAGTTTTGCCAAGGGTATTTATGAAATTCACAAAATGGATAGGCTTTGTTAGGGAAAGATATTGCAATATTCATCTTAACTACAATGTTATGTGTTCTTCAGAGAGGCAAAGTTTGTTAGAAGAGATAAAATCTTTTATTGGACAAGATAATATAGTGGAAAAAGGTAAGATTTCACTCTCTGAAGGCCTTCTTTAGGTGTTCTGACTTCTTGTTTGCTCTAGTCACTTTGTGTAATAACATCAAGTTATATAAAAGTACCTTACAGCATTTACCTATAGATTTTAACTGATTTTCTTTTAATCAGATTAGTATGTCACTCTTTTAAAGAGAGTGTATTATAATCTAAGCTCAGAAAATAGCAGTGACAAATGCTGCAAGTTCGAGCTCTGGCTCAATAATGGTCTCTTTCTTATCTTCTACTTCTCTACAGTGTATAATCTGCTCTACAGACATTTTGGTATGATCTAATTTGATAAGGCATGTATATCACATGTATATCCTATACATATTGGAGATAACATAATTTTTTCCATTGGATCTAGACAAGAACTCTATACCGTAAGTGATTTTTTTCTGGCTATATATACATCTCACTGTTTTGCTAAATTACTCTTGCGAGAAAAAGTCTTTTCTTACTTTCTAGTAATAACAGTGCATTATATCCTGCATAATGTAAAATTAAATATCAAAAGACATGAGCCAAGGAAACCATTTTGAAATATCTGAGGGACAAGAAGGTGATTGGAAGCAGTCAGCATGGGTTATGAAGGGGAAATCATGTCTAACCAACCTGATTGCTTTCTACCATGAGATGACTGGCACAATGGATGAAGGAAGAGCAGTGGATGTTGTTTACCTTGACTTTAGTAAGGCCTTTGACCTGGCTCCCATAACTTCCTTATTGACAAATTGATGAAGTATCTACTAGACACTGAAGCGTCATAGATAGTGAGGTGGATTGAAAGCCAGCTGAACTGAAAATAAGAAAAATCTTTTTTATGGTGAGGGTGATCAAACACTGGAACAAGTTGCCCAGAGAGGTTGTGGAGTATCGATACTGGAGATATTTAAAACCTGACCAGACAGAGCTCTGAGCAACCTAGTCTAGTTGCTCCTGCTTTCACAGGGGAATTGGACTACATGATCTCCAGGTGTCCCTTCCAACCTCAGCTATTCTGCGATTCTGTGACTGTGCGAAGGGCTTTTTTTTTCCCATATGTTGCCTACCTAGTCTTGAATACAGAAATTGGTATAGTCGTTTTTATTTAGTTAGTCTTACTGAACTTGCTGTTTCGTTGTCAGTAGTAACACTTAAAACATAAATGTTTGCTCTACTGCCTGGCTGAAGTGCTTCCAAAGGTTGTGTGCAAGATGGTCATGAGAGGTTGGTGGAGGTTTTCATCAGATTATCATGACAAAGCAAAAAGACAGTAAATTAGAGGCAGCAATGTTTTCCACATTTGTCTAGGATTAGAAGAAAATCCCTGTTTCTGTGACTTTACACCATTGTCATGTAATATACATCATGTGATATTGCTTCTGTTTCCTCACTGATTGGGTGCACAAATGAGTCTGGCATGAATACTTTGCATGTACTTTTAAAATTGCTTTCCCAAATATCCACAGCTCTGCAAAGTGCTTTTCTGCAATTGTTGCACTAGCAAATTTGATCACAAGACTGCTCAAGAAAAGTAAATACAAAAGTTTGCAAGCATATGTGAAATGCATTAACTTTGAGTGAATTTTGGCATACAGCTCTCCATTCTTCATTCTGCTTTAATAAATTTGATAATTATATTAGACAACCACATTTTCATCATTATATATTGTGCAAAATTACTTCTCTGCTTCATATCTGGTCCCTGAATATTTTTACGGAATCCTCCTGCAGATAAAACTATCTACGCGGGATATTTAATGACAAAGATTCCAGGAGACATTAAAGTCTGACTTCAGGTTCTGACAGTTCTTACAACAGGACTGTCCAGCATATATTGGATAGTGGTTTTGGAGCTGCACTGATTTAAATTAAAAAAAACAAAACAAAACATAAAACCCCCAAATAAATAAATCTGTGTTGTCATAACTTAAACTTTTTGATACGGAATATTTTGCTAATGGCAGAGAATTTTCTTTTTCACTTACTCTGAAAAATCTGTATGGCCTGAGTGTGCTTCATCACTAGAGCTATGCTGATCAGCTGTTTGTGCCCTGAAATGTTAGCTTCATTGTGCTCTTTTTGACAAATGCAATAAAAGATTTTAAGCTTTGATCTTGCAGATATGTCAGTCTCTTCTTCTGCTAAAATACACAGAGGTATACCCGAGTAAAACCTGAAAGATCACTCCCATTTTTAATGGCATTCATAAATAAAGCCATCAGATTCACTGAGTAACCATTGTCCTGGAATTTGGGTAGACATCTGATGATTTTGGAACATCTACCCCAATGAAAATCAAACTTTTCATTTAGACTTTGCAAGGATGCCAAAAGCTATGCAATTTGTAATGATGTCCCCAAATCAAGGTTATTCAGTGTGCAAACTTCTGCAATTGCGAGAAGAGAAATACAAAACAGGTTGTGCTTCCTGTATTACTTTTGCTTATGAAAGGTGATAAAGCGCTGCCTTTTTCAAGGGTTTTTTATTACATATTTTTCCCAAGTACATAAGAATTATCTTATCACCTCAGTGTTTAGTCAGCTCTGTCGAATAAAGCAGATTCTCCTAAATGACTCCAATGAGGAGAAACTGTTTAAAGTTCGGAGCCCACACATTGTTTAAACAACTCGAATTACGTTTTCCAGATCTCTCATTTACTTCTGAATATGAACTACAGTTGTCAGGCACTACAACTGCTGAAGCAAATGCACTTGACCCATCTCCTACGCAAACTGTTTGTTTTCTGGTATTGCCAATATAGAAAAACTACTTCATTTCAAAGCGAAACTTCAGATATGCTATATAATCCTCCTGATCATTATAAAGAGGAAAAGGAACAGCTATTTATTTTATGAAAGCATGTAAAAATGCTATACATAAAGAATGAGTTCAGTTACTACTTTTTTCAAATTAATTCAATGAAGGAATGATAAATATTCAAATTAATTCAATGAAGGAATGATAAATATTCATTTTCTCCTTTCCCACTGGCACCAAAATGTAAATGCAGCTAATTATGGCCTTCTAAATGCAATTATTAATCAGTTTTGTAGCAACATGTTATTTATACCCAGATGTATGCAAACGTTCAGGTTTGTTTCCCAGATGGGTTTCATTAAGTTACACCAATCACATAGTTGAACAAAGCACTGATCTGTGCTCTGTTATCAATACACAAATACACAAACTTCCCAACAAAAAAAGCAAACAAGTGAAGAAAACACACACATGCGTGCATATGAGTGTATAGACACATACACATATATGAAATACCCAGTCAACTCATATTAAAATAATATCCAAGAGCTGGTACTGACCAGCCAGACCAATAATGCTCTAGGTGATTTTATTTATATTTTCTGTGAAAATATTATCTGTGGTATATTCTAAGGTATTTGTGACAAGAGAAACTGCAAGAGCACATAGCACACATATAATGCATGACTTAGAGCCTCCTCACCACCTGTCAAGGGGGTCTTCAGGAGCTCTGTGCAATTTTCATGCTAGACCGCGGCTTCTTAGGGCATGGAGGAAGCCCCAGCTTTTCCTCAGTAAGAACTCCACTGTTCTAATGCAGCTCTTGTGACCATTGATTTCAGCAGTGAATCCTGAAGCTTTGGAGAAATCTGTTTAAGCTTTGGAGAAATCTGTTTTAATACATCTGTTCCTTTGGCTTTCCTTTTCCCTCTTTAATGACTGTTATGCTTATCTCTAGGCAGATGTAATCTTGTCAGATTTTAGACTGTTCTGCACAAATGTGACCTTCTGTACAAAATTACTTTTTAAAGAGTTGTGGTTTTTTCTCCTCTACAAGACTTAATGTTTATCAATATAGGAAATTGAATGGTGGTAACTAAACAACTTTTTTTCCATTAAGGCATTAGACTTTTCAAATTAAAAAAAGTAAGTTGAAATTCTAGTGCATAGCAGGTCAAATGAATTTCAACTGTTTTTTCAACTGAGTGAAGTACATGTTCTGTTGTTAAACCTGAACATAACTTTCCACTATAACATACTACACCTCAATTGTTTAAAGAAATAAAATTATTCAAATATAAAACAGAATATTTCATTGTATGCTGCATTTTCTGTTATACTTTGTTGAAGCCTTTGACAGGCTTTTATTTGGGCAGAGCAATACCCAAGTGTACATACCCTATTTACGAGTAATTTATCATAAGCCTTTTCACCAATATTCCTTATTGAGTCTAACCTAAGTTCTGTGAGTATTCTTTCCTTTAAATGATAAACACTGTATTTTTATCTTGAGCCTTATATAGTTTTTAAAATTTAATTATAGGAAAATCTTAATTGCTCATGCAACCATAGTAAAGCTACTACCCTGCTAGACACAAATATTTACAAACTGTTAGGTTGTTGATATTTTATGATACATTTCATAAATCGCAGATGCTTTTCTTATAGTGAGACTATTAACTCAGTCTTGATATTTTTCTGTTATTTGCTGAATCACATAACATAGCTGTTAGGTAAAACTGTAATCCCTTTGATAGTGATCAGCAAGTAAAACTCATCTTCCAAAGCACCCTTCATTGCAACGAGTATAGAGCCAAGGAACCTAACTGGAGACTTCCTAGCAAAGATTACGAGAGTTGGATCCAGTTAAAAATAGTTCTTTGGAAGTACAAAGCTGAAAGTCTAGGACCCATCACTGGGAAGAAAGCTCATAATCTTAAAGAAAACAAACAAACTTACCTTTAAGGAAAACGTGAAATTTTTCAGTAAATTTCCTTTTTGTGGGGGATACAGTGTCTTTAGACACTGTCATAATTGTTCCACCTTATACTTCATGGACTATTTAGGTAAGAATCCCTGTTCTCATAAAATATTTAAAAATAATGTCCTATATTAAAATAATGCACTTCCACCACACTCTCAATCAAGAAAACCTTCTGTGCAGGTCAAATGAATTACGGCGTATTCAACATGGAACTTCTCCAAACTCATCTAACTTGTTTTATCCCCGTTAAATTAAAGCATCTTAAACTTTTCATATTCAAAAGTTTTCCTTCAGCTGTATCCATGCAAGCCCACTGACTGTGGTAATATAACCTAAGATTAAGGGTAGAACTTGGTCCGAGATTTTTATCATTTGTTTTATTTTAAAAAGTTACATATGAATACACTCCTCTTAAATATTTTGCAACTTCTTTGACTCGAACCAGTGAAAAGCTACCTAATGGAACTTGTCACATTACACTCCAAAACTCCTTTAAAAAGTGCAGCCACTGTGGAGGTCAGAGACGGTTACTACCTCTTCTGGTAAGCTTCTGTAACAAGCTTTCAATTTATTACAGGCTATAGGTTTCTAATTTCTGTATGTAGCATTACAGAACCAACTGTCCGTAGTATTAAGCAGTTAGGTTAAGTTACCAGTGTCTTGAAACTCCCTGCATAAAGATGACAGTCTGTCAAAAATTTTGCATTATTGTGATGATTGAAATCTCACTTAGGGTGAAGTAATGTGAAGTTGTCCAGAGACCGCAGTCTTAAAGCTGTTACATTATACAACTATTTTAGGTGTTCAGCTCTTGTACTCAACATAGCTGAGATGATTTATCCAAAAAGAAATGAAAACAGAGTTCATAAGTAGCTTAAGGTGAAATAATCCATTGTCAGAAAAAAATAACCATAATATATTTATCTGCTCTCTTCTGCAAGCAAGAGACTTTCTGACACATTCACTCTATCAATAACTATAAATGAATTGATGGATATTTTGGCAAATAGTTCTTTAAATATGCTTAGCTTCAAGGAATTATTTTTGAATTTAAAAAGTTTGTAGGAAATAGGTTTCTAACCATGTACTTGAAGTGCTAAAAAAACATTTAAAATCCAATTTCTGACAAGGGATGACTAAGATCTTGTTGCCAGCTTTTAACGCACAAAGTGTTTTTGCACAAGAGAAGAAATGAGTCAAAGGTTAGGAAAACTTATTACCCTTCATAGAAACCCAACAGGTTTTTTTACAACTTTTAATCAAAACCAAAATAATGGACCATGTATAGGTACAATGGAAGTGGTGTGACTGAACAAAGAGCTGGTGGATAGTCTCCACTGAGACTTCATTCCCTAGGATGAATCTCAGCTACACAGGAATTCATAGTTCAGTACTGAAATTTATCATGTATTTTTTTTTTTTTTAAAGTCATAACAAAGAAAATAAAAGAAACACTCCCTGAAAGATTCGGAAGCTAGTACTGAGCTACATAGTGAAAGATGAAATGAACAGAGGTTAGAATTTTGTCCAAACCAAACCTTGTAGTTGGCCACCCCAAACTGAGAATTTCAGATTCAACTCCCAGTGACAGCTCTGGAACTGTCTCCAGCTTCTTAATGTGTCCTAACAACCTGCTGGCACCTGTGCAGTTATCACTCACTGGACATTTCTCAGTAGACTTGCTTTAACTTCTCAAGAGGTAACCCCTTACATTTCTTGTGCATTTTTGTTGTATCATGGTAGGACCTATCTCTTGCTATGTGACCCCATGTGCCAGCCACTGCTCATCAGGGACATCCCACAGAGAAGATATGACTCTGCACTCTAGGTGAAGGATGTGCTCGCTCATAGGCACCTGGTTCCCTGGGCCTGGCTGTGGGTCACATTTCCTTTGTTGCCATTTATCACTGGCATTTGTTGCCATTTATCTCATGTGTTGAGAAAACATGAAACTGGAAAGGTCTATGCTTCAACGCATGTTGCCTATGAAACCGGCAGTTGGAGTCAATGAAAGGAATCAAGTATTAAAAGAATGATGAAATCATTAAGAAACAGCCTCAAGAGACAGTTACATTTTCCTCTTTTCTCATTTTTTCTTGTGGTAAAAGCAGTAACTGGGGCTAGGACTGTAGTAGTTACAAAAAGGACAAAGTATACTGATTTATACTTGCTTTGGGCCTGCTCAATCTCTCAGGGAGCTCATTGAGAACTTCAATATTTTAGTGCTGTAAAAGCACACCAATTCCTAAAAAAGTTCACATGAACAGCCTGCTGAGGTTTGTTTTGGGATGCTTGTGCCTGGATAGAATGGCTATATTAAATTCTGCTTTTTAAAGTTATATCTTTCTGGGAAAAAAATGAGTGTTGGCTAATCAGCTTCCAGTTCTGAGCTTAGAAAAGCATTTTGGAGCTTGAGGTGCAACTCTTGTTTTTAATTTCTTAACCTTAACTTTCAAGTATCTTTTGCTCTAATGCAACCTATTTTTTCTCACATGCCATTTTTGTTACTGTAACAGAGATATTTTTAAAATCTTCAGTCATCATCATCTGTAACATTAGTTCCATTTCCTAAGAAATTGCTGTCATCTGTTTAAACACTGATACTTCTTCATCTACATGGATATTTAACTCAAGCTTCTTATTGTGTCAAAGATACTAAGTCTTGAAAAGATACCAGCTTTAAGGCTTAATTATAACTTTTTAAGAACTGATACATTACCATGAGAAGGAAGCATTTGTCCCCATAACATTTCCACACAGGCAGGAGGGCTGAATTTCAGTAAGATTGCTAGAAAAACAGATGAGGCTGGCTAAGGTTCACAAGGTGTCTGCCACCCCAAAGAAGGAATATGCAGACTGAGTAGACCCAGAGCTTTATTTTATTTGTAGATCAGACCATTTTTATGGCGCACTGCTGGACACCTGGTTCAAAGCTCACCAGAGTTAACGGGAATTAATCTATTTATTTTAATAGATTTATGATTAGGTCTTTGGACAGCTGAAATATTAAAATTCCCAACAGCAGCCTTTGACAAAGGAAAATAGTTTTTACCCCTCATGACTTACGTATCATCTTCAGGCAATAAAAGATGCCTGAAGCTATTTCAGAAGTTACGAAGATAAGGTATTTGAATGTGTTCCTTTTTTCACTTCTCATACTGAATTCTTTAAAAGACAAAATAAAGATAATAATTGTTGTCAAATAAATCCTCTCTTGCATAATTGACAGTAAAAGTGTGGGAATTCTATATATTTAATTTATTTTTTCTGACCAGACATGAATGGTCCTCTTTTCAGACCTGATATTTGCAGTTTCTGTCTTATGTTAGCATGATGATATTGTATTTCTAAGTTCAAAAAGAAAATTGAAAAAGAAAATATTTCTATTCATTGTTTCTGTGAAGTAGTTCTCATTAGCAATTCATATAGTACAGATACATGCTGGGTTGTGATCTGATGAATATAGAAAAAATCAAGACAAAGACATGTAAAATTTTACACATATGCTAAGTAAAGAATCTACTAGTTTCAGGTTTATTAACTAACCATAAACTGAAGTTATTGTCTTACCAGTTAGACATTGTAATTAATTCTGTAAACACTACTTGTCTATATCAATACAGAATCAGTTCAGGTTAAGTCAATACTATAGGTCATCAGACTTAATCTCTCACTTAGCAGTGAAGTTGTGTGGAAGATGCAAAAGATCATTTAAAGCACCTGCACTGTGAGGTCTCTATCCAACAGCTGGAAGGAAGTAATGAACAGGGTCATCACTTACTCAACAATTTACAGTTTGATTCACAGAACATGTTTGTAGAGGATTTTTTTTAGTTGAAGTAATTTTCTGTCTGCATGACACAAAACCCTCCCCATTAGCACATAGCCAAAAGAAGACTGACAAGAAATGATTGATACATCATACTGCGATCACGTTTGGAGTCATATAATGTGCAGTCTAGTGAGTAGTACGGTTAGCTTAAATTCCAACTTAGCAGAAGTAATTTTTATTCTGATCTTCTTGTATAGCATAAGTGACCAGCTACTTGTCACCCAGTAACCAACCTTGTGAGGTCCCTACATCTTCTCCCATTTTCTGTACCTCATCCATCTCCTCACATCTTACTCTGAGAATTTCAGTGTAGTTTCTCTGCAAATAAAATGAAGTTGAAAATGTATGCAAAGAATTTAACTTGGAGAATGGGGCTGAATGGAAGTGAAACAAAAAGCATGACATACTTGTGAAATTCTTAGCAAAATAAGATCAATCTCTTATGCTCTTATTGCGAGTACTCCTGAGCCACTACCATTCAACTCCAGAGTCCTTTTCAGTGTCTATTTTTTTTAACAGAAAACTTAATTTTGAACTTGAACCTACTTGACAGCAGCTCTTAATCAAATAGACAATTAGAGTTTTTCTCTGCAGACTATAATTGTTAATCAGAATTAAGACTCATTTGATGGATCAATTCACCCTGATATCATCCAGTCTTCAGCCTTTGGCATCATTATTTCTGTTTGGTGCTACATTTAGAAACAAGGTATGCTAAAGTGAAAGCTGGGAGAAGATTTTAAGTGTCTTAGCGTTGTAGTACACATACATTCATTCCCTCTTTTTTCTACATTTTCACTTGTTCTTTCTGCAAATAATTTATGCTCTTTGTGTTCATAATTGTTTTCATCCCTTACAGTGATTCTAAAGCCTGACTTCTCAGCCTCCTAGAAATTATAAAGCATAAAAATTACTGGCTAGTTTATATTTTCCAGATTGCAAAAGAACTGACATATAATCTTTATAATATATTTATTTTTAAAGTGCTGGCTGGTGAAAATCTGATGTAAATTGATTAATTAACTACCATACAGCCATTGCAATCAGGGACAGACTGGAGGACAAGCCAGCATGCTCCAATGGACTGAGATTAATGGCACCATAAGGAAAATGCTCTGTCTGTGCTTTTGCCCTTTCTGCTCGTACTTAGTTGGTCCTGCATTTCCCAAGACATAGAGATGTAACCTCTTTTTAACATCTAGGAAGCCCATGAAATCAAGAAATGTTGCATATTCAGATATATATCAAGATCTCAGTAATCTTAGACCTTGCTTTCTGGTCTCAGATTTATTTTTCCATCTAGTGTAATTTCAAATAAGTAAATTGGAATCAGAATCTAGAGCAATTGCCTGAGTGTCCAGACCTGAAAGATAAAAACTTTTTTCTTTTAGGTCTTCTTTCCATATGATTCTCAACTGCCTTGTTGTAGAAAGCACCACTTCAATTGCTGCAATCGGTATTACTCTATTACTGATCCTGAAGGATCTTACTGCTTGGTCAAATAAGATTATCTCCATACCTAAACAAGACCTTAAGACTGAATCTTGAAGACACCCTTACCACAGTTTAAGTTTCTCTGCTGCGGAATTCACTTCTGTGTCAGCCAGTGTTCAGAGAATTTTTTTCTGATCTTCTTTTTCATTATTGTTCTGACCAAAGCTGTTGTGTTTTCGTGACTCTCATTGGCTTAAATTAGGGGTCTACTGTGTGTCTTTTAAATCTCAACATTGTTTCTTGGTTTATTTTTTGCTTACCAGGAAAGTGGAACTACGGTGGTAGCAAGATCCCAGATAATAAGCTAGCTGGCGTTTGGGAACGTCTTCAGCATTTATGAATAAAGTCTCCATTCAGTTCTCAAACATCATTATGTATTTACTCTCTACAAAACTAAATCTTACCTGTCTGTCTCTGGTCTATCTAGTAATGTCTTATACTGCTTTAATACCTTATGAAAGTCTGGACTTGTTTTACTAAACACAAGGCTTTAGATATCTAAGGGGTACATCAATAAAGAAATGAAATGTGACCAGTCACGCCTTAGTAAATGTTATTACTAAGCTAATTTAACTTTTATGACTGTATCAATGGATTTCTTACTATAAGTAATTTTTTGAAAAGAAGAAATAAGAGAAAATTTTTCCTTCTGTTGTTACTTTCTTGGGAACCACACAGTCCTTCTATATTTTGTTTTGTTCATGTTTCTCTTTAATTTACTGCCACCTGTTCCTAAAAATCCTGTTGTTCAGTGTTACTTGATGATTTTGTCAATATGGATCTGAAAGTTATTAGTCATCTTACTTTGCATGTAATATTGAACTGAAAACGTCTAGAAAACAGATTTCCCTGGAACCTTCCAGCATTTTCTATTACAGGAGACAGAAATAGCACAAAACAAATTTCTTTTTAAATTTTCAATAATTTCTGGCATTTGGATTAGAACATTGCTAGGAGTACTAATACATGTCCACACACACACAAAAGGAAAGAGGACCTAATTTTTTTTTATTTTTTGGAAAGTTATGAAGAATTTCATACATCAAAATTTGTAGCTTAATACTTGTGTCAAACTGTATTTGGTTTCAGAAATTATAAAATTATTTCTAATCATAGATTAGATGTGTAAAAGTAGGTTTTTGCGTGTGCAGTGTTACACTGTAATAGATGTACTTGAATAGATGCATTAATGGTAGCTGGTCTGTAATTTTATTTTTTTCCCCCCAGGACTAATAAAAGTATTTCCAAAAATTTTGTGCATAAGCATAGTTTTTGTTCTGTTTGAATGAATTGCTGATCAATTTAGGCATTGCCAAAATATAAATCATGGTAATTACAACAATAGCAATATAAATAATACAATTCTTAAGTAACTAATATGCTTAAGTGTATTTCTGTACAACTATGGTTAGATGAGATCTTCAACCCCCCAAGCTGTCTGGATGTAACCCAGGCTTGGATAAAAACTTTAGAGCTGTGTTATCACAAAAACAAGTGTTAATCAAAATCCTTACTGCTGAGCCCTGAAGTAAAAGATAAAGTACAGCACTATGCTAATGCAGCTGTATGGGAAGAGATTAGTTTTAGCTGTATACGTATGTGTAGTCATGCAGTCAGTAATGGTAAAGAATACATGTTCACAACATTAGTCTTTAGATTCTCAGCTAATGTACATAACAACCTTCACCTACAGATGGGTTTATATTGCTAACTCAGTTGCTGAGCAACGCTAGATTTTGGCTCCAGGATTTGGAAATTGACCCTAGAAATTATGTTGCACAGCTGTTTATTTTATGTAAAATGATGGAGGCATTTCATTGTGGAACACAAAGAGCTCTTAATTTTGCAAACCGGATATATTTCTATTCTTTCATTATCTCAATTATAATAGCATTGCTTAAAAAGGTTTTGTTTCTTTGTTTATCTACATAACACAATTAATGCACCTGTAAAAAGCATGGTGTATTTTTACTTTTTACTGTAGTACATTTCAGTGACAGCATTTTCTCTTGGTAAAATTTACTTCAAAACCTTTCCATTTTCCCAGTTGCATCCTGCTTTAAATCACAGCAAATTGCCCATAGTACTTGGAAGTACAGGTGGCGGGTAAACTATCAGTCTCTGAACATAATAACAAACTATGAAGGAAAAATCTATTTCCCTTTGATTACTGTAATTCAGGTAGTTCTACGGTGTGGGCAAGAACTGTGAATCCATACCACAGAGACAGTTTACTTAGCAGCAATGATCCTTCCTAGTACATTTTCTTCAAGTTAATGCATTGTGTCTGAAACAGTGCAATAGAAGAAGACAGCAGGTGCAAAGAATTTCTGCAATTAGGCCCACAGATCTTTGGATAGGTCTGTAATTGAGTTTCTTGAAAAAGGAAAATAGCTTCCAAGTAACTGCAAGTTCAGCTTATGAGATATCAGGAAACACAACATGCTCAAATAAACCAGATTCATGAAACCAATCTTCTAATAGTTTACAGTTTCTACCAAGAATTCCTAGTGGCTTATGGGAGAGTGTATTTGTGATAGCAAAGTGATTTCTACTATAAATTCATCTTCCCAACTTCACATGATCAAATTTTAATAATTACAAGGCTATGAAGTGCCTATTCCAATCTTTTCTAGGAATTCCTAGGCTACATAATTTCCCAAGCAATATTGTTTTTCAAATGATAGAATTTAAAATTTAAGTAAATAATTCTTTTTTTAAAGGCAGGCAGCCTTCACATCTTTGTTAAATGAATTTTGAGAAGATAACACCACAATTTCCCTGTTTATACACATGGAAAGCAAAGACAGACTAGCATTCAAAAGGAACTACTTCCTTTCTCATCAGCCGTATATAACAAAGCACCTACATCTTCCAAGCACTGTCTTGGCTCAAGTGTGTTTAGTTTGTGAAATTTGAGAGATCACAGCAGGTGTTAATTGCAGGCCATTCTGGGACGTTTACCTTGTATTACTATATGGAATAAATGGAAGAAACATAACCATGCTAGAAATTTCCAGTCCAGCAAACCAAAATTTCAGACCATTTACTTGAAGTTCTGTGGTTTTACAGCATATTAAGAGCCCTCTCTGAGCTTAGATTTACATGTAAAAATTTTCATCTTTTATACAGCCATCACAGCTAATTTAAGAAAATGTAATGCTGTGAGGTCTTTAGAAGCAATATCTTTTATATTCCTGAAATTATAACTCATGAAATTACTGTTTTTCTTTGTAGTGTTTTCAAGGAAAGTTAAATGTGTTACATGCTAAGTCATTTCTTATTGGTGTCATGTCACAGCACAGGAAAAATAAACAGAAATTATGTTTTTATAGGAGATTTATAATCTGCTTCGATTAACTAGAAGCTCTTTGTTTTAATTTTCATTTAATTTATTTGATTTCCTACATTTTAGAAAAATCTCATAACGTACTTTCCTTAGAAATAATAAAGCAGCCCTTAGATGCTCTGACACATGCTCAATAGTACTCAAGGTTATACTGTCTGCCCAGAAAACTTGATTTTATGTTTAGCATGGAAATAAGAAAGAACATAGCAATTTGAGCTTTGCGCCTTTAAAGAGAATACACAGACCCTAAATAATTTCAGAAGTATTTGAATATTTCCACAGTCCCTCTTCCTCTCTTGGGAACATGTGCTGCAAAGACTTTGCCTTAAGGAATTCCTTACAGAACAGCTCTGTTAAACACACTCCAGAGGAGACACTGAAAGAGGATGACTGTTTTCTATATTCTTGAATACAGTTTGCCATTTAATTACAAAGTAATTCCTCCTCCCTTGCAGTACTTTTATTTATGTCTTTACTGCCCCAGAAAAACAGAAGATATGAGAGGCTTCAGTTCTGAAGCGATGAAGCTTTGCCCTGTGACCTTCCCTGCTGTACCAGACAACTATTACTGATAAAGTTCTCCACAATACAGGTTTTCAAACTGTTTGGCTTAAAATCATTCCTTTCTTCTGCTGTCAGTGAACTTAAGGATTCAGCTCCTGAAAGATGTTCAGCAGATGCAGCTCCTGTGAAGTTAGTGCTCTACATTTTACAGGAATAAGATGTACCAGAGGACAGCAGCTTCCTTTTCCTGAATCTAACCTTAGTAATCACAGAAAGCTTCATATATTGTGCTTAAATACAGGATGGGTTACATTCCCATTGTTTTTCTTTGAGCTTTCAGTGTCATGCTCTCCATTTCTCCATTTAGGACTAAAGTCACTTCACCTGGAAGCTGAGAAGAGAAGGGGTAAAAATATTTCTGAACAAAATCCTATTGTGGTATCCTTATGTTAGTAGTGGTATCCTTATGTTACCTCTATACTTGCATAAAATGTGAGACTTTTAATTGCCAGTATCTTATTCAGGGCTTCAAAAGTGGTGAAAAGGCTTCTGGAGACACACAAAGAATGAGAACCTAAAGGTTTCAGGAAGACTAGAGCTGTGATTTTATGTGCACTGGTGAAGTTTATCCTAGATGCCTGAGTTGGCCCTTCGGAAATCTACTCTGTCCTGAATAAGGAAAACTTCTAAAAACTTTGTCTACCCTGACAGGAAGTGAGGATTTCCTGTATTTCTTAACATACAGCTTTATGGTTATCCTTAGGATATCTACTTGATGAAATGTGCTCCTAAAATGATAAAGGCGTAACTGTCTTGATTTGATCCTGGAGCCAGCAGGCTTTAATGGGCAATACAGAACAGCAGGAAGCTTCTCTCCCCAGCACTGAAAGTGAATGGATTCAGTTGCTTAATGGATCATCTGGGGTCCATTTGGGATGCCCTTGGAATTATGCTCCTTTCCCTCCTCAAGGAGACTGATGATGCTGAAAAAGCTGTGTTGGCCCAATGCAAAACACATCTTCCACTGACAAAATTTTACATTTGCTTCATTTTGCCTTTTTTGGGAATCTAGAGTTTCACCTGTATTTCATATACCCACGAGTTATGTTGTACTTGAGTCCCAACAGGATTTTAGCATTTCAATGATCTCTTTCTAGACAGAAATTTAGCAGAATAGTATTTAAAAACAATGGTAATTTTAACCTATCTGAAAAACAGTGTATTTCACAGCCTCTCAAATAAATAGAATGACCCTTTCTTAATCAATATACATTATGTATGTTCAAAAGAATAATTACAAAATGCCAGAAACTAGTTTACTCTTTAAAGTAACTAAAAAGGTTACATAAAGAGAACAAAGGAGATCTTTATGTGATCTCTATAAAAATGTATAATGAATTTTAATGAAATCATACCTCCTTCCCACTCCTGCGTATTGTCCAAAAACTTTCTAATGATGCTATCCCTACCCCAGTTCCACTTGTACTGTCTTTGAAGAGACAGTAAAATAACTAAAGATTCAGTAACCTATGGATTTTTTAACAGTATATTAGTTCCCTAATATATGAGATCTTAGGACATTAAAATTAGTTTGTCAGGGAGGTTTCTAAAAATAATTAAGCAATCTCTCCTGGACTTGATTTTGGCCCTCATTCTTCTCTTTTGATGCAAATGCCTCAGGTATAGGCTAGTCAAAGAATATAAGCTTTATTAGGCTTCTAGAACAAACCAGTTAGAAGTAATAATGTATTTTTTAATTTAAATCGCTATTGGATAAACACCAATAAGATTTTTATGTGGAGATAGTTATGCTGTAGAAACTACATTGTTTGTTGCTGTGCAGAGATCCTGACTGGAGATGTCTCTACTGGGAGACACTTTTGTACAGATTTCTCAGATGGTGCTTGTAGTTTTGTTCTGAGGATCAGGAAATCACTGTAGACAGTCTACTAGTTCTAGCTCCTATCAATTCAGTAGGTTTTGCATTGCACTACTTTTCATTTGTGAAATGTAAAACTGCAGGACAAGTTATAAAAAAAGCTCAAGAAGTTATTGAAATTAAAAGAGGGGAAAAAACCAGGATGCTGCATGTGAGAGTGTTTGTGTAGGTCCAATTAACATTCCTGAACATAAAAGCGAAGTTAAAACATTAGGCAACATTAATACCTCCAATACCTGTTCCATATGCTGTTTCAGCTTTCAAACATTGGATGTGACAATCTGTTCAGACATAGCATACAGTTCACTGTAAATACAGTGCTTGAAGCAAAGCTTTAAACTTGCAATTTCTCTTTGAAGTGAACATGTTCATAAGTGAATCGGATACATATTCTGTGAGAGATTAAATGTCAACATTCCCACACAGCTTCATCATTCTATCAGAGAAGGAAACCATGTGCACTTCAGTCATCTAGATTGTGTTATCACATTCTGGGATCAAACCGCTGAATGAAACTATCTAGATGACATTTCAGGAGCCTCTTGGCCTTACTAAAGATAAAGGCAAACATTGATGTCAATGTGGGACAGATTTAATCTTCAGTTTTATAAAGCCTTGTTTGCTGAATTTTATATTCTAAAATTCTAGGGCTGTATTTATTCCTCCCCCAACACACACCCCTCAGGATCCTCCTGATGGTGCACTCTAGATAAACAAACAAATACATTTAACATGAAAAATACAGTACAATCATGTTTAAACAGAAATAAAACAAAACAGGAAAAAAACAGAAAAAGCAGAGAAATGTGCCTCTCTATTCTAATAGTCTTCCTACTCTTTTCTTTGTTATTCATTTTAAGGAATGAGGCCTTTGGGAAGGGACTTTTTTCTCATTTTATGTACCACATCCAGTATTATATGGCCCAGGTATGTTGCCCATCAGGCACTCCTGAAATGAAATTAATAATGAATAATGAGCTAAAATTTCTGTGTATTTACAAAAATAGAAGTCACGCATGCTAAAACAACAGCAGCCTTTTTTCAGGCCCCAATAAAACTGTGAATTCTTCAGGATTCTGTATATTGCTTTAGTTTTCCCACCATAGTAGGATATAATGTCCAGGGATACAGATTAGTACACATGTGGAAGCACTGAAATATAATTTATTTTTAAGGCAACTACCTTGGTGTTTGTAATACACTTAGGAATCTATGTAAAGGTTTTGCATGCATTAAATTATTTTTTCACATTTCATTCAACCCACAGTGGGACAATCAGCTTCGGGTTTCAGCTATGATTCAGCCTTGATCACAGCACATTATTATACTCACAGAACCGTCATTTGCTTTTCTTTCTCCAGCTAAAGATGACTGGGATTCTTGCCGCTTTCTTAATTAAAAATCTGCTTATTTTGACTGGACTTAGGTTAAGAAGATTAAAGGATATGTTGAATACACAATTTATGATTGAAATGGAAAGTTATCTAGGAGATAAAACAGAAGTGAAGAGTAAGATTAGAGTTTAGTCTTCCCCTTCTGCAAATGTAGCCTAGTACAGTACAGGCCACATTTTCAGTGGAGACTTTATTGTTAGCTGCAGCCACCCACCTTTCTATTTGCACAGCATGATGACCGTTTTCAAGGAATTATATGTGCATCTAGACAGGCTAGAAAATAGAATGAATACTGAGAGACCGATTGTCCACTTCAGCAGCAGATTTTGTAAAGCAGCTTCTGTATTCAACTTAGTTACAGAATCAGCCCAACTTGATTTTACCAACAACTGACATTTTACAATCTCATCCTCCTGCTTTTATGAGAAGTTAGTTTAGATAGTAGTCGATCAACATCAAAATACCTGTTCTGTTCCGCAAATTGCAGATGCTTTAGACAGTATCCCTTATTCCATACCATTTACGTCATGCTCAGGTTTCACACTATCCAAAACGTTCTCATTCCCTACCATCACCCTTCCCATCCTTTGATATAGTACACAGATATCATTCCCTCAGTCTATGGACAACCCCTGTGAAATATCTGTAAAATGTCGACAAATGTCCATTGAGTTCATTTAGTCCATGACTTTGGGCTCCATCTGTTACGGTGGTCACTCAGGATAGGAGAGATGTTGTATTGCATGGAGTTATTGGGCACCACAGCCAGCTCAGGTCAGGTCACTGCTGCACTTGCACTGCTTCTTGTAAGGCTTGTCCTTCATTGGTTCAGGTGGTTCCTGCTATATTAATTCCTGTAGGGTATAACTCAAATTATGGATTAGTTTCACCCAGAATTAAATCACCTTGAGGTATGCACTGGACTGCCCCATCCTTCTGCATTACCCACCAAGTGCAGCCAGGTCCTTGAGCAAAAACAACCCCACGAATAGGTTTACCTTTTCCTGAGGAGGGAATAACCCAAACTGTTTTTCCCAGCAAGTTCTCTATATGTACTACAGGAATCTTATCTCTTTCCACAGTGCTCAGGAGTTTTGATTGGGCAGGGCCAGGTTGACTGGCAGAGCCTCTAGTGTTAGCTAGCCAAGTGGCTTCTGCTATATGTGTATCCCAACGCTTATATGTCCCAGCAACCATTGCTTTCAGTGTAGTTTTTAACAGTGCGTTGTATCGTCCAATTTTCCCGGAGGCTGGTGCATGATAGGGGATGTGATAAACCCAGTCAATGCCATGCTCCTTGGCCCAGGTGTTAATGAGATTGTTTTGGAAATGAGTCCCATTGTCGGATTCAATTCTTTCAGGGGTGCCGTGTCGCCATAAAACTTGCTTTTCAAGGCCCAAGGTAGTGTTCCGGACAGTGGCATGGGTCACAGGGTATGTTTCCAACCCTCCAGTAGTTACTTCCACCATTGTAAGCACATGCTGCTTCCGGTGGCAGGTTCGTGGTAGTGTGATATAATCAACCTGCCAGGCTTCTCTGTATTGATATTTCAGCCATCGTCCTCTATACCAAAAAGGCTTTAGCTACTTAGCATGTTTGATTATAGCACATGTTTCACATTCATGGATAACCTGTGCAATGGCATCAATAGTCAAGTCCACCCCTTGGTCATGAGCCCATTTGTATGTTGCATCCCTTCCTAAATGTCCTGACGTGTCATGGGCCCATTGAGCTATAAACAGCTCACCCTTATATTCCCAATCCAGATCCACCTGAGCCACTTCAATTCTAGCAGCTTGGTCCACCCGCTCATTGTTTCGATGTTCTTCAGTGGCACAACTCTTGGGTATGTGAGCATCTACATGACGTACTTTTACAACCAGGTTCTCTGCCGGAGCAGCAGTATCTTGCCATAATTCAGCAGCCCAGATGGGCTTACCTCTGCGCTGCCAGTTGGTCTGCTTCCATTGCTGTAGCCACCCCCACAGAGCATTTGCCACCATCCATGAGTCCGTATAGAGATAAAGTACTGGCCATTTTTCTTGTTCAGCAATATCTAAAGCCAGCTGAACGGCTTTCACCTCCGCAGACTGACTCGATTCACCTTGTCCTTCAGCGACATGTTGTGTAGGACTCCACACAGCAGCTTTCCACCTTCAATGTTTTCCCACAATATGAGAGGAACCATCTGTAAACAAGGCATATTGCTTCTCAGTCTCTGATAATTTAATATACAGCAGGACCTCTTCAGCACGAGTCACCTCCTCTGGCGACACTCTGCAGTTTCGGCCCTCTGGCCAGTCCATGATCATTTCCAGGATTCCTGGGCGGTCGGGGTTTCCCATCCGAGCTCACTGTGTTATTGGTGCGACCCACTTACTCCATGTAGCATCAGTTGCGTGATGCATAGAGGGGATCCGACCTTTGAACATCCACCCCAGCACAGGCAATTGAGGGGCCAAAAGGAGCTGTGCTTCAGTACCAACTACTTCCGAAGCAGCTTGAATTCCTTCATATGCTGCTAATATTTCTTTTCCAGCTGGAGTGTAATGGGCTTCAGATCCCCTATATCCCTGGCTCCAAAACCCTAGAGGTCGACCTCGAGTCTCTCCAGGCACTTTCTGCCAGAGGCTCCAGGTGGGGCCGTTATCCCCGGCTGAGGTGTAAAGCACATTTTTCACATCTTGTCCTGTCCGGACTGGCCCAAGCGCTACTGCACGAACTATCTCTCGTTTAATTTGTTCAAAGGCTTGCTGCTGCTCAGGGCCCCATTCAAAGTCGTTCTTCTTCCGTCTCACTCAATAGAGAGGGCTTACGATCAGACTATAACCTGAAATATGCATTCTCCAGAAACCCACAACACCTGAGAAAGCTTGTGTTTCCTTTTTGTTAGTTGGTGGAGACATAGCTGTTACTTTATTGATCACATCCATTGGGGTATGACGACACCCATCTTGCCATTTTATTCCTAAAAACTGAATTTCCTGTGCAGGCCCTTTGACCTTACTTTGTTTTATAGCAAAACCAGCTTTCAGGAGAATCTGGATTATTCTTCTCCCCTTCTCAAACACTTCCTCTGCTGTGTTGCCCCACACAATGATGTCATCAGTATATTGCAGGTGTTTGGGAGCTTCACCTTGTTCCAGTGCACTCTGTATCAACCCATGACAAATGGTAGGACTATGTTTCCACCCCTGGGGCAGTCGATTCCAGGTGTACTGGATACCCCTCCATGTGAAAGCAAACTGTGACCTGCACTCTGCTGCCAGAGGGATCGAGAAAAACGCGTTGGCTATATCTATTGTTGCATACCATTTGGCAGCCTTTCACTCCAGTTCATATTGAAGTTCTAGCATGTCTGGTACGGCAGCACTCTGTGGCGGTGTGACTTTGTTCAGGCCTCGATAGTCCACTGTTAACAACCACTCTCCATTAGATTTTTGCACGGGCCATATGGGACTATTAAAGGGTGAATGAGTCTTACTGATCACTCCTTGACTTTCCAGTTGACGGATCAACTTATGGATAGGAACCCGGGAGTCTCGATTGATGCAATATTGTCGCCGGTGCACTGTCATGGTAGCAATTGGCACCTGCTGTTCTTTAACTCGCAGCAACCCCACCACAGAAGGATCCTTTGTGAGACCAGGCAAGCTAGACAGCTGTTTAATCTCCTCCATACTCAAAGCAGCTATACCAAAAGCCCACCGGTACCCTTTTGGGTCTCTGAATTACCTTCTCCTGAGAGAGTCTATGCCAAGGATGCATGGAGCCTCTGGACCAGTAACAACAGGGTACTTTTGCCACTCACTCCCAGTTAGGCTTACTTCAGCCTCCAACACAGACAGTTCTTGGCATCCCCCTGTCACTCCAGAAATACAGATGGATTCTGCCCCCTTGTAATCTGACGGAATTAGAGTACACTGTGCACCGGTGTCCACTAGAGCTTTATGTGTCCATCACCGTGGGACTGATGTGCCAGGCCATCGAATCCACACAGTCCAGTAAACCCAATTGTCCCTTTCCTCCACCCGACCGAAGGCAGGGCCCCTCTACTCCTGGTCTGAGTCTTCATTACTTGGTTTTTGTAAGTGCAAAATAGAAGTCCCTTCATCAGGATCAAAAGTACAGTCAGCCCTTCTACTCTGCCCAACAGACATTGGAGCAGTAGTTTTGCTGGATGGATGCTTTTTGGCTGTTGTTTTTCCTTGCAGTTCCTGCACCCGAGCTTCCAGTCTCCAGGTAGGTTCACCATCCCGCTTCCTCATGTCCTCCCCATGGTCACGCAGGAAGAACCACAGGGTTGCATGTGGTGTGCACCACCAGTACCCTTTCCCTTGAACAGAAAAAGGCTGACTCTTAATAGCTGAGGCCTTGGTTGGAGTGCATGAGGAAAACCTACCCTTCTCGGCTTGCTCGAACATGTTTTGGGTCAGTCTGTGTCTGTCCACAGCCGAGACACAAGCACACATGGAAGGAGAAAGATTATCTTCGTATTCTCGGAGCTGTCTGGCCATTTCATCTATAGTTGGTGCCTCAGTGTCTGTCCAGCTCATTATCGCCAGGGTGTGGGTGTATGACGTCGCTGCATTTTGTACAAACTTTTGCCACATGGACCGTGTGCACCAGATTTCATCTGGGTCTTTGGATGCCTGGTCATTACAGATCACCTCCAACACAGCTAGTTCCCTTAGATACTGGATGCCTCCCCAATGCTGGTCCATTTCCTTCCAGAATTTGCAAGTTCTTCCTGGAAGGGATACCTGTCCTTCACACTTGACAGGAGTCACCGCCAAAGACTGAGGACTCCTGCTTTTTTTCCAATCCCTTTGTCAATGGCCTTATCCTTAGCAAGGGATCCCAGCTGCTGGGCTTCCTTACCCTTTAATTCCTGAGTACTGGCCACAATATCCCAGCATTGAAGCAACCAGCTGAGAATTAGCTCACCTGGTTGACGGCTAAAATCTTTTCGCATATCTCTCAGCTCACTTAGGGATAGGGAGCACGTGGTTTCTGTCCCATAGATTATCTCAGTCTCTTCCTCCTCCTGTTCTTGTGACTGCTCCGCCGCAGAACAGGCTGCCTCTTCTGATTCTTTCTCCTGCTCCCTCTTAGGAGAAGCTTCTTCATCCCTTACTAAACGAGTTGACTTTCATTTCCACTGTTTCTTTTTAGTTATAGGGGCGACTGATACAGTGCCTGGTTTAGCCACAGTGTCTGTTGCTTTGTTTCCCCTCTCTTCTTCCTGGGGGTGCTGCATAGTATCGAGCAGTGTTTGGTAGATACTGGCCAGGGCCCAGCACAGTGTGGTAAGTTGTGCCTCTTTGGAGTAGCCACGGCATTGTTTTTTCAAACATTCTACCACTTCAGGATCCTGTAGTTGTTCGGGAGTGAAGTGCCAGACCATTGGAGGTGAAAATTTCTCTAGATACCTGCCTATATTCTCCCACATGCTGTGCCACCCATGACCATACTCTCGTGGAGCCTGGGTCATATTCCTAAATTGCTTGTTAACCTTAGCCAAGACTGAAGCAATATTTCTAAGAAATACCAATAGAAGTATTTTAACTACCCAAGGATGTTCAAGATACTGAGAAGTTATTGTAACAAGGGAGACAACATCACAGAAGAAGGTAGCAAGGATGCCGTTCCGTATTTCCTCCACAAAAAAACTCTCAGAGGAAGGAGTATAATTGTTAAATATCTCCATGAGATTGTACCCGAAGTACAGTAATGACTTCAGTGCAGAGACCAAATACCAGATTACCCAGCTCAAGGTCAGTGTTTTAAAAACTAATCTCCCAGGCAAAACATTACTAATCACTGTAGAGCACAGCAAACTGAAAAAGCGCACACCAATCTTTAACAAGTACAGCAAAAAAAAAGAGCATGGTGCAGATCAAATAAACTAATGTTGACCTGTAACTTTTAACAGATAGAAGTTCTGTTGAATCTGTTATTATCTCAAACCCTTCGTGCCCCATGTTGGGCACCAAAAAAGACTGTCGTGTTTTAGTCCCAGCCGGCTACTAAGCACCACATAGCTGCTCGCTCACTCCACCCAGGTGGGATTGGGGAGAGAATCAGAAGAGTAGAAGTGAGAAAACTCGTGAGTTGAGGTAAAGACAGTTTAATAGGTAGAGCAAAAGCCACGCAAGGAAGCAAAGCAAAGCAAGGAATTTGTTCACTACTTCCCATCGGCAGGCAGGTGTTCAGCTATCTGCAGGGAAGCAGGGCTCCATCACGTGTAACGGTTGCTTGGGAAAACAAATGCCATTACTCCGAATGTCCCCCCTTTCCTTGTTCCTCCCCCAGCTTTATATGCTGAGCATGACATCATATGGTATGGAGTATCCCTTTGGTCAGATGGGGTCAGCTGTCCCAGCTGTGTCGTCTCCCAACTTCTTGTGCACCCCCAGCCTACTCGCTGGTGGGGTGGTGTGAGAAGCAGAAAAGGCCTTGACTCTGTGTAAGCACTGCTCAGCAGTAGCTAAAACATCCCTGTGTATCAACGCTGTTTCCAGCACAAATCCAAAACATGGCCTCATACTAGCTACTATGAAGAAAGTTAATTTTATCGCAGCCAAAACCAGCACACCTTCTATGCAAATAGAAGGAATATACACTTCGTAATTCCCTTCAAAAAAGGGAAGTCATGTATGGATATGTATTTTATTTGGCATACCTCGTGTATCCACAGGAACAGAGGACAAAACATTGCAAATCACTAATAAGATTCTGAACATGCAAATGCATGGGACAGCAAGTATTGGTCCTCTCTGACGCCGTATGGAAAGATCGCATGAAGACAATGAAGAGACTATGTCATGCTTCCCCCTGTTAAGTATTTGTTGTGCAGTTAGAGAACTTTATGTATGGGTCATGTAAATTCATACCTCTCTTCTGCTAGGAAATACTGAATATGATGAAAGTACTCAACAGAACTTATCCAATGTCCTAGAGTAACTCAGGGATGGATTGTCTTCACCTGTTCTCTGTCTTCCCTGTTGGCACTGCTGTAGTGTATATAAACTCTTAAATATTTCTTACAGAGAAAAACTGTTTTCTGTGTTGGTCAGTTTATTTCTTTTGAATGCATTCTCAGCTACAGCTAGGAAAAAAAAAGAGTTGCACTTGGCATGTAAAATTACAAGATAGTCAAGGTAGTCAAGATACCTGAAAGGGGCTGGAACTGCATCAACTTTTGTGCCTGATGCTTATGTCAAAATTTAAGAAAGTTGCTTTTGGCACTTGCTTTCATCACTTGCTTTCCATTACTTTTTTTTTCATTAAATATGTGGGATTAAATTGAAATGTTTTTGGTGCTGAAGGAAAAAATGCCTCTACTTGATATGGAGAGTTGCTTGTTGCAAATTTTTTTTGCTAGGAATAAAAGCTATTTTGTCTGGATCAGATATTTTTGGTTCAGTTATAAAATTTTAAAAGGTAAAGATTTGTGTAACTTCATGTAAAGTACAGATTCCACCTTGATTAAAATGAGAAGAAAGGCTGAATAATGAGTGGGCGTTTTATGATTTTGCCCCATTTGTGTAAAATAAACGGTGACCTAGAGAAAAAGAGGCAATGGATATTGAAAAAAGGTACTACCTTGGATCAGAGATCTCAGATAATCAACAACTGTGAATCAGTTGTTTATTAAAACAATGGTAAAAAAGCTGCTGATCTTGACTGGCAAGAACAGGATGGTCTTTTCAGCAGCAGGTGCCAGTTTTTGGACTTCGGTCATTGACTGTGTTGTTATGAGAACAGCTGCTACAGTATGAGATACCTGGTAGAACTATGGACAACTGGGGACAACTGGGATCACCCACTTTCTTTTTTTTGTGTGTGTGCATGCCGCTAGCTGCTAGCTTCTGTCTGTGAAAAGGCACACTTGATTTCTGGATTTCATGTGCCCTCTTTTTTTTCTGTCTCCCCCCGAATTTGAGTAATGACACAGAGAGAATTGTGTCATGAATCACTAGTGGGACTGCATTGTCCTACATCTACAGCACTAGACAGAAAGTACTAGCAATGTTTGAAGACTTAAGCACACTTGATGTGCTATAAAACTGATGACATTATTTAAGAAAGAAAACTGGTAGGAACTAATAGGAAAACTGTTTTTAACTGAAGTAGAGAGACACAAATGTAATGTTGCACCCTCTAAGCTAAATCTACATGGCAAACAGAAATAGTGTAGAAAGAGTTTATTTGGAGAATATAGAACATTGAAGGTGGTTTCTTTTTCCTTCAAATTATTCATAGTACAATTTTTTATTTATTTTTATGTTTTCTTATGTTTTCTGGATACAGCTAATATTTATTGTGCTGTGAAGACCCAGAGTATTCTCCTTTTGACAGTTCTGCTGGCAACAACTGAAACATGCTGCAAGGCAGTTTAGATTTACACAATTTATACATTTAAGATTTCCTCCAAAAGGTGCAGTCCCATTCTTCACGCACATATGGCAGCTTATTGTTGCTTCTTCACGGCTTTCTTGCTTGTGCTAGAAAAAGCTTTCGCCATCTATGGTAGGTGAATTGGTTCAGCACACTGCCTTGTGTTTAAAATAGCCCTACAATCCCAGCAGTTCTTAGAAGCAGCACTGCAGACAACACTGTAGGTACGGTGGTTAAATCGCTGTAGCAAGACTGATGAGACAACACCAGAAGCCACAGGTGATACAACACATGAAATCATTCGATGAATGTTTTTAAAAGTCAAAAGAATACTTGTGGAGACCCATGGGCTTCAACTCTCCTTAATCTTGAGGTGCAAGAGAAAAAGAAGAGTCAAAGCCTGCTACAACTGATTTTCAGTTGTTTACTGCTGGGAGATTATTTTGAGCTTTGGAGCTTCGTAGTTGCTAAGTGTTCCAGATAATTACATCAGTCAGAAACATCCTTCTTGTCATATTGAAGTTTTACTTATTTAAGAATCTCCCACATGAGGAAATACAATATTATCCACCGAAAAAGAAACTACAATCCAAGTGAGCAGAAGGGCCTCCAGGACAATGAATTGACAAATATCTTCTGATCTTTGTTGGTTTTAACCAGTAAATGGATTATGCTCAGTTGTACTCTGAAACAAATACGTTAACATAATGATGAATTTAAGTGTACCTCAGCATCATGCTTCATCTTAAAAAAAACGTCAGTGTAAAGACTTATGAGCTTGCTACTCTCAGGCTGGTGATGAATGAGCTCATATAACACTGCTGAAGGTGGTTCATCTCAGCGGTGACTGTATGTATATAATAATAACATTTGGGTAACCCATTACTATGTTACTTGCAGAATATTAAACTGGATAGAAGTTGCGAAAAATTTTAAAAGAAAAGGAATGGATTTATTCACTTTATGAAAGACTAAACATGTGAAAGTGAATTATTTTAAAAATATATGAAATATTCTTTAATTCTTAGCAGGGGAAAAAAAAGCAACATTGTAATTCTATTCTTTTTGTTTCTTTCATATCTGCCTTCCCAAGATTAATAATGAGAGACAATTTTTTGTCAAAATTTCAGTCTCTCACATGAAAATTTCAAGTCTACAGGAAAACCTGTTTTCTCTAAAAACCCTCAAAATCACTCTGATAAGACCAAGTCTAATGATCTGTATATTCAGTTATTGAAAATCTGTCATGTACCATAAAAGTAAAGTTAAATGATGACTTTTGAAACTATTTTAAATTGAAAACTATTTTTTAAAAGTTGTTTGCATCTAGCTGTCCTAATGATATCCTGCTATAAAGTTTAAAGCTGCAATTTTCACAACTTTTAAGGGACGTACACATGCAGTTCCCATAATTTTTAATTCTTCCTGTGGATTTCACAATTTCACAAAATTGTAATAAAGAGATTTTCAGATATATGGAGATTGCAAAGCAAGCACACTCTGCGAGATTTAAGAAAAAAACAACATAAACTGCTGAGGCGTTTCTTATTGCCTTCATCCTTGGTTACCTAAATGCCTTTAAAAATGTATCTCCAAATCCCTTAGGCAGTTTTTAGCATCAACATTTAATTCTCCATTTTTCTGTTTCACATCACAATTCAATATTTTAAGATATAACAAATATATAATATATATATAAAAATATACATAAAGTAATCCCTATCCTAACTGAAAAATAAACAAAATTATCCTTCTAAAAGCCTTCAGAAAACCCTCTCCCCATACTTCAGAGCAATCACAGCAGTTTATATCCTTTCTGCAATCACAACCCTGTATTTTCATATTAACAAAGTGAAGTTGTACCACAGATTCAAACTTTATTTTGAAAATCTTTGCAATATCCTGAGATTTCATTCAAATTAATAGAACTGGAATAATAGCTAGCATTCCCAGTGTAATAGTAGAAATAATTTCTTCTTTATGAACCTTAGCATATCTCCAGTCAGTTTTTCTCATTGCCTTTGAATATGTCTTTTAGGAATTCCTGCATCTGACAGCAAAAAAAGTTGAAGATATAACAGAAGTCCAATTATAGGCTATATATAAAAAAACCCCAATGGATAAATATGTTTTGAAAGAGCTGTTCTACAAAATTAAGTCACAGTGTGTTATGTTTACTGGAAGCATATGTTTATGTTTTCTTCCAGCACTGGAAGAAAAGTTTTGGGAGATTCAGATAACAGCTCTTTCTTTTCTTGTAACGCATGGTTGCACCATTTTTTGATGTCATGTTTTTTCCATGCTTGTTCACTCAGAAAATTTTGCTGCTTGCAAAAATATATGAGAAGCTTTGTGGCTGACTGCCACAAATTCTTTTACTTTATCATAATATTAGCACTGGCAAAATTAATGGTCCTTTATTTCAAGCTCCAAGACAAACAGCTTTGTAATGGCAAGTATTTAAATAATAATAAAAAAAAAGATAGATTACACTTCTGTGTAATTCTTTGAAGAGAATTAAAATTTTATTTAGAAAAAGACCACAGATTTTGACAACTGCCTGTAACCAATTACTCCTACAATGTCACAAGCTTTCATTTCATGGAAAAGTATTCTATAAAAGATGCTTCAATGATAGATTCTTAACTTCTCTGCATGTTTTATTCTACTTAATATAAGCTTGATTGTATCTTAAAATGTAAGATATTCCATATCTATTTGTTAACAAAATAGGTATTGTTAGTCATATAGTGAAACATTTAGCCAACTTTTCTTCTTTACTTGGTTTCTTTGGGGGTAAAAAAAAAAGTGTTTTCAATCCTGGGACCTCAATACAGAATGTTACAGGAAGCATTGAAAACATTGGAAATACTTTACCAAAATCAGACTGTCCTTTGAGATGAACTAATAAACCAATATCTTTCAGTTCTAAAAAGCAAAATAACCAGGGAAACCTGAGATTGTCTTAAGATGGGGACCGCTGTGATCTGCTGACTGAAGAGGTTATTTCTTGTGCAGCCCTCTGTGTTTTATTCAGAGGTTATCTTCCTATAGCAGGGATAAGAGAAGGATATATGTGACTTATCTTTGGTTCTTACCACTTACAGCTTGGTGTGTTATTTTAAAGCAAAATGGATGGCAGTTTGTTTTAGTATGCTGGGCTATGAGTTATGGCAGTCAGAAATCTGCTGTCTACTTGTTTTAGCCACTTATTTTATGGGCATTATCTCTGGCATCAGGATAAAGGTTAGCTGACGGCAGTAACACCTTAAAATACTATCATTAACATGGCTTGATGAGATGCTTATAAGAAATACAGAGTTAATCAGGCTTATAAGGTATAAGTCTGCTTGTTCTTTTCTTCTCGTATATCATTCATACTGATAATACATTGGCAATTTTTTGGAATCCTAAGTACTTTTGATTTCTGTGGAACCTGGTTGCTTCTTTTTTCCAAACTCACCTTTGTGTTAATTTTTTTTGTCTATCCCTTCTTTTTGTTATTCCTGAGATTTATCTTATCTAATGTTAAATGTCTCAAAGAAGTAGGCAGAACTTTGAGCTAGTTTCTAGTTTCCCATTTTAGACTGGGGGGGATAATAGGCACTCTGAAAGGCATGTTTCTGAGTCACAGAAAACTATCTAGATAGATATGACTATGGACAACTGGGTGACAAATGCCTTTGTGGGAAGCAGTTGAAAACTATGTCAGATGTCTAAGGTTACCTCAAATGGGATTAGACAAATATGTGGGGCAAAAGATTTGAGTCCAGACTCCCTAGCTTAATGGTTATGAAACATCAAGAAAATTCTGCAGCTTTTTCATGGGTCTGTCTCAGTATTTTACATTAAGTATCGGGAAAAAAAAAAAACAAACCTAAAAAAAAGAACTTAAACTTGCTTTATTTTGCACAGTGGAGTTCAGGGAGAATGAAAAGTTAGGTCTGAATTTTCTCAGAAAAGGAAGAGAACAGAAATTAGGAATGCCATTTTTTGAACAAGTGCTCTAAGCCATAGGAATGGATGACAATGAAGTGAAAAGAGAGGACATAGCACTCTGTAGTTTTTTGTTTACACCTTGCAAAGACCTAGGTCCCAAAGACATTCTTCAAAACTGCTGGATCCAGCAGCAGTTTGTCAGGGAACATAACAGTTTCTCAGATAGAACCTCAGGTATGACTTCAGGATGCTTTTAGGTAGGTAGGTAGGTAGATAGATAGATAGATAGATGCCTGCTTGTGTATCTAGCTGGTTTTTGTAAGCAAACACCACTTGCCTTGCCTGTCTCTGAGTACAACAGCTGCTGGGTAGCTCCAAAATTATTGCATTGAGGAGAATTCTGAGTCTGTATGAGAAATCCTTCCTCTCTGCTTTTGTTAAAATACATATTTTCCAGTCCCTTTTATAATGTATTGGGTTTAGTTATTGTTAGAAGCAAAGAATGAACTAAATTACTTCAGGATAGTTTCATGTATTATACAAATACTCATACATATTTGGATCTAAATGGATAGGAATTAGAAAATGAATATATTACCAAAACTAATTTTAAACTAACGGCAGCCCCGTATCTCGGTTTTCTTGGACAAGTTTTCTTTTTCTGCTTGGACACATTGCCTGACAACACTCCTTTTCCTTCCCCACCAGGAATTCAGATATTTGGTTAGGTTTTTTGAATGCCAGGGCATGGCAGCAGAAACAGAAGAAACAGCTTTGATTGTGCTTACTGACCTGTGGCCATTTCATGATTCCAGATCATCCGCACAGCTCATGTGCTGTATCTGTCACATCAGGAGTAATTGTTCATCTGCTGTAGGGTAAGTAAAAATACACAGGAGGCCTGACAGTAAACCACAATGCCCTCTGAATGTGTTATAATGAGTTAGCAGTCTTTTTGAAGTGTTCTGGATGTGTTGGATCATTACAAATGTACTACACAATGAGTGAGATCATATTTCTGTTCAAAGACAGAAATATTGGCACCTTAAAAATATTGACTGCTCAGTTTAAATTAATATTGTGTACATGTGTAGATATGTATGGGTATGCATGTGGACAACATGTAAAGCATATGACCTATGTCGTTCCTTAGTCCAGTTCCATGGAGTTATATTCCCAGTGGTTACATCGTAGTAACTTTGATTTATTAAGATTTGAGTTATTGGAGATCTGTGTATGCAAAGGTTTTTTAAATTGCTATTGTTTGCTACACTGCATTTGCTTTCCTTTCCTGGAGATGACAGGCTTTGATTTTGTTCAAATGCCCCAGACCATATTAAAGTAAGTTGGTAAAACTATTAAGAGTCCAAACACCTTCTCACTGACCATTGAATGTGGTGTATGGAACAGTGAGGTTCTGTTTAGCTAATCCTTTTATGGGTTATCTGGCCAAACTCAGGAGTATAGCCACTTTGTCAGCCCAGAACAGCAGAATGCAGCCATGGTGTCTGGGACTGAGACTGCTGCTCCATCTTTCATTGAAAACATGAGCACACGAAAAGAAAGGGCAAAGATTTCTTTTAAGATGTTTTGCATAGATAGTTGACCTCTCAACAGTCTGAAACCCCATTTAGTTTCTGGTGCTTTTCTCTCTTCCTTCCGTTTAAATTATGGCCAAGGCTTTCGACTTTGTTCAGTTCAAAGTGTCATCTTCAATTTGTAGACATCTGTAGGGTACCACCTTTGACATAATTCTATTTTTATATTGAAATATTTTCAGTAGAAACCCCTCTTTTCAAAGATTTATTTAGCCAGCTGCAATTTAATTTGCATTAGATTTTATCCTGTTACAAATGTGTATTTACCTATTATTATTCATCTACGTGTCTATATCTACAAACCCAGGACAGGTTTGTATAGCATTGAAAAGGAGTGTGTATTTATGAAATAACCATACACAAAAATATTTAAAGTATCATAGTTTTCATAATTGTTTTAGGTACTTCAGAGTAGATTTCTCCTCAAGCCTAAGCATATTACTTTGTACATGATTTTTTAACTGAATAAATGGGAATTAGAAGGTTAAAAACTACAAAGACAGTAGGAAAAGTGACTTAACCCCTTCCTGGAAAATGTGTTTTATTAATACAAGAGATGTAATAAAAATATGAGAGGAAATTAGAGTAAATTCCACTTGATTTACTACAGACAGAATGGACCCTTATTTTCTACTTCTTTTTTTTTTTTTTTAATTTGAGAATAGGACATTTGACTGAAATAATTTAATAAGACTTCATGAGAAAATGTGAAAAACTGTCAGTGGAATCTTATCTTGATGAATTTTTCAGTTAATTTCCAGCAGATTTCAAATTATATCCAGTAGCAGTACTGTAGTCTCATATATTTTGTTTGATCTTCGCATCTAATTGGATGAGAGTGAGGAATGTGAATTTATAAATAAAGGTCTGTATTACAGTTTATGCTGAAAGGTAAGGAGCGTAAAAATGTATCTTTAAACACATATAAAACAGCCCCCAAGAACTGAAATTAATATTAACTGAAGCATAGATCTACGGATTCAGCAGGCCTCCTCACAATGTGTTTACTTATGTGGGTGCAGGCATCCAGTTCCTGTGTGTGCTTTTCGAGATGGCTGGATATGCATCTAGGAGCCCCTGCGGCATGACTTTCAAAAAGACATAGTAGCTTGGTTAACTCAGCTATATGGCATCCAGAAATGTCTGGGAGTTTCTCCAGGCTGCTTGGAGGCAGCAAGAAAAGCCTGAGTCTTCTTGCATAAACAAGAACATGGAGGAGCAAATTCATTCAAAAGGCTACCTTGGACTTTCATCTTCTCTGTAGAAGCCATTCTTTACTTCGTCAACTTCTTTCAGCATCTCATAAGTATAACCAGCTGGTCAAAAGAGGTGATTATCCCACTCTATTCAGTGTTAGTGCAGCCTCACTTTGAGTACTGTGTGCAGTTCTGGGCCTCACAATTTAAAAAGGATGTGAATGTCCTTGAATGTGTCCAGAGAAGGGCAACAAAGATGGTGAAAGGGCTAGAAGGAACGTCCTGTGAGGAGCAGCTAAGGACTTTGGGTTTGTCTAGTTTGGGGAAAAGGAGGCTGAGGGGCGACCTCATTTCTCTCTCCAGCTTCCTGCGGAGGTGAAATGGAGAGGGAGGTGCTGATCTCTTCTCCCCAGTATCCAGTGACGGGATGTGTGGGAATGGTTCAAAGCTGCACCAGGGGAGGTTTATACTGGACGTTAGGAAGCATTTCTTTACTGAGAGGGTGGTCAAACACTGGAACTGGCTTCCTAGAGAGGTGTTCAATGCGTCAAGGCTGTCAGTGTTTAAGAGGCATTTGGACAATGCCCTCAATAACATGCTTTAACTTTTGGTCAGCCCTGAAGTGGTCAGGCAGCTGGACTAGATAATTGTTGTACGTCCCTTCCAACTGAAATAGTCTATTCTATTCTATTCTATTCTATTCTATTCTATTCTATTCTATTCTATTCTATTCTATTCTATTCTATTCTAATTGAGATACTAGGATTGTGGCACAGTTTTTGCCTTGTGTTTATCTATTACTACTCCTTGACAAAATGAACATAAGCTGTACAAACAATGCAAACGAAGTTAGTTTAAACTTGTTACAAAGTCATACCCTCCACAAGCTCTGTCTGCAATTATGGATACAAATTTTAGAAGACATCTCCACTAGACTTTTTACAAACTCGAATGTGCTGCTCTGATTTTTTCCATGTTTTTTTTTTTCTCCTCCTGTGCAATGCAAAAAGACTGGTTTAGTTGAAATTAAAATTCCTCTGATAGATATATGAGTTTTTATGTGGAAGTTGCAAGAGAGTTAATGTTTGTTAAAGGGAAATTACTGTAAAAGTGATAGTCCACTGTGTAACTGTCAGCAAGAGATGTGCAAACTTTATCTTTTTTTATTTCACAGGGTCTGTGGCATATTTCTTCTTATTTTAAGCTTGTTTCAAGAATCTTGTATAAATATATATTTGTAATATCCATTTTAATTGAAACTGCAGTTTTATTTATTTTATATATCATAATCTGTGGTCTTAGTTCAGTGGGACAAAATCAGGAATTCCGAAGATGGGAATCAGTTCCATATTAGGTATCTTAATTTAGATGCCTACGTGCATTATATCCCCACATATGTTTCCTGTATCACTTAGGATGCCCTAGAGCATTTGAGATATCTGCATCGAGCTGGTAGGTAGCACATAGGGTCTATGAGAAATTTGCATTCTTTGGAAGAGACACCATCTCAAATGTTAGTATGTTGTGGGCAGCTGACTGAAATTATCAGTCAATACCAGTAACAACTTGAAAATCATCTGAGCAGCTATGAGGTTTCTAATCTATGGTGAGCAGAAGCACTCCCTTCACTGCCTGCATTTATTAGATTTCCATTGTCTCTACCAGGAGTTTGGACATGTGAGTACCTCCTAATAGATGCCCTCCCATAGCCACATAGTTTTAAGTATCTTCATCAGGAGGTGAATTTCACAACAGGGTTCAGCTTTCTAAAATGGGTGCTTAGTGTTACTTAATGTTCTGCAGTGATACCCTGCCTAACTGTAAGAGCATCGTAAATCTTGATTGATATTTTCCAGCCCCATTTGCCAGACCTCAGAGACCCAGGAACAACTTAGATAGCACCAGATGTCTATGTTTAGGTTACTGAGTCATGCCCTATATATTTGTAGTCTCAACCATTGATGAAAAGTTTTGCTGCATAAGGAATCTGCTGTACCTGATACCAAAAGAATGTTGTTCGTGTGGTTTCTTGAAAAATTGTAGCTCAGTCCTTCACAACTTCTTACTGATGTCTCAACTTTGCAGCAGCAGTGGAAGAAATAAAGTCTTACACAGACTTGTTCATGTGTCTTGGTGTTCACCAAATGGTAGGCTGTGATAACTTTGTTTATTTTTATATTGTAGGAGATTTTCGGGTGGTTTCCAGAGCTGCTTAGCTTCCAAGATCAAACAAGAACAGATGCATCATCCTGGCGTAAATCAGATCAAACTGCTTCAAAAGGATAGTGAACTTCTTGGCAAAACCAGTTTTGTTTTTCTGTTAGCAATGCAAAATTCTCCTAAGTGACATTCATGCAGCTTGAGGCTTCAGTGCAAACTTTTTCCACAGTACCACCAAAACTAGCTCAGTGAAAAACAGAAAAGGGTCAATCATTCAGTTATGGAAGAAAAAGGAGATGAGAGACGGTTGCTTCAGAGTGGGAATGTCTCCTTTTTTTTGCTCTTGTTTTTTACAGATTTAATAGGTTATTAATTTACTCCCAGATTCAAATCCTCCAAGGATTTACCTTCGTTCATATGCCTGTGCATATCAGTCTGTTCAAGAAAGACATACATTCCAAATAGTGAACTGGAAATGAAAGGATAGACTGCATAGAGAGTCTGCATGAATTACCCAATGTGTGGGCAGACAAGGAGACGACAGCAGGTTAGAGCCAACAGTTTTAAGAGTACCTTATGGACTTAATTACTGAAGTTCAAAAAGTCTTCAAAAGCCAATTAGAACTGCTATTTGTAATAGCTAAAGCAATTAATATGGAAATATAGCAAGAATGAGCCTTTTAGTTTGAGAACCCCTAGGAATTCTTTGTTAAAGGTCTTTCAAATCACTTTCAGAAATTTGGAAAGAAAACTGAATGGGGATTTCCTGCTGTTGTGTAAGATAAACAGAACATTTTTCTGCATGGGTAACACATTGTATTTGCAACGCTCCACAGTGAAATCTCATATCTGAGTGAAAGAAAAAGTTACAGGAAAGGTATAACCGAAGACTACTAACATTAGTCATTAGCTAACAGTACATTTGAGAATCATTTACACTGGGAGATGATTATTGTCTTTTAATAACCTTATTAAGGCACTATCAGACAGACAAGGGCTCCTAAAGTGGGAAAAACATAACAGAACATTTAATTCCATCTATTTAGAAACTACATTTAGTAGAGGTAATAATGGAAGGATGTGTTTTTGCTTATCTAAGCAGTAATACAAAGTGTTTATTACTTTGTCTACAGCAAGATCATTTTTAAAAAGTCTGATAGAGAATCTCATTATTGTCTTTGTAACCTCAAATGTATTGCAGACTTCATGTCTGTTACACTATCGGGTACTGTGGCAGCAGAAATAGAACACTATTAACAGAAATGCATGTAAGTTAATTTCAGAAAAGGGCATAGGTCTCTCCATAGCTATTTCCTTCTTTCTTTTCAGATTAAAGTTAAATACATTCTTTGAAGAACTCTGTGAAAGATCTTCCAGCACTCTAATGCAAAATGAAGACTTAGACATGCCACAGTATGTATTTTTTCAGCTATTCCTTTCAGTGAATCTATTGGGTGCGTTGTCTGAATAAAATATATCAGCCTCTGTCTAATCTATGGAAGCAAGGGTAAATTGTAACTTTCGCTATAGTCAGCCAGTATTTTCCAGTATTTTCCACAGATTTCAACATTTACTGAGGTCTACATAAGACTACAACGGCACATGGGTATCTCCAAAGGAACACTTACAAGAAAACACCAAAAGGGATTAAAAAGTCCATCCTTCCTGACAAAATCCAACATATCAACCACAGTTAATTGGATTCAGTGCATACCTTGGATTTCTGTTAAGTTGAGTATGTTTGGGCAAATGTCCTTGGTTTATCTGACTTAGCACAATACCTTTGGATAAAAATGGTCCACATCATAGTAACATTCTTCTGTACTAGTCTTATTACTTCTTGGAAAATCCCCTCTTTTAAGGCTTCAGTATGTTCCTAGTCATGGATATGTAGTTTATACTTCAGACATTTGGCCTGTATGAAGTTTTCTGTCTTTGAATGATCTTCAGAGTGAGTCAGTGACTAGCACTAAAACAGAACTGTTGTAACAGGAAAGATTACCTCTTTTCAGCACTGAAAAGCATATATTAAATATGCTTGTAAAATAAATATGAAATGGTTTTCCATAAATATGGACATATACATGTTTGCATGGTGTCAGAGTATGTTTGAGAACTTAAAAATGAAACTTGGATCTAAAACCTAATTTCCCTGGAAACTCTGTGTGTTTCAAATGCAGGCAAACCCTATATTTATCTTTCCCTCATTTTTCAGCATACGGCCTAATGTTCTAAACATATTTTTGTGAGCAAAAATATCTTGAGGAAGATCCTGAGCTGGCCAATACAGCCATTAGGGTTTATATCAGCTAAAGATTTGGCCCACTTTTCTGTGTTCTTGCTGTGATTCATTGATTGCTTTAGCAATGTTTCTTTGAATTCCACTGACCACCTTTGTTTAACCATCACCATTCAAAGCATACAGATGATAATACGAAGCTCCCAGAATAATAATATTAAAAAAAAATTCCCTTGGCTTCCCAAGTTCCTGATCTCTCCAGTTCAGTGTTCTCAGTTTTGATGTAGAACTTCATGACAGCTTCATTAGATCTGTTCCCTGCTGGTGGAACAATCGAGTATTAATTGGAACAAAAGTACTGAGTGTGACCTGACAGTCTGTTCCTTAAGGTGCGCACCTGGGTTGAGAAATGCCCACTGACCTTCATTGTTTTTTCAACCTGTGCTAAATACAGAGATTGGAAGTTCCAGCGTAAATCACATCCTGCTGGGAATACAATTTTCATGGGAGATGTGCATTTGAATCCCCTGATCCTGAAGATGGAAACCCACTGCAAGAGAAAATACCTAGCCACTGAATTACTAGATAAAACCAAAGAATGTTGCATTTCATTCGGAAATTTCCTGTGAAGAGAAAGAACTGATTCCCTGTTCAGTTTTTAAAAGAAAGAGCTTAGGAGCCTAACTAAAAAGGATTCAGTAGTTTCTATACTATGTGAAAGGAAGCTTTAAATTAGGTGCAGATATCTTTTGTATTCCTCTCTCAGTGTTTTTTATTAGTTTCCTTGAGATGTTTACCCAGTATGCTGTCACTAACGTATTCCATCCATTTTGAATGCCTAACTCTCTTCATTTATTACATAGTTAGGTTAGTTGTCTTCCTCAGGGTTATGAATTCTTCCAACTGTCCATGTCCCACTGTCAATCTGTTTTCAATATGGATCCTGTGTTTACTTCTCTAATATTGACGGGAACAGGAACAAGATCTCATGGTGTTCAAAAATACAGTGATTTCTGACAGTGAAATAAGATCTTTCCTCAGCTTTTCTATGCTGTCTCTATATGAGCATTCAATGGTCCTACATATCTGCTGTAAGTATAAACCAGACGCTGAACTGACTCAGGTTAAAAACAAATCTCAGAAAAGTTTTATTTTTTAGTAGGATTATTCTTTTTGAACTCAAGCTCCATGAACTGCTATAGTGGTGTGAAAGTGATGGCAAACTACAGTCCAGAATAAGAATGGAGAGCCAAGCGGAAGGAAAGAGGTGGGAACTTTTGGACTGGCTTTGCAGCCAAAGTCAATATTTGACAGAACTTTAGCGCCAATCTCTTTTTCTCTGCAAAGGGTGGGTGCTATAGAAAAATGTCCATATAAAAGAAATTTAATCTATGATCTTATCCTTCACTGGCAATGATTTCACATACACCTACAGAAGATTTTGATGCAGATAAATCTCCTAATTTTGCTGTGGTGCACCAAGTCCAACTCCTATTAAGATCAATTGGTACTTCTTTTATAAATATTTCAGATGTGTACTGAAGCCACTTTTGTCAGCTCTGAGGATTTACTTGATTCAGCTGGTAGCATGTGGAAATGAAAGACTGAGCAGTTGTGGACATTTGGAATTACTCTTCCAATGTCTTTTATAAACATGAAATCTTGTCGTTCTGTCTAAATTCCAGGAGATGGTCAGGTAGTTTGCAAATCTTAAACATATATTTTTTAAAAAATTACATAACTCTGAAAATCTCATTATATTGTTTTAAATTATTGCAGCAAATAAGTGTCTGAAATCATTGCAGGCACATAATTAAACATGAAAAATAAGGTAACAAGGTTTTTGAAACTCTGTATGTTCTGAAATTGTTATGTCTAAAGGACCATCAATAACAAGCCATAAAATCCAATCAGGATATATATCCTCTTGTTATAGACTTCAAATGGGCATTTTGAAAAGTCTGGCTGCAGTTTAAGGGAAATACTGCACTGTAGTCCTATATTATACTGTTCTCAGTATAAGAACACCTGGACCATCCCATCTCATATCCTATCATTACACAGTTTATTTGACCTGTATTTGGCTCAGCATTAATTCCTGGCACTTCTGATCTTGGTTAGGTTAGGCAATACACTATGCTGTCAGAATACGGTAAGAGCTTACAACAAAAGTAGCACCTGGGGCTTAAAGAAATCTCAATAGTGGGTATTGTAACATAGTTTTATGCTTATAACCTGTAACTCAGTCTAATGTTTCTAGATTAAAGCAGCTAGAATATGCCAGACAAACTTTACTGAAGGAATGGAAACAGCTTAAGCTGATTGTTTTCCAGAACAATGTCACATTATAGATTTTCCTACTGTATTTGTTTATCTTAATAGCCAGGTTAACCTTGTCTCCTTTGAACCATCTCTAATACTCTGCCTGAAGGCAATGATCTTCACTGATGAGAGGGTGGAGCAGGTTAGTCATAATGCCTCCGGTGGGAGAATACAGCCAAAAAGTCACTTTGGAAACATGCAGATATTTTCATGTTTTAAAGCCAATGCAAAAACTCTTCTGCTCCCTGCACACCTCACAGTAAATGACATTGTGAAGAAAGAAGTTTTCACCTGTATTTTCAACGAAATATGAAAACTGAAAGTTTAGCCAAGCTGCCTATATATATGTATATATATATATAACAGATGGATAAGCCAATCTTTTTTGAAATACATTGCATCTGTTTTACACTGGTATTGTGTTACAATGTTAAAATAAAGTTCCTTATTTCATGAATAGTCTTAGAACAGTGAATATGCATTATCCTGCACATTACTTGTGGAAAAATCCAATCATAAAATTTGGTCAGATGCAGCAAAGAAGATAATTTCTACATTATCTATTCATATTTTCTATAAAATAATACCCTTTACAGTAAATGAGTTCATGTTATCTCAGTTTCATTTAATTTTGCAAATTTAATTGCTTACATTTTAATGGATCATATCCTGATCATAGCTTTATAAGGAAGATGGAAAAACTTGAGATAAGTGTTTTTTTCAGCAGTGTTGAGAACATTTGCAAATGATTTAACACTTTTTCTGGTAAAGAGTATCTTTCCTAAAGATTAAAAATATCTGGTTTGTTATTTGCCTTCTGGAATGGAAGAAAACAATAACTGTGGATATAAAAAATTGTCAGGCATGAAGAAAAGCTCTAATAAGGTATTCTGCAGTCTCCAAGCCAGGAAAGAAATCTATATGAACTGCGATGAAGTCATTCATTAATGCAATAAGCTCCCAGCCCCCAATCTTTAAATTAGCATGTATGTAAACAAAAACCAAAACAAAGCATGTGGAGTACAGGTGTTCCTTCCTTTTATATTGTTTCTGTGACTTAGTGACCACTACCTCATATGTTGAAATAAATCAGTTGTCCTCTTTCAGAGGGCACTTAAATAAATTTGCAGTAATATAAAATGAGAAGATGGATTATTCTCTAACCCTCATGAGCAATCAGCTTAAGCCCTGAAGCCTGAAATGTGATTACTCATATCATTGTCTAAGCTTGCGTGGCAACAAATTTTAATAATGGTTGTAAAGCTATCCAGTCATTTGTTAAATCTAGCCACCTAGATGACCTCCTCTGGAAAGTTTTCTCCACATGTTGATTATTGTCTGGGTTAGGAAAGATCTTTTATTTGTATTAAATTCACAGCTGTTTAATTTTATCACATGCCCCCTTCTTTCCTATGATACACCCAAATTTGCTCTCATTACAGTTAATGGGAGCCTTCCCTTTGAGAGTACCATTTGTAAGGATTATGCATTTATTTCCAGCTGCTTATTCTGAAATCACATATAAAGCTGTCTAGTACAAAGGAAGTTCATTTCTCTGAGCTTGATTCACAGACTATTGAAATGACTGATTTCAGTGGGGGCTCAATTAGATCCTTTTTCAAGGAATATTCAAGAAAGCTTCACATAAACATACTTATCTATCCTTTTCCTGTCTCAGCTAAGAAGACATACTGGAGAGTTATGAATTTAAAACTGACTGAAGAACAGCAGCTTCAAACTTCAGATACTCACATACAGCAAAAATGTGGGTTTCTCTTTTCTGAAAACAGTCAAAAATAAAGAAAAGAGGGAAAAGTTATTGAATCACTTCATGGAAGTGAATGAGGTAAAACATGTCAAAGATGGTTGTGAGGTCATTTGATATCTAAGTTTGCTGTTTCACAGAAAAAATTGTAATATTTTATCCTTCTTAGTATGCTCAGTAACTTCCACCATGTAAAGCCTATTTCTGTCCTTGAAGAAAAGGAAATGGCCAGATCCTGTTAGTCACCAAAGCAAAATGAAGCTGAGCACGACTGAATGCCTCCACAGTGCACCAGAGTGTGAAGTGACAAAACACAGTTAAATCATTCAGATACTCCTTATTTCTCCCTTAATGAATGACATTTATTTTAGGGACATGGGGAATAAAATTATTTTTCTAGTTAAAAAAGGCTGACATGAGCTAGTAGAAACAAAATCTAGACAGACAGCTGGATAGAGACTGGACCTGTGAATGAGAATTCCCTATGAATTTGGTGGGATTCTTCCAGTGTAAAGAAAGTACATTTTACAAAATAAGCCTTCTGTACTGGTGCTGAGTTTTAAATGATTTTTTAGGGAGGAGATTTCCAGAAATACTGTTTAAGCAAGAACTGAATTCCTACCAGTTCAATCACTCTCTAAACATGACTGTCCCAGTGCATACTCTTATTCTGTGGCAGCCGAACTACAATGTGATTCAATTTAACTCTCCTTCACTAAAGAAAACTAATTTTAATTACTTTGAAACTGCTGACTGCTAAGCTGTAAAGTCCTAGTAGCTGCTTTACATCTTTGAGATGTAACTTTAAAAAATTACCTAAATGATAAGAAATGTACAGAACCAAAGTAACTGTTTTCTTTTTCTCTTCCTGTCACTTGCTTATTCTCCTTTATCATAGAATCATTTAGGTTGCAAAAGACCGTTAATATCATCAAGTCCAACCATTAACCTGGCACTGCCAAGTCCACCACTAACCCATGTCCTGAAGCACCAGATCTAAATGTCTCTTAATACCTTCAGGGATGGTGACTCAAACACCTCCCTGGGCAGCCTGTTCCAATGCTTGACAACCCTTTCGGTGAAGAAGTTTTTCCTAATATCCAGCCTAAACCTTCCCTGGTGCAATTTAAGGCCATTTCCTCTTGTCCTATCGCTTGCTACTTGGGAAAAGAGACTGACACCCACCTCTCTACAACCCCCTTTCAGGTAGTTGTAGAGAGCGATGAGGTCTCCCCTCAGCTTCCTCTTCTCCAGACTGAACAACCCCAGCTCCCTCAGCCACTCCTCAAAAGACTTGTTCTCCAGACCCCTCACCAGCTTCGTCGCCCTTCTCTGGACACGCTCCAGCACCTCAATGTCCTTCTTGTAGTGAGGGGCCCAAAACTGAACACAATATTCGAGGTGCGGCCTCACCAGCGCCGAGTACAGGGGGACAATCACTTCCCTGCTCCTGCTGGCCACACTATTTCTGATACAGGCCAGGATGCCATTGGCCTTCTTGGCCACCTGGGCACACTGCTGGCGCATATTCAGCCGGCTCTCAACCAACACTCCCCAGGTCCTTTTCTGCTGGGCAGCTTGCCAGCTACCTTTCCCCAAGCCTGTAGCGTTGCCTGGGATTGTTGTGACCCAAGTGTAGGACTTGGCACTTGGCCTTGTTGAACCTCATACGGTTGGCCTGGGCCCATCCATCCAGCCTGTCCAGATCCCTCTGCAGATCCTTTCTACCCTCAAGCAGATCAATACTCCCACCCAACTTCGTGTCATCTGCAAACTTGCTGAGGGTACTCTGGATCCCCTCATCCAGATCACTGATAAATATATTAAACAGAACTGGCCCCAATACTGAACCTTGGGGAACACCACTTGAGACTGGCTGCCAACTGTATTTAACTCCATTCACCACAACTCTCTGGGCTCAGCCGTCCAGCCAGTTTTTTACACCCGTCCAGTTTCTCCAGGAGAATGCTGTGGGAAATGGTGTCAAAGGCTTTACTGAAGTCTAGGTAGACTATATCCACAGCCTTCCCTCATTCATTAAGTGGGTCACCTTGTCATAGGAGATCAGGTTAGTCAGGCAGGACCTGCCTTTCATGAACCCGTGCTGACTGGGCCTGATTGCCTCGTTGTCCTTTATGTGCCACATGATGGCACTCAAGATGATCTGCTCCATAACCATCCCCAGCACTGAGGTCAGGCTGACAGGCCTATAGTTCCCCAGATCCTCCTTCCGGCCCTTCTTGTAGATGGGCATCACATTTGCTAACTTCCAGTCGTCTGGGACCTCCCCTGTTAACCAGGACTGCTGATAAATGATGGAGAGTGGCTTGGTGAGCACTTCCACCAGCTCCCTCAGTACCCTTGGGTGGATCCCATCTGGTCCCACAGACTTGTGTGTGTCTAAGTGGTATAGCAGGTCGCTAACCATTTCCCCTTGGATTATGGGGGCTTCATTCTGCTCCCTGTCCACCAACATATTTAGTTCTCCATCTTATTTAAATATAGTTACATTTGGACTGAGCAGTTGGTGATTGCTCCAGCTGATGCCAGATTCTTGGGCCCTTGGTTGGGTGGATTAGATCCCTGTAAAGTTTGCTCTGTGGCTCTTCACTGGACTGCAGTCCCCTCATTGTGAGGGAAATCTGTTGCACCTCAACATGGGATTGGGACAAATCTGAGATACAACCCCAGACCAAGGAACTCAAAATTAAGAAACTTGTTTTTACCTCCCATGGGACAAACTACTGGTGTTAGTTACTGCATAAATAAACTTTCCTGAGCTTTTTTTCTGCCAGGCTAGGGAGACTAGGGAATCCTTTTAGTAGTGTAGTGTTGAAGTCTGGTGGTTTTCTCCCAACGCTCCAGCACTCTGTGGGCTTAATCCATGTTATTTGTAGTCACTGGAAATTTTTCTAATACTTTACATGTATCTAATTACATCTTTTCCATAAACTTCTCAGTACATAAAAATTATTATCGTGACAGGACTGTACCACAAAGGTGACACCATTCTTGTGCTGTAGTTTGAAGATGATACCTACGAAAATGCCTGGGCCAAATTGTAAACCTCTGCTTATTTCAAAAAATAAATCACTATAAAAATAATTATATTATAAGTAAACCTACATCTAGGCAAGAAATAATCTCAATTTAAATTAAATTGTATGGATAGGCCACTATAAATACTTAATTAACTAAGTAAAACTGTTTTGTTTTCCTTCTCCTTTTTTAATTAATGAAACTGCATTCAATACTTTTTAATAAATAAGCTACATGACTTAAACCAAAAATTTTTAAAATTAAAAATTCCTCAGATTGTATAAATTGACCTAAGTTTGTAGGATTCAATAGGGCTTTGGCAATTTACATTAGCTGAGGATGACCCTTAAGATGATCAAAGGTTCAATACATTCCTTCTCTACGTGATTAAAAGTTCACTGTCTTGTAGCTACATAAGATAATTTTGAGTTTATAGAGGGCTTAAGAAACAAAATGAAGGCTTCTAATTGTTCTGGAAAAGGTTTGATATGAAGTTAATGATCCATTGTCAAAAACCTTTTTCTTTCATAAACATTATTGTTCAGGAATTAACATGCCCAGGTGACTAGGATGCTTGATGAAACCTGTGATACTTAAAAGTGCTTTACATTCTGATTCTAGTAAAGAATCATTATAAATAGTTTTATAAACCTTCATTTAACAAAGCAAGTGGTATGAGAGAAAACACGATTTTAGGACAAACATGCTTTCATTTTTATTTCAACATATTCTTATTAATATTTTTTCTCCCAGACTCATACATGGTCCTTTTCTTTCAGTCTACACAATGCATTTAATAAAAAACCCAATAAACTAAACTCTTCACCTTTAAGGGAAGAAATGAATGACACCTTTCACATGTTGCCCTGAGAAGCAAGTGAATGGGTAGCTCAGTACTTCAGTTGCAGAGGCTCTAACAGAGTCCACTTTTATCAGCAGAAGTTCTCAGTCAACTTCTGTAACCTCTACTTATGGTTAATTTTCCAAGCAACAAACTAAGAGCAAACATGTTGACTTGCCATTTAGATGCTAAATTTTGAGAATTTTCCTCTATGAGTATTATACTCTGGAGAACTGTATTGCAAGACCACATCAGCAAGTTTAGCCAGCCAAAATTCAAAGTGCGGTGAGCTAATGGCAATGGTTTACCTATGGACTAGTGAGCTTTACTTGCTTTCTGTTCTGATAATAAACTGGAGGCATTCAGAATTTGTTTCTCACAAAATGCAGTGAAGCTGAATTATCCCAAAGTACCTTTGCTTTGTTTTTTTAAGAAACATTTAGAAGAAAGCAGTGATCATAAAAGATGCTTGATCATATTTCTCTCTCTCTCTCTCTCTTATTTTATTTATTATTTTGTATAGATTTATCTATTTATTTATGTATTATATATATTTATATGATTTGGTCTTCAACTTACAAATAGTAGATTATGGAGTATTTTAGGAAGAACTTAATGTGTTTTCCTTAGTGTAATTTAAGTTGTCCATCTAGTTCTATCAAAATTATGATACTAATGTTATATAGTTTCTAATGTTATATAGTTTAGAATGATTAACTATAAAACAAAAAGACTGGGAAAATTCAGTTAAGTAGTTCTTGCAAAATAGTATCCATATTCTTACTTTCAAAAATATGTTAATTTTTCTTTCATATTATTGACAACCTGTCGTAGCATGAGGCAATAGAGCCAGTGAGTATTCTGTTGAAAATCAATCACTTCTGGAAAGTCATGTCTGCTCAAAGACCATAGCATTAGTTTTAGCAAGCCCAAATCCAAAATTCAGCACCCATGGTATTTTCCACTACATTTGACTGAATCCTTTATGTTTTGACACACTATCTTTTAAGCCAAGGTCTGAATGTATATGAGAGTTTCAAAGCCATCCTTCAGGCTTTAGTTACCTAGTCCAAAAGATTAAAACCCCTGGGCAGTGATTGAAAAAATAGTCTTTAATATTGTAATGATTTCTTGCCAACTACATAGACAAAGCTGAGTCTACCACTCTCCTGAGTTTGAAAGCACACTTTATACTTTCATAACATCATGGGTCCACAGCTCAATAAAACCCGAATATATAATATTCTGGTACACACATTATTCAGGGTAGCCTGAGCAGTATAGAAATTGAGAACAGTAATGGGCAAGTACATTCATAGATGTTGAAGTGCAATTTGACTCCTAAAAGTCCATGTAAGTAGCTTCACGCGGTTCCATACTTACTGTGTCTCAATGATTTCTGGATTTTTATGAAGATGGTGTAGACGGTATGTAAAATGAAGTCCTGCTACATTCAGTTTTGTTTTACCTTGGGTACTTCTAGAATGTTGCATAACAATATGATACAAACTTAAATCTTTGGTAATAGATTCATAATCTATATGAATTTGTATTAACAAGCAGAAGACAGCTGAATTATAAGGATAGTGGTCATAAGTTTAATAAGAAAATGTGAAAAAAAAATTGAAAAACACTGCTTCTTGCATCAAAATGCTGCCTCCAGAAAAATTAAAAGCTGCAAAGAGCAAAGTCAGTGTTTAAATGCTAATAGAATGAATGCTGCTGAATCCTTTGCAGTATTTAACAGAAAACACCAACCACATGCTGAAAGATCAGTTTTACTGTATTTTGTTAAGTGCCATATGATGTCAGGAAGATTATCAGTCTATCGGTAACCATCTTGAGAATACACTCTATGATTTTCAGGGGAAAAACCCCACATCTTGAATGAATAAAGCTGTTTAACTATAACCTAGGCTGTAAACTGATTTATTAATCAAATTATGGTAATGTGATAAATTCCATTCTTGTAATTATTCATACTTGATTGAAGTAAATAAACAAGATTTAGCCTTTTTTTCTTTCTAGTTGGAGATGAACAAATCCTTTTCACTTTATTTCATATCAGAAAAAGGAATTTTGTTTTCCAGTACAAGAGGTTTCAAATACAGTGTCAGAATGAGACAGGTCAGAGCACATGAAGTATACTTACAGTACACAGTCATTCTACCCAAGGATCACAAGAAGATCCAAATGCTCTATTACTCTGATGCTGTTGAAATCAATAAAAAAAATCGTATCTTAACAATATATCTATAGATCTGAAGCAAGAAAAATTATAGGCAATCTCCACACAGCAAGCTTTGGCCCAGATGACACCCTTCCAAAGATGACATTCCCAACACACTTGAAATAATTTTCTGCAAGCAGGCTGGCAGGTGGCAGATGGTTATTTGAACGAAGAGAAGTGCAAAGTCCTGCACCTTGGGAGGAACAACCCCAGGCACTAGTACATCTGGAAAGCAAGTTGGCAGAAAAGGACCTGGGCATCCTGCTGGACACCAAGCTGAACATAAGCCAGAAATGTGTCCTTTCAGCAAAAAAGGCTAACAATATCCCAGGCTGCATTAGACAAAGCGTTGCTGGCAGGTCGAGGGAGTTGAGCACTGGTGAGGCCACACCTGGAGCACTGTGTCCAGTTCTGGGGTATCCCAGATCAAGAGAGATACAGAGCTACTGGAGTAGGCCCGGCGAAGGGTCACAAAGATGATTATGGGACTGGAGCATCTCTCCTATGAGGAAAAGCTGAGATGGGACTGTTTAGCTTAGAGAAAAGAAGGCTCAGGGGGGATCTTATGAATGTGTATAAATACCTGATGGAGGGTGCAAGGAAGATGGAGCCAGGCTCTTTTCAACAGTGCCCAGTGGCAGGCAAGAGGCAATGAGCACAAACCGAAACACGGGGTGTTCCCTCTGAACTTCAGGAAACACTTTTTTAATGCGAGGGTGACTAAGCACTGGCACAGGCTGCCCAGAGTGGTTGTGGAGTCTCCATCCTTGGAGATACTCAGAAGCCATCTGGACACTGTTCTGGGCAACTGGCCCTACATGGTCTTGCTTGAGCAGGGGACAAGATGACCTCCAGACATCCCTTCCAACCTCAACCATTCTGTGATTCTTTAAGACCCCACTGTTACTTTAGCTCTTTATGGTAACTTCCAAAAGGACTTACCTAAATGCCTCTAATATCTAACCAGGTACAAAGTTCAAACTTTCTCTCAGTTCATGTTTAATGTAGTTTATAATGTGCTTTCCTTTTATATGTCTCATCATTTACAGATTAATTATGGAAGTCACTAGGAGTAAGGTTTACCAGGAACAATACTGTTACTCATGTAAGTTATCCTCGTGGAAAATGCAACATTACACAAGTGTTTAGCCCTTAAGAAGCCATTTGGAAGTAATTGTCTTCCATTAAGTTTATAAAAGTCACAGATAAAAGCTTTCTATGCAGTGTATATCTGTGTAGTTTCCATAAAAGACAGCAGCTGCTGTATCTTTTTTTCTTGTATTTTAGTTTGCTTTAGTAAGTTTCTCAGACATGTGTTAGCCTAGTGAAGGATCTTCCCCCTGACCTGGCTATAATTGCTGCCAGTTTGAAAAAAAAGGTAATGCTTTTTTTAAACACCTAGCTGTAACGAAGAAAAAATTTATTTGCCTAGATGAGATGTTGTGAAAATAGTGGCTTAATTATTTCCAGCTTTTCACATTTGGAAATTATAAAAATAAACACTCATCTGTTTTAAATATATAAGCCTTAAATATTAAGCAGAAGAAGAAATTCTTACAACAACCGAACTTTTGTTACGTTCTGGCTTTTTCAAAATTCCAGACATAAAGTATCTTATTTTCTCATTATATTGAAATGGATTTGAAGTTTCATTTTGTTTTTTCTCTCTCTCCTTATATTTTCCACTTTCAGTCTGTGAACCATTTGTATATTGCTAGCAATACAGCAACAGCCCTCGGCATTAAGACAGTATTTTTGATATCCAGGAAGACAAGAGTAGTTGGCAAAGAATCACTCTTAGGACTAAATTGTTTCAGACTATGCTGTTCAAATGTTTTGTATATATATGGTGGAAATCCACCATTTTAATTGCACCTGTTTTCTTCCAGGATAGTTTTGCGTGGTTTCTTATTGTGAAATCCTTCTGATTTCACACTTTTTTTGTTTACAAACTAAGGAAGCTGGAAGAACAGAAAAAGCAAATTCTAGGGTTGATATCTAAGAATAGAAGGAGATTATTTAGGCATAGGGTTTTTTGGTCGTGGTTTTCTTTTTCTGCTCCTCCCACCATCAATTTATTTAATGCATCCTTTAGCTGAATCCACTGATTACCACTGGCTAATTAACATAACTATTTAATTAGTGTATTTCATCATTCCATATGTGAGAATGTACATTGTCTGCTTTACAAAGATTATAACCACAGCCCCCTCATTTGATTAAAAAGCATCTTCATCCTCTAAAGGGACTGAACAATGTCTTTATTTCCATGAATATAAAGTTTTGACACTGTCTTATGCAATAAAGCACTGATGTTAATGCCCCATTTCTTTATGATGTTGCTTATTTTCCCATTTTAGAAGAACCATGAATCATTCATATTGCATTTATCTCCAATATGAAGCCTGCTTTACAATCAAGAGGAAGAATAACTCTATTTTGACTTTAAAGAGAAATTTAGACCTTGGTCAGCACAAAGCAATTCCCTGAAAGATTGTAATTCCATGGTTACTGAATGTGAAGTGACCTTGTTAGTGGCTTTTGCAGCAATGTTTGGAGGATTTATCTACCAATGAAATATGCTAATGCATGTGTGTTTCTTTTCAGTCAAGACAGTTATTATCATCATACCATTTTTCACATTTAGCTAATTGAATAAGTATTTGGAAGACTGAAGAGTGTTAATACAGTGCTGTCCTATCTTGTGGTTCATAAAACAGTTTTGCATATCTTTCAAAGTATGTCTGACCAACAATAGACCAATGTTAGGTCAGAAAAACTGGAAGATGGGATGCAGACCATATATATGTTGAACTGAATGAGCAGATGTTTTATCATATAGGAAGGAGGGGAACTTATTTTCTAAACCTGTGTCAAGTAACCTAGAAAACAAAACTTGGACTTAGAATTTGTTGTATTCTTAAAAAGTATTCGATTTCTCAAACGGTAAGTACATAGTGGGTCTTTACCAAGTGCAGTAGCAAAGGGGAAGACTCAAGATTTCATGGGAATCTAATGGGACTAACGAAAATATATTCTGTTGAAATCCAGAGACATCCCAAGTATTACACCCAGCAACACAGCAGGTTAATTGAATAAGCACAGTTATTCATATCATTGAAGGACATGGCCTGTGCAATGAAATATTTGTGACTGGATCCAATATGAAACATTTACTGAATTGCACAATGACCACAGAATTGCAAATAGTCATGAAGGTTGGCACATATATTGGAGAAAAAGAGAAATCTTATATTTGTTCATGGAATCCAGTTTGAACATACAGTGATTCCTACAGGTGAAATCTTTGCACCACAAATTTAGTGTGTAAGACTGGAAGATGAACAGATTTGCAGTCACAGTTGGACTAATACAAATCACACTGTATTGTCACATTCATGCCTGAGGTATGAAACAACTCCTATTTTAGAAATTGAACTATTTCTTCTTCTTTGCTTTGGGCTTTATTTGTTTATTTTATTTTGTCTTCCTGTGTATTGCATGCCATTTTCTTGTTTGTTATTTTTTATTTTTGTAAACCCTCCATGATATCTCTTTCATTCTAGAATTCTATTAAGACATTGTATTTTTCACTCTTAGCTTCACAACAAGATGTGTCTAAAGTTTTCATTGAACAGCTCTTTTCTCATAAATTCAGTTGCTCTACAGTGTTAAAAGAAATGAAAACTACTAGTGACACATTTCTATACAAAGGCAATGCAATGCACAGAGATACATTTCCTGTTTTCTTAATTTTCTCCTGGATTTGCATAACTGGAGATTGAAATGGTCTGGGTTTCACTTTTAAGCCATTTTATCTTAGTATACTTATAAGTGGACTGAGAAATCTCTATTAACAACATTCTTTTCCCATTTAAATACTTACACACTATGATTAGATCTCTTCTTACCGTTGTTAGGATAAACAGATTTAGCTCCTTAAGTCTTTCACTGTAATGCACATTTTCTAGTCTTTTAATCAATTTCATGCTTCTGCTTTGAACTCTCTCCAACCAATCAACATCTTTCTAGACCTCCAAAAAGTGGATAAAGCTTTACAATTGCAGTTGCGTGATTGCCAAATGTAAAGGTAATGTATCCTTCCTAATTGATAGTCCTCTGTTTAAACATCCAAGGATTTCCTTTCGGCTATAGATCTGTGGTGAGAGCTCATGTTTGGCTCATTATCTACCATGACCTTTCTAATCCCCGCCAGAACCCTTGCCTCCCTGGGTAGATTTCTTGCTTTACAGCTCATCATATTAAGACAGGAGTTGTATATTTGTGCCCATGTTATCAAGTTGTCTGGATTACTCTGTTTTGGTTTTTTTTCCCCTCTTTCTTCCTCTTTACTTGCTTCTTTTGTAATCCATTTGTCATCTACTAACTTCAGCAGCAAAAATGTATCAGGTTTTCCTCCAACAAAGGATTTAAACAACAGAGTATATAACTGGATCCCTTTAGGACCCCTAGAGAGTGCACCTGTTTCAGGAAGATTCCCTATTAGTAATTAATTTTTGAAACATATCATCCAGTTTTTAACCCTTTTAATATACACCATGTTGGTTTTGTATCAAATGACACAATTATGGGAAAAACACAGGATATGAGTTATATAGGAAGGTATAGGAAGGAGAATGTGGATGTATTGGTCTCTTTTTTTTTTTTTTTTTTGCCACACATAGAGCATTTGTTACTCTTTATCAATTAGTGAAAGAAGCACCTGGGAAAAATCACCCAAAGTCACACCATGTGTGGCAGACAGATTTCTTCTCCTTCTTCATTTGTGGCTTAAAGATTTGTGATAGCAGTTTTACATGACCCAGGGTGAACCTCCATTAACTGATTTCCTGGAGGAGTAATTAAAAGGAAATGATTTGCTTTTCTGGTCTCTGCTTGGAGTTTACCTTAAGTCTCAGAGGTGAAATGAATAAAAGTGGAGGAAAAATACGCAAAGCTAAAAATAACACAAAATCACACATTTTCTTTAGTATTCAGTGCGTATATCATTTTATGTAATGGAATTAGGCAGTACTGTAGTTAAACTCATTTAAACCCCATTGGAATATTTGTCAAAGAGCGCAAACCAGTTTCTAAGCCTAGTATAATTTTTTTTTATATATATTGACTATCCAACTTAACATGAAGAGTGCCATTGTATCAGAGTAAAATACTACTATGACTTTAAAGATTACCTTTTTTTACAGCACCTTCACTCAAACAGAACTTATTCTTGTTTCCAGAAGCAGTTCAATTACATTGCTGTTCTGTAGACTTTTTACTAGATTCTGGGAAATTACCTGTATTTGCTTTCATTTAGCCAGTGCACCTCATTTGCTACATCTGCTTCTATGTGAGGAGAATTGTACTCTATTTGAGTATATGTGCATGTACATGTGTGTTTCCCTTCTCCCATATTCTGAGCTCTGACTGCGGTCTATTATCTGGGGGGAAACTTTAGAAGCTATATCATAGTTCAGGAAGCAGGAACTGGCTTTTGATAAAAGGCTTCCTTTTTCTCCTCCACAATACATCTGGGGCCTTTCACAGTTGATTACTGTGATATCAGCTTAATGCAACATTGACATACAACTGAGAACTTTAACAACACTTTAACACTGGAAAAAAAAAATTGCTAGCAGCAGGGATATTAATTAGCATAAGGTGGCCTGTTTTGGTTAATTGCTCATCTAAAAGTCCCCTAAGCTTGTCACTCTATCAATTTTTTTTGAGGTTTGCTTAGAACATGATTTAAAAGCCAGAAAAGCAGCTTGCCAGAAAGACATGCTGTTGCTGCAGACCAATTTTTGCCTGAAACTCCAGATGGATCATATGAGCACAAATTCCACAGGATTGAAGAGTTCTTTTGTATTTATTTTTCCACACAAACAGGAATATATTTACAAGGGAAGGTTCAAACTGCTGATTTTAATCACTTGATTTGAGCAAGAAATTTTTTTATTCCCTAATAATAGATACAGTCCCTTAGAGTAAATTAAAACTGGGAAAGTATGATGTCTAGAAAGGAGGGAAAGAAAGAATAAAAATGTACTTTTTGCCTTAAATTCTCACAATTATTTTCTATTTTCACTTTTTGCTGAAAAGTTAGAAGTATGGGGGTTTTTTTAGTTTATACATATCTGCATCTTTTTGGCAAAATTGAAGAAAATATTCCTATTACTATTAAAACAAATTTGTATCAATAAAAAAATTCTTATAAAATGAAGCTAATCTGGAATTCCTGCAAACAATTTGTGATCAAGTTATCAGCCTTCTTGTTACTGTTTGAGACTATGACATTTAAATTCTTTCAGAAACATGTGCAAATCTGTGGAGATATCTGTGTCTCACCCTCATTCACGATTAAAAATCATATGCTAAGTCATACAAGTCAGTTGCCAGTCCCTGGGATTAGGGAACTAATACATTTGATTTTTACCTGTAATTGGATATAAAAGCATAAAGATGTTTTGGAACCTGGAAAAAAAATCATGCCTGAATTAATCACCAAATAACTTAAATACATCCAGGTAAGCATTACTATATAATAGATAAAGAGTTAGTCGATGTTAAACCTAATTTGAAATTTATAAAATTATGGGTTAGCAAAAGGAATAAGGGATTCAATGTAGGATGAAGTAAACTCAGGCTTAATATCACAAATACTAGTTAATACGTAGAAATGAACTGGAGAATAAGCCAAAGAAAATGGATGGAGCTTTTTTTGTTAGAAAATATACCTTGTAGAACAGTATTGAATTGGCAGCAGATTTAAGAATGAGTTGTATCAACTTCAAGTCCATGCCTACTTCAAAGGGACCACACATACATAATGTTAAGTGTGTGTTCAAGTTCTTTGTTGAATCAGGTCAGAGCGTTCAGACCGTGTAGGCTTAAGTCTTGCCTCATTAAAAGGGATATGACTTTAGTTAATTAGTAAAGGACTACCGGATGTCAACAGGAGAAATATTTTTCTGCCATGTTTGTCCCTTTAGTATGGACAGGGAGTAGAGAAAGAGCTTTCTAATTCCCTTGAATTGCCAAAGAGTGATTAATTAATAATGATATTAACTCAGCTTTCAGTGTTTAGGCAGTATTTCTGAGCTGGTGAAGTTTGTTGGAAAATCAGGCTTTCTGATTTAAGAGCAAATATGTATGCTTCAAAATTTTGCTTTTTTATAAATTAAACCAAATATATTAAAACTCCTTGTAAACCAGAATTTCTGTCAGAGAAGAAGAAAAAAAAGGACTTTGAAAAGAGTGTTGGAAAGATCCACTGTAATAACCTAATTCCAGCCTGAAGCATACATTCCTGTTGGTTTTACTTTCCTCTCTGTTGGCAGTGGTGAATCTGACAAGACTCTACACTGAGTTGCTTCCAGAGTTCACAGTAGGTGGATCAAGGAAACGCTGTAACACAGATTTCCTCCATTTTTCTGAGCGAGCTCTCTGCCAGGTTTACCCCAAAACCACGAACTCACAAACTCATCGAAAAGAGGAAATGTCACTGTAAACTCTGAAGTCATGTGTGTTGCCATGTGGTGCCAAGACTCATTGCAAGGACAAAAATTTTGCATGACTGTACAGAAAGTTATTAGGAACTTTCATAATGAACTGAGATTCTCTGTATGCATACTGTTGATTTTTCTTTCAAAATTTTAATTTTGGATAATTAAACTGAAAAGTTCATGCCCCAAGATTACAAACACATGCATTTTATAATATATTTAACAAGGAAAAGAGTAGTCTATATTAATATTAGCATGACAAATTAGAAGATCAGTGGTATCTGTGAGCTGTAAATCATAACTTTACAAGATACATTGAGAAATTAGGTGTATCAGTGGAAGATTGTTATCAATACTGTTTTCCCTCTCTTCTTTCCTTCCCCACCCCACTCCTTGTATTAACACTGCAAATTGAGTAAAAAAACCAAAAGAAGTCAAAAGCATTCTGCTTATGTTTCGAGGTACCAGTCTGGCAAGGTCAAACTGAAATGACATCAGAACACTTATGGTAGTTACTAAAAAGCACCCAAAAAACCCCAAACCCTGTCATCTGAGGTTATACTGAGGAATGTGCATATGGGAAGACTGCACATATATACAGATATACATATATATATTATATGTACACTGGAATGATTCTGGATCTTTGTGTGTCCTGGTTTACTATAACTAATATGATATCATTGTAAGGTAAATAGCCGCACAGCTATTTAGTCTGCTGATTGCAAACTTTGTGGGCCTGTTTTTCTTTTCCCAAGTGCTGTGGATTGTTACTTCAAAGTTGACTGAAGTGAGATTGCAAAATGCTGAAATATGATAAGTTATCACTTTCAAACCACTTTGCAGTTATTTTATAAAACCTTAAGTGATGAGCACTGGCAAAAAGAACCATTTTATTCAGTTTAGCAGATATTTCCAAGGTTTGCTATTCAGATAGTCTTTGATAACATTTTAATTCCTTGCTCATTTCAAAGTCTATAAGCTTTTCCCCCTTAAAATTTTATTCCCCTTGCTGTTTGCAATTTGTTTCATGCAAAACTGATTTCTGAAAAGCTGCAATGGTAACCAAAGAGTAGCACAACCACAAGGTTTATGAAAAACTGCTACATGTCTGTCCAACACTGTTTTTCTTGCTTTTTCTCTTTTTTTTTTTTTTTTTTTAAAGAAGTAATTGCAAATAAAAATAAATGGTTTAAAGAAATTCCAGGTCATGAAGTAATTTTGTACTTTTCTTTCAAATGGTCCTATTTCAAACTCTATGTCTGAATTTCAGAACTGGTGGATATACAGAACATGCTATAAGAAATACAGCTAATTTGCACACTTGGGTCTGTACAGAGCAATTTCAAGTACTGTTTGAAAACAGTCTGAGTTTAGGTGCAAGATTATTCTTATGTCTGTGGATATGGCCTCTATCAAGCTATGCCTGGAAGACGCTGTCTGTTAAAGCAAAGTAAAAAATACATTTTTTGTGCAAATAAATATAAAAATTTTGTAGTTGAAAACTCCACACTATATTTTGCATTTTTATTGTAGGATTACTATATGGCTGACAAAGCATATGGAAGCAGATGGTTTTTCCTTCTTACTTTAGATTAAATGCTACCTTAATTGGCAGGTCTTACTGGATACAGAGTTCCTGTTCCTTGAAGGTCTTTCTTCTAACTTGTTTTAAGCAGTTTTTAGAGCTGTATGAACAGGTTCTGATTTTCAGATATTTGGGAACATATGCAATAACATGCTTCATTTACTTCAGCGTCTGTTTCTCCCTTTGTAAGAATCAACAGAGAGTTATTTATACCTGCCACAGAAAGAAAGACTGGATGTGTTAGGGAAAGGGGCAGTTAACCATTTTTTTGGAACTTTCTGTGTCTGGCTAAGCAAAACAAGTATGTAACACACTAGGAGGGTCCTTCATGCCATAAAGTTTTTAAACTGTGAATCCTCTTTCCTGTCTTCTTTTATAGTACAATCTTCAAAGGAATAGTTTCTTTTGATTGTCATTGATGTGCCTTATGCCAAGAAACTAATTACTCAAAGAATAGGAGGTAGTAAGCAAAAGGAAATTTCACTGAAGTCACATGAACTTTGAAAATGCAAGCAGCATTATATTGCTTCCCCTGAGTTTGGGTGCCTGAGTGCATAAAAATCCAAGCTCTTCTTATCTCAGACTTCATTTCATGTCTCTGAGGCATAATTTGTGGTTTACACTCAGTCTTTAAAGGATTTTATTTCACATCTGCGGTTGAGAAAAAACAGAATTTAACTGAACTGCTAGTAATCCCTAGAGAAAGTGATCATTCTCTATTAGGTCAAGATTATCAGAGAGGTATTCATTAAAGTCTCAGATGAGCAACACATTTAAGCTTATACTTATGTGCATCACTGTTCTGCAAAGCACTCACTGTGGCATTTAGACATATGTCTAAAGTTAAAAGCTTAAGCACTTTATTGGATGTGTGGTGCTTACTAAATTGAGGGCTATGTTGTCTGAAATGGTTTTCACCTCATATATTTGTGAAAGGTAATGCCAGTTTTCCTAGTTTGTTGTCCCACCATTGTGTGGACTGCAAAATTACTAATGCAGTAATCCTTTATTTTCAAAAAGGCTCTTTCTTTCCTCATCAACTGCAAAATAAAAATACAGCCAGGCTTTAAGACCTCTGTCTTATTCTTCTCTTTCCCTGGAATGGAATTCCTATCTTATTTCTATCTGTCTCTCAGAGTTCCTGAACTTACCTGATACTGAAATGGAATGAGCTAGTTAAAACCTTTCAGAATACAGGCTACTCCTTAAAAATATCTAAATAAAGTCCAGCTCAGCAAAGGTATATTTCTGACCTTTCTGACAAGAACATCAAACTATCATTTAAAATGAACCGGATTAAAGAATCACTGTGACAACTCTCCACCATATATTTTATTTAAATTAAATTTATACAAGCCATTGAATTTGTACAACTAGTATAATTCACGGAAACAGCTTCATCAGAACCTTGCTTCCTTTAAGTAATATATTATCAAACCAAAAACAATGTGAAACTGTTGCAATTTGGGATCTGTGAATTGTAAGGATTTATGTGATAAAAAATTTTGTTCAAGCTTTGTATATTTTTTTCTGAATTAGTATTCATAGACATATGTCTTTAATGTTTATGTCCTTTCATAAATTGTTCGTGTTCATATTTAAGGATATTGGTCCATTAAAAAATCCTATATCAAGGTTTTCTGATTTCTCTGTGAAGCTTTTATGTAGAAGTCAAAGAACATAGGAAGCTTAGTAACCTATTTAAGATAAAAATACATCTAGTTGAAGGGTTAGATGTGATCCATGTAGTTGCACGTGAGACATATAATATGGATAGGGTGAACAGAAATTCAATGTTAATGCAGGTTTTGCACATTATGGGAAAAATTCAGTGGAGTGGCACCTTTCAGCAGTTTAAACTTGGCACAAGAACATTACTTTCAATAAGCCATTTCTGAATAAAAGCCTTAGAAGAGAAAAATATCCCAAGTCTGCCATATATCTTCTTTTACACCATTTCCTGCTATTCCCACTGCTGTCTAATGACTGTAACAACCACTTTCAGGCCTGCCCTTCTTCACACTTACCAGTAGAAAGACACTTGCACGTTTGTCATCAGCTTAAACATGAGAGAGTTTCTCAGATCAAGGTGGTTACAGCTAAAGCATTTGTAGAACTGTAAAACATTGTACTTGCAGAACATCTGCACCATCTGAAATTATGTGAATTTATGCCAAATTCATGAAACTGGCTGGAATTTACTTAAAAGAAATTGAATTGTTTTCTTGTGACCTTTTCTAAATTACAGAGTTCTATCTCTAATTGTTTTGGAGACACACACTTTCTCTGTTTTCAGACATTTACCTGGCGACATGATGATTTATTCTGAATTTAGGGAAGCATTTCATTAGACCTGAAAAGTACACTTAGGGAAGGAGACTACTTTTTGTTCTACTGCAAAGAAACAACACCTCAGCCTACAACTAACCTAGGTATGATCCAAAAAAGTTCTTTTTTTCAATTTTTTTTTCTTAGTGATGAAACAAATCATCAGCTACTCTCTACATGCACATCTCTAATCTTATCTCTGCTGAGAGACTTGTTGGTAGTGGGCTTTGTGTGAGATGAAGCTTGGGATTTAGATGATGTTGATCTTCCTTCTAAAGTAACGTATTTCCTCATAAGTTTCCACCTGTTTCTGCAATTTCAAAGTTTTGGAAGAGTCAGAAGGTTGAACTGGGTGTAGGTGCCCAGGTGCTGGCAGTACAGGGGCTGCAGGGGTGGTTTCTGTAAGGAGAGGCCAGGGCTGTCCCGTGGTGGACACAGCTGGCTCCAGCCACCTCCAGAGGACCCACCATGGGGCACAGCTGAGCCTGTCAGCCAAGATGTTGATGACTCTGCGAAAACAGTTTTAAGAAAGAGCAATAACACCAGAAAGCAGAGAGGGGAAAGAAAAAAAAGTGTGAAAACCAACCCTGCAGACACCAGAGAGAGGGAGGAGGTGCTCCAGGTGCTGGAGCAGAGACTCCCCTGAAGCCCATAGAAGAGACCATGGTGGAGCAGGTTGTGCCCTGCAGCCCATAAAGGACAGCAATATCCACCCTGCAGCTTGTGGAGGACCCCATGCTGGAGCAGGTGGATGTACCCTGAGGGAAGATACAGCTTGTGGAGAGCCCATGCAGGAGCAGGCTCCTAGCAAGAGCTGCAGCCTGTGGAGAGGAGCCCATGCAGGAAAACAGAGTTAAGATTAAATTCAGTGGGATGTATTTACCCTTGTGGTGGTTATTTCTGTTTTGTTCCCAGAGAAAAAAAAATCTGTTAAAGAAATCTAATCTGTCTGAGGTGTAGTTTTGTAAGATGCAACGATTCTTTAATTCAGCCATCATAACCAATTAAGTTTATATCAAATCACACAATGAGCAATAAACCACTAAGGTTTAAGTCAAAGTATTTAAAATTGATGACAACTGTAATTGTTTAATAACTGCAAAGACCTAATTATGCTGCTAAAACAATTACAATCAGGTACCAATCCTAATATCTGTACCAGATGCTCTTAAGTCTTGCTTTCCTTTGGGTATAAAGCTGAACTAGGTGAATACTTGAAAACCAAGGAGCAATCTCTTGTGACGATGGTGTTTCCTGGACACAAAATTTTTTTTAGAGAACAGCATTGCTCAAAATATACTGGGTGAGAAAATTAACCATGAAAAAGTCATGACAAAGTTTAATCATGACAGATTAAATTAAGTAAACAAGTCTGTAACAATAAGTCAAAGTCAGATGTGACAGATGTCATCTTTTTGGATTGTATAATTTTCTTATTTGTTCCCTAATTACCTCCTCTAACTATGTTTTGTTCTGTTAAAAGTCTGGGGGTAGCAGACATAAATGTGTTGCATAGAGCCAAGTTGAGTTTTTTGGGGAGGGTAGTGACTGCACTTTCCCAAAGTGGGATGAGTACCTGGACCTGAGAGAAGAGGCCAGGGAAAAGGAGCAGGGGGGTCAGGTAAGAATTGGGTCATGGGGGGCAGGAAGGCAGCAGCGGCAGAGCCTGGCAAACTCCTCAGAAGAGCATGGATCAAACATGCAGCCAAGACTTACAGGTAATGAAAAGAAAGAAACTTTTTCTAGGTATACAAGGAGAAGTACTGTATTCCAGGAAGCCATTAGCAAGGGGTTGAAAAGAGACCAAAACTGGAGGAAAGAACATGCCTTACCTACAAAGACATCCAACAGGCACAGGCGAATCCTACAAAAATTGTTAAATGTGTGATGTTTTGGGTGTGTTTATAGTAAAGACTTTCTGAGATAGCTCAGAGACATTCAAGTAGTATGAAAACTCTGAAACTTCAGAGTCAGGGCTGACTTGCAGTTACTTCACATCGTGTCAAACAAATAACCTCAAATAATCAACTTCATGTGGGAAAAGTAGATAATTATATTGCTTGTGGAAGATGTCACAATTATTATTTCTTAATCATTGAGAATAAAATAGTATCATCCATACACTTGCTGACATTCTGGGTGTTATTGGATGAAAGCAAGTAATAGAAAAGGTTTTACAGACATAAAGCACTACTGAGCTTTATCTGTAAATCTACCCATCTGAGTCTCTTGACATCATTCTGACCTCTTTTCTGACTTCTTTATATTTGTCTTCATCCTCTTTATGAAAAAAAAAAAAAAAGAACCTGAGATATGCTGTGATTTCCCAACACCAGCCATTAAACCAGCTTCTCTTCCTGTACATACTTCTGTTGGCCTCCTCACTGGCAGCTAAAGGCATTTGCAAATCTTTGTGAATTCCTGGAAAGCATCCAAGTCATTTCTTGAATCAGGCTGCTGGCCAATATTTTCCTTGAGTTCAGTAAACAAAAACAAACAAAAAAGTGAAAGTGTGGTGAAAAGTCTAGTGATAATCTCACGAGTTATCAATTTTAGGCTGCATTTATCACATTTTTTCCATTTCTTTTAACCTTGCATTTAAGAAAACTGATTAGTTTATTCTTTATAAAGCTTTCCTTGGAGTATTCTGCCAGCCATTTCTTATATCTCCTAGTTTCCACCAACTGTTTTTTAGTTAAGTAACATATGTAGTCCTTAGAAAGGAAGAATGGTCTTCTGATGAAGAAACTGGGAAAGGGAGCTGGATTTTGTTCTTGGCTCTGCTAGTGGCTTTTCCTATAGTACCAGATAAGTTACTTAAGGTGAGATTCAAAACACTTAAACTTGTAAACCACAATGCCAGTGTATAGTCTTAACAGAGACACCCAGAAATTGTCTCTAGCCCACTTACGCACCTCAGGTATTGTAAATACCTAGATTTAAATTAAGTGTCAGAAGTTGTTCTATGAGCATACCTAGAAGCACTTCTGCTTCATTTTTTGTGCTAAGTACTCAGGTGACTATTTTTTTCCCCAGAGCTTTCTGGAATTCAAAGACAAGGTTCATCATTGTTATATACTCAAAGACTTACCTAAACCTCTTTTAAAACTCGTAGTCACTGATCACACAGATTGCAACTCAAAACAATGAGCTCATGCTCCTTATTTTTCCATCAAATTACAGGTGAGAGCTCTCTCTCTTTCAGGAAGGGAGAAACCTGGGTCCTGGCCTTCTGCAGCCCCCAGGAACTTCAATCACAACTCCCACTTCACAGGGTGGCCTAGATACCACGCAGAAGGTTACCCTCAATGAAAACCTCCTTCCCACCTGCCTACTGAGGCTAGGGCACTGGATAGTCAGAATGTCACCAGAGAGAAACCTCAGAGAAAGCATGGGGCTAATATGGGGGTAATATGCTAATACAAAAGCAGTCCTGTGATTTGGATTTAAAGTTCAGAGCTGTTCTGTGTTAGGTCAACAGTCATTTTTTTAATCCATTCTCTTCATCTTCAGAATGGAGGTGACTTTTCTATACATGTTGAACTAGTTGATATTTTTCAAATACTTTTATTAATTGAAAAATTCTGTAGTTTAGAAAATAAAATGTGTCACTGAAGCCTATTGACTTTTTGAAAACTTCTACTATTCATGACATTTTTATGACAATTTTATTTACTTTTTTTTTCTTTCAAATTGACAGACCATTATGTGGGCTCTGTTTTTCATTTATATGGGACTTTTTAAAAAGAAAAACATCAGTGATGATTTCAGGTGGGTTTGGGTTTTCTGGTTTTTAAGGGGTTTTTTGTCAGATCCTTGAAATGGAAATAACTTTGACATGTGGAGATTTTTATCATAGAAAAACCAGCCAGTTCTAAATGTATATTGTGTTCCTCCAGCATAATTCATTTTTCATTCTGACCTTCCTGATCATACCTTGTGGCAATAATTTATATTAATTGGTTCTCTGACATTTCTTATGCCTAAGATACAGTAACCTATGAATACAAAATACTTTTATCCCATACAAATCTTCATCTGTACACTTTTGACTCAGTGTCATGTCTTCTTTACATTAGTATCTCTGACATTGACAACTAGATGTAAATTTTGCTCTCTGTGATTCAAAACAGTAGAGCAAACAGTTATCTCTGCAGCGTGTCTTGAATGTAGGCAGAAAGTACGGCGTGGTTAGGCTGCTATAAGTATCAGAATAAGTTTAGCCTGATGGCTCATGGACAGCACAGGTGTGTGAGTGAAGTCTGAATGTATTGAGAAAGGGTGATGCAAACAGCAGAAGGAAGATGATTATAGCCATCTTTTCTGAAAGATGCACATTGATCTTTCTGTTGCCAATTAGTTTAAGTACTGAATAGCAATATATATGAGGAAATAATTCGTCAGTGAATAAGGCCCCCAAACAACAGAAGATTTAAAGTAAAAGATTACCAGGGTTAACACTTGTACCAATTCCCAGGACAGTAAGAGATAATCCACTTATCAGCAGTTCATTGTTAACTTATTGAGAAAACTGGCATTGTTACATTAAAGGATTATGTGATCAGAAGGATATTGGTTTGCGTTAGTCATGTAGCGCAATTCATTTTAGATGAACACCAGCTTCATTCCGATCACCTTTATGAATGATATTGTAAGTCCCTAGAGAAAAAGACAGATTTATTAAGATAGTAAAATATGTTTGATATACAGGTGCCTATTTACTTCAGGATTAACACAACATAGTGGTAGCAATTTGTCCTTCCTCTGAATGGTGAAAAGTGAGATTTTAGATTAAAAATGGGATAATCTGAATGCTAACTGTTCCCCAGTAGGCTAAGTCTTTTTCTACTTTGCTGCAAACTATGCCACATTGCCACAGTTTTGCAGCAGTTGGCTGCATAATGAGCTAATGCAGAGTTAAACTGGAGGAAAAGTATTCACTTTTCCCAGTTTTCTGCAAGGTTAGACCATTGCTGTATGGTTGGTATCACTGAAGAGCAAAATAGGTGCATGAAAGGCAGGTGAAGTGACTGGTCAGATGCAGAACTCTGTGTTACATTGCTGGGTACCCATCCTGGGGAGTGTGAACCTTCATTCTGTTTGTAGTGTAGTGATTCTGAAATTATTTATTCTCGGTTCTGGTAGTCTCATAAAACACTACATTTTACTTCATTACGAATGAGTGACTTCACTGAGAGCTTTTACAAGGAAATGAAAGGCTCACTCATTGGTTTGCTGGTATAACAGATCTGGCTATAGGGCTCTCTGCACTAGGTGAAAACCATTACAGGCACAAGGCACAAAGTACTGTTCCAGTATAAACTCATTTTATTTGTTCAAGTCAGTTCAAATAATTTTGTCAGTTAACTTTATACAAGAAAGCTTTACTCTGGATCAAGTGTTTTTTGGCCAGGCCACTCTATACCAGGTTATTTGTTGTCTGTTCTCCCACAGCCAGCAAAAACCAGTGTAAGCTCCCTAGTGTGTACTCTGGCTAATTTGGCAGACTTGTGAACTTGTGCTTTACTGCCTCCTTATCAGGTTGTCTGTTAGTAGTTCCTATTATATTGGACAGTATAATGTAGACTTATAAAATCTTCCAGTTTAGTTTTACCCAAAAGAAATACAGACTGTACACTCCCAGGTTTCTTTACAATGTGAACCCAGAATTCAGGGATATGAAGCACTAAGCAAATCATCAGTTATGAGGAGATTTCAGATGAACAATACTGACTTTTGTTGTGTCAGACTATAATTCAGTATGAAGACTGTTATTTTTTACTATGACAAACTTACATGTACACAAGCTTTTATGTACCCTTCAAAGGCACAAGAACATATTAAACCAGTTACACTTGTGACCATCTGGAGAATCTCCACAGATTTTCAAAAAGTTTTCGCAGACTTACATTAGAGTATTTATGAACACGTTTTTGCCCTTTATTCCTTGCCTCAAGTAGCCCATAATCAAATTCACACAAGTGTGACAGATGAGGCAAAGAAAGAAAGAGAGAAGATGAGGAAACTTTCTCTAGCTGATGTCCATGAAAGATCTATGTCTTATGGAAGGATTTGAAAGGAGGATTTTAGCAGACCAAAAAATAGAAAACTGTTCCAAAAAATGAATAGATATACTAATCCATTCAAAATTATATAATTAGCTTTAATACATTGGACTCAGACTTTGGTTTCTCCCTTTTTTCATTGCTTTTGATGATAAGACAAAATGTAAGAGAAGCAAAGTTTGAAGAAAGTGGAAGTTTCTTTTGCCAGTATTGTTTGACAAACTTGTAGGCATGTTCATCGTGTACCACAGCTAATGCTTACATTGCCATACCTGTTTGGCTACTAGCTTTGAACATGGTCCCAAATGTTAGTGTTTTGGTTTAAGTGGTAAATGAGCCAGCTGTCTTCCTTGCAGGATGAAATTGGCTCTGACTCCAATCTCAAATACAGTTAAAACAAAACATGCATGTGACCAAGAAGACAATAATCCCAAAGGTCTGTCCTTTAAAAAATAAATAAAAATCAGTGGATCTAACTGAAGGAATTATAGTTCCCTACAGTTTCCTTTAAGTGTCATCACCTTCACTATAACCTTGCCACTAGGAAATGTAAATACTTCTTTCTCAAATGTACTGTTAGACTGACTGCCTGTTAGCTCAGTAGGGCAGTGGAATGCCAGAATGAGATTTTATAATCAGAAGAGACAGTGTGTGACATTTGTCCATATAACAATATCCACTCCTGAACTACTGTTCTTAATGTCATTTATATTCAACAGTGGAAAGAGGCATCTGTATGGTATAATTAACTTCATCTTATTGAAAATAGCTGAAACTGGTCAACGGCATTGTGCTCTTGGAGTGTACATGTCTCCTTGATGAGGAAGGAGCTTGGATATTCTGATCAAAATTCGAATATCTACAATATATACAGGCATCTAAGTTTAGATGTAATAATTTCACTTTAACAATCAAATTCCAGGTCAGGTTTTCACCATTTGATGTGGGAACAAGAATTTGGTACCTCTGGCCAAAGTTGCATAAATGTTCAGACAGGACAGGACAAACAGTGCATATCCAAACTTAATTTCTGACATTTCATGATATAAAGAGCTCTCAATCAGCTACATTGTAATGAGGCTATATATTTAAGTAAAAAATCTCAGCAGGCATAGCACCTAGATCTATCATGCTGTATCTTCTGTTTTGACAGTCATTAGATATACTCATCTTTTCAGGTGAATGAACTCTTACACATTACTTGTACATACCAGGCAACTAGGAGAAGCAGAAAGAAAAGAAATGACCCTAGGGTTGAAGTGAAGCTCTGGCAGAGCTGCTGAAGTTTGCAGTTCATGATGACACAGTAAAATTAGAAGGATGAGTTTTCCATACTGATGAGGCAGCAAGAACATTGTGCTGCATATCTGTCAGTAGGCATCAAGCAGCTGGTTGTGAGATATGTTGATCACAAGAACAAGAATTTGAGCTGACTCCAAAACATGGAGGAGAAGTTATAGTTCTTCTCTTTTATTAATGAACAGGAAATAGACAATGCTTGGTAGCCACCTGATGCCTCCCAACCCTCCTAGATACATAGGAAGAACATAGCAATATTTCCCTATCAGTCTACCCAGGATCAAATGGTGACTCGGAGAACCCTGGTCCATAAAAATCCTTTTATTGACATAGACATTTTCCCACTTCTGTGTTAGCTTAGCTATGCTAACAGTCCCTGTGTTGGCATCCTAAATCTCTTCTAATAGTTCAATACTTTTCCTCTGTATCAGGAAAGAAAGGGGCTTCTTCAAGCCTCTTTATTCTTTTGGATGCTTGCTCAGTCCACCTCTTATGTGAGCTCAGGAAACAGCTGAACCATTTCTTCTGGCATGCAGAGCAAGCTTTCTGAGACTAAAAGACCTGCAACACCCAACTTCTGAAAATAGCAAGCATTGAGTTGTTCGTGTGGGCAAGCAGGCAGGATTCCTCTCTTATTCCAGGTAATGGAAAAAATGAATAAAAGATAGAACTGCAATAAAAAGGTAGGAAAAAAAGCCAAAGGAGACAAATTATAATAACATAGAGCCTAAATTAACTATAAAAGTTTTACAAGAGCAATAGCTGCCCCTCACCCCTTTAAGAATGGAAAGTATAGAATTTCAGTATGAATTCTTTTCACATTGGAGTTTAAGATTACTGTATAAACCATCCTCTCATAAAATATATATTTAGTAGATCTATGCTGGAATACTTCTGGTGAATAGGTAATAGGGGAGAGATTGTACAAATGCTTAAACAGGGCACTTAGAGCTTGCCCTGGGACTATCAAGAAATAAATCATCACAATTATATATTTATCTATGCAGACACCCAATCTTAATTCTGAAACTAAATTGATAGAGCCCAAACTTCTTTCATATTGAAAATTATAATATGGAGCAGGAAGCTAGAAATAATTTCACATCCAATTTACATCAAGGATTGTGATATGGAAGCTCACTGTAGTTGAGTATGATTTCATTACATTGTCTGATAAAATAAGTGCATAGTAATCTGCTCTTGATAAACCAGTAACACTTTATTTTTACCAAAACAACAATGAAAATATCATTTAATAACAGAGATTATCTGTTTATGCATGGATTTGTTACATGACAGGCATGTTTGGTATCAGAATAATCTTCTGTTGACTTTAAACTTCTGAGAACCGTACTCATAGCTGGTTCTATGGTAACCTTCCTGTGTACCTAGGGCATTTTCTTGTGGTCAGTGTGGGTGACATCATTCTATACAATTGTTTCAGCTGTGTTCGCATGTTAACATTATGTAGAAAAGACAGTTTGTCACCTTCCCTAGTGATTTCTGCTATAACCTGCTTAAAATATCTACCTAGTTTCAACTTGGCCTCAGTAAATACTGCGTAGAAAGTGAGATACAAAGTGCCTGTTCTTAGCATCATTGTAGCAGGTCTACAGTGGAAACCTCTTTTGAACTCTGTTTTTGGTTCTGTCACTGACTTCTTGAGTGAGGATGAGCAAGTCCTACATTCTTGGCTTGAAGAAGTAGGGTATAATAAACTTATTCTCCCTTTCTCTTTTTCTGCCCATCTGTCCACAATTTTTAACTGATGTCCACTATATATTAATAGAAGACTGTTGTGTTGTGATGTTGGGGGTTTTTTTGTTGTTTTTTTTTTTTCTTTTTTCTCCAGTGTACTGGTTATTGGTGGGATAGAGTTAATTTTCTTCATAATACCTCATATAGTGCCATGTTTCAGATTTATGATGAAAACAATGATGATAACACACTGATGTTTTAGTTATTGCTGAACAGTGCTGACACAGTAACATGGCCTTTTCTACTCTTCATGCTCCATTGCCAGCAAGTAGGCTGGGGGTGCACAAGAAGTTGGGAGGGGACACAGCCGGGACAACTGCCCTCAACTCACCAAAGGGATATTCCGTACCATATGATGTCATGCTCAGCAATAAAAGCTGGGGGAAGAAGGAGGAAGGGGGGGAGCGTTCAGACTTACGGCATTTGTCTTCCCACGTAACTGTTAGGCGTGATAGAGCCCTGCTTTCCTGGAGATGGCTGACCATCTGCCTGCCGATGGGAAGTAGTGAATGAACTCCTTGTTTTGCTTTGCTTGCATGCACGGCTTTTCCTTTACTTATTAAACTGTCTTTCAGAGTTTTCTCACTTTTGATTCTTCATCTGATTCTTTTCACCATCCCACTGGGGGGGAAGTGGAGGGAGTGAGTGGGTGGCTCTATGGGGCTTAGCTGTTGGCCAGGGTTAAACCACATCTAGGCATAAGCTTAGGTGTTGTTTATCTATCTATTTCTATAGCAAAATTATAAAAAATGTAATAGCACAGTTTGTATCTTCCAGTTCTGTATGAACAAGAGCAAAAGGATCTGGAAACGTGATAAGTTCACAATAATTCTGTACTTACTGTGAAGAATATTCAATTCATGTGATATCACCAGACCTGTGAAACTCTAATGTATCATTTTTTCTATATATTGTAAAGTAATCAAAATAGTAATCTGCTCCAAAATCCATACTACTTTTTAAATATCATTGAATATTAATGCAAAATTAGCAGCTATGTTCTTCAAATGCCCTCTGGTCTGTGACTCTGTGTTATAAGTTTTGTTTTTACTATTGCAACAGTGCCAAACTTATTCACCAAATTTTCACTCTAGACACCAGATTGGCAGACTTCAAAATCTCTTTCTCGGATTTATAGCTGCTCTCACTAACCTACTAATTTCCTTAAAATTCTATTTGGTAATTTAATTTTCATTTTCAAAGAGAAAAAAAGAAACATAAGAAGATGTCTGGATGCTTTCACTAATTTTTTTCTTCCATAAGAAGGGAGAGAGATGGTCACTGAATTCTGAGCCTCAAAGTTAGATTTTGCATGCCAATTTCACTTGTAAAATGTACGTGACTCATTTTTTTTAAATATCCCTATAGCTTAACACGGTTTCATGCTGCTTCTCATGGTTATGGTCAGTTATGGATTGATGAAGAAAGCTAAGAAAGCTTAATCTAACTGCCCATTTGTTCTTAATTCCTACTCTTTTGCAGAACTGCTGTAAACTCACACACTAAAAACATAAAAGCACTCTGTGTACTGTACCTCAGCAGCTTCCTAACTCCTTGCAGCTACAAGCCAGTCTCAGACAATTGGTTTCCCAAATGAGTCAAAGAAATGCTTCTGCCTAGTTTGTAACTGAGCACTTTTTAACATAAGGCTGAATAGTCAGGCTAAATTTCATCTGTTAAGACTACCAGGGACGTGATGAGAAGGTAGCCACAGTGGAAAACGAAGTTTGTTGTTTTACAAGTAGTCTACTAAATGGCTGAATCTAATAATACAGTTTTGACAGAGAGCAACTCCTGAAATAGGAGGGAAATTTCAGTACTGTTCAGCAGACTACCCATAAGAGCGCTGCTATGGCACATTGCAAGAGCATGCCCTCGCCACATCAATTTTTCTAAACAACCTATGCTGTGCCCTGACATAATATCTGAAAGTCTTCAACATAAAATCGACAACATGTTCCTTTTGAACCTATGAATTAGCTAGTGTCTCCTTTTTTAGTCTCATAACTCTGTTCGGGTTTTGTTTCAACATGCAAATCCTAGCAGAGCTTTTCCAAAGCTGTGGGTATTCAGATCAGAGTTTTTCATTTGACCCCAAATCCACTTAAAAGTCTATTAAAAAGTGCATTCTGAAGTTCAGTGATTAAGGGTTGTACCTGCAAGGTGGTGAATACTCTGTCTCTGTTTCACCAAAACACTTAAGCTTGTACATAAATTTAAGAATGAGTAGTACCTTTGAAGTTCCAGAGAAATTAGATATGCATTTGGGTGGTTTATTGGGTCATATGCATAATACTCAAATCTTGTAGAATCAAGCATTATACTGCATGTATATATAGACATGTAAGAACATACATACATATGACACATTTAAAAAGTCAGTACCATAATTTGATTTCATCTCACTGGTAAAACATTCTTGGTATAATTCTACTGAGTGCAAAAATTACTGCTATGCCTACAGTAGTGTAGGTGTATTTATAATAAAGTCCAGAAATTGTTGAAATAGTCTGCTAGCAATCGTTCATTTCTCACACAATAACTCTAGCTAAATCTAAACAAAATGAATACTGTATTTGAGAGTCTGAATTCAATGAATTTCACGTCTCGATATAGGAAATGAAGTGAAATGATGTTTCTATCAAATCAAGACAATACGTTGTATAAAGCAATCCTGAAAACCAAGTCAAACCTACTCCAAGAGAATGTGCACTATACTGTTACCATACTATGCTGCAGTTTACATTTTGGCAATGACACATTGAGGTTTTGTAAGTATATCAAACACTACACTGCAATATTTATCTAAATTGTTTTAGCTACATATGTTTTCTAGCTCCTGCAAGGCCAGCTTCACAGCCTAGATGCAATATTATTCAGCTTTTATAATGTCACTTATGCCATTCACTGTTGTCCTTTGCTTACATGCTTTACTTCATATATATGCATTATTTAAAAAAAAAAAAAAAAGTGAAACAAAGACATTTTTACCTTTCAAGGAGTGGGATATCTAATTTTATTTAACTAAATTTAATCTTCTGTCTCCATCAGTCTTCTCTTTTGTTTATTCTTCTTGGTTTTGATTTATTGTAATTAATTAAATATCCATACTGATTTATATTTTGGAAAATCTACACATTCTTTTCAAATTAATATGAACCCATCTAACATTTGACAGTGATATGAGCTTTCTCCCTGGGAATGTCTGTTCCTATATCAAACATTTCCAGAGCAAGCAGATGTGGATTTTATGTGAGATTTATATGATCTTCAGTTAGCTGAATTATTTGTTGTCAAATTATCCAACAAATTTAATCTGTTGTGTTCTTCTGAATTATTCATGACCCAGTCATAATTTCTGTAAGCATAACACAATGTTCATCAAATAATTTGTCCAAATAAATATTAGCTTTTTTATTATTGAACTGATTTTTCAAAGCTAGTTTCATCTTAGTTAAATGGCTGGCTCTGGAAAACAGGGACAGTGTTAGTCCCTGAGAGTCTAGACCCGGTGTTGGCAGAGTGTCACTTGTTGGAGGTCTTACTCATCCTGACGCATGGCACCGGGTGCTGAGAAACTCAAGTAGCCTCAGAGCATAAGATGCTCTGTTAGGGGTCTTGGGCAGAAATACAGGTACCTCAGCATGAATCTACCCAAACACAATGAAGCTCACTGCTGATGCACACTGCTCTGTGACGGAAATTCCTGTATTTTCCACAGGGTTTAAATACAGAAAGAATTAGGTGTAGATAGAAATCAGCAAGCGTGAGCAAGCATCATCTCTATCCCCACATAAAAAAAGCTGAGAAGATCCACATAAAAAAAGCTGAGAAGAGTAAGTTTGTGTACTCCAAAAATGAGGTGACTATCTACCAAGATTCACAGTCCTAAATTACCATCAGGGTCTTGGGGGCACTAATAAACCATAATGTTCCTGAGCAGCCTTGCCTGAGCCCTCCATCCAAACCTGAGCTATGCTTTAAAAGTACGGGTCTCCAGTCCTGTTCCTGAATGGCCTGGATTTCCTGGATTCACCTCAGACCTGACTTGTTATCTCAGTTTTGCCCTATGCTCACCAGACATTCAATAGGACTCATTACTGTCACCAGCTGGCTCTGCTCACCGGGATCAGATGCTGCGGGACTGCGCTTGGAGTGGTCACAGTCCACCTGCTTTGTGGTCACTCTCAGGTTGCCATCCATGGCCGCTGCTGCTGCCTGACAACCACAGCCTGAAGGCCACCACACTGTTGCTGTCACATAAGGCAGAAAGACAAAAGGTAGTAAGGAAGCTGGTTGTCTGTCTGCCCAGTGTCTTAGCTAAGCAGCACCGCAGTGAATGCTTTTGGTCTGACACTTGAACCTCTGTACTTTGGAATAGTAAGTCTTAAGTTTGTAACGGTGGATATTGCACCCTCCTGGAACTGCAGGGAATTTTAGTCTCTGCAATAAGAAACTGGGCTTTGCATTTCACTGTTTCACAACAAGTATGTAAAATATTCAAATAGGGTCTGGAATTCAGAAATTCCCCTTTTTTCTGTGATTAACCTGCTGTGAATCTAGAAAATTGTATTTGTTTATGAGGTGATTATATGCGTGGTTACAGAGAGGATGGAGCCAACATTTTCTCTGAGGTGCAGAAAAAAAGGACGAGGTGCAGAAAAGGAAATTCTCACTAGATATAAAGAATCCTTCACAGCTGGGGTGGGGGGCAAGCATTAGGACAGGTTTCTCAAAGAGGCTGTATGATCTCCATCCTTGAAGATAATCAAACTGGGCAAGAGGCTGCCCAGGGAGGTGGTGGAGTCACCATCACTGGAGGTGTTCAAAGAACGTGTGGACGTGGCATTGCGGGACATGGTTTAGTGGGCATGGTGGTGTTGGGTTGATGGTTGGACTTGATGATCTTACAGGTCTTTTCGAGCCTTAGTGATTCTGTGTGACTCTGTGTGAACCTGAACTAACCTAATATAACTAAGGTGGGCACTGTTTTAAATGTGGGTTTGAACAGGATGACCTCCAGTGATCCCTTCCAGTCTAAATTAAGCAAAGTCTATATTTTTGCCTCCAAGTGAATGCAGAATTATTTCCTGAAGGACATAACACAAATACCTTTGTGCATCTTAACTACAGAAAATTGAAGGACAATACAGAGATAACAGCTATCATCATTACACAATTTTTTGGAGTAGGGCTGAGTGTAAAATTAGTCTGTGCAGTTTGCACAGTCTGGTCTCCCTTTTCCACATATAGAATTTTCTTTCTGTGCAAATGCTGAACTAGGAGTAGTTCATAGTTTATTTTCCCCTTGTGGTTGATCTCAGACAGCTTAAAAATATGGACTGGAAGAAACAGATAGCAAAGTCTATATCTAAAACCCTACAATATGCTGGCTAAAGGTATAGAAAATCTCTCCTAGAGAATGCTAAAATCTGAGATTCAAACAAATGCTAAAGGGCAGAGACAAACATCCCACAGTTAGTGAGATGAGCCATTTATTACTAATTAAATCTATTTATTTCATTATAGCCTTACTATCTTATGAATGTGTCATGGGGGATCTGACTAGTGTGGCCATAAGACAAGAACCATACCACCCTCTGACATACAATCTAAAATTTATTTATTGAACAGGATGGTTATGTCAGGTGGATAGTGATTTCTATCCCAGGCTTTCTGTTCTACAACATGCACTTACTATACATGCACACCGATTAAAGCTCCTCTGGTCTGGTCAAAGGTGGTGTGCTCCACAGACCGAAGGTAAGAGCATGTTCACCCTGAGCACAGGCTGAGTTGGGTCCTGGCGGGCAGCCAGGGCCCCACATGTAGCAGTTCCACTTTGGACTCAGCCTTCTGCACTGTGTCCAGTATTTATTCACATATGTGTTTCCCTCCCTAAGGAGCTTCTGTTTTAGCTACTTACTGCTTTGTGAATTATACCATGGGTATAAACTGTCAATGTCTGCATCAATTATGTACCCTGGTGGTCAATTTCTCTTGCTTTCTTTACATTTAAGGCCAATTAATGGTTGTTACTGGGACTTCTATCACCCTTTAGTCTCCGGCTCCCAAATGTGCTCCTGCTCCTGCTCTACAAATGTGTGATGTTAGTAACAGTTACAAAAGTTTGTCTATTGTTTCTTTGTTTTCAACTCATACTAGATTAACCTGGTGAGTAAGAGGTGGGCAGATGTAATCAAGTTCTCTTCTGCCTGAATGGTGTTTTAGGCTTCACCCCATAAAGTTTGATTCTACAGTGATCATGCAAACAAACATCTAATTGACAGAAAAGTGAGATGTATGCGTCAAATGATGCAAGTCTTTATTTTGGGTTAAGGATCAGGAAAAAATATGTTCTTTAATACCACCGAATGGTTGGAACTTCATAACATGTACAGAGAACTATTAATTGAATCATAATTACTGAAGATTGCAATCTTAAACAATAAACTGCAGACCAATTAGTATGCAGATATAGGAATGGTTTATTTGGCTCTGTATATTGTTATTTTTTAACTGAGCAGTAGCCAAAACTAAATCTAGTCCTGTCTCAAGCTGCAGATGTTTTCTTGTTGTTTAATTTTCTCAAGCATTTGTTAGGCTCTAAACCAAAAGAAAGCAGTTTTCTTCCAGGGACTATTCTAGATCCAAGCTTACTTGCTTTCTTTTTCTGCACCCAGGTAAAATGCACTGAAGATTGCCTCTGCAAGCTCTTTAACCTGTAAATAACATTTGTTTTCAAACATTGGAGTTTTGACTTGCTCAGGAGATCAGGTTGTAGGGCTATTGGTGATGGGAGGGTCTTGTGGGTTAACCCCAGTAGGCAGCTAATCACCACACAGCCACTTGCTAACACCCCTGCACTGGGATGGGGGAGAGGTGCAAATGGGCAAGAGTGAGAAAACTCAAAGGTTCAGATAAAGACAGGTTAATAGGTAAAGCAATAGCTGCGCGTGCAAGCAAAGCAAGATAAGGTATTAATTCACTACTTCCCATTGGCAAGCAGGTGTTTAGCCATTTCCAGGAAAGCAGGGCTCCGTCTTGGGTAAAGGTTACTTGGGAAGACAGATGCCATAACGGATCATCTTCCCCTTCCTCCTTCTTCCCCACAGCTTTTATTGCTGAGCATGACATCATATGGTATGGAATATCCCTTTGGTGAGTAGGGGTCAGCTGTCCCAGCTGTGTCCCCTCCCAGCATTTTGTGGACCCCCAGCCCACTCGCTGGAGGGTGAGTGTGAGAAGCAGAAAAGGCCTTGATTCTGTGTCAGCACTGCTCAGCAATAGCTAAAACATCCCTGCTTTATCAACACTGTTTTCAGCACAAATCCAAAACATAGCCCCATACAAGCTACTATGAAGAAAATTAACTCTATCCCAGCCAAAATCAATACTATTCCTGCACAGGTGACTTTTCCAACAATTATTTTATCTCCTACATGTCGTCCTAGACTGGCTGTCTCTGTGATTTCTGTATCTGGTGACTGTAGGCTCTGCTTACTTTCTTTTAGCTAAGAAAAGAAAAGAGAATAGAGAAAATAGAATAGCGAGCCTAGTTTTTCCTTCACATCAACTTGTGGAGAGTGTGGAGGCACAGGAACAGATTACTCTGCATACATTCTCCACCAAACAAAGAACATCCTAGACCGTATCTCTTGGAAGTCTGTTTTTGTAGCTAGTTATAAGTCCAAGGTAAGTACCTAAATTGGACTTTTTATTTCTAGTCTCAAATTGCCTAGTTTAGCTTCCAGCCTTTTGATATTTTCTGCTTATGTCTTTAACTAAACAGTTGATTTCTTAATGACTTCATGCACATATTCATTCTTCACAGGCACAAACTTTATCCAAAATCAAAAATCTGCACTTTCATATGTAAAATTAGGACTCTGGACCATGTCCAGCAAGCTCTCTAAAGCATAGTAAGTACTAACATGTACTTCGCTTTGTGCACCTATATTGCCAGGTTGAGTATGCTGCTAGGGTCATTCTTATCTCCTAGTTCCTTGCTGCATGTGATGCAGCTTCAAAGCAGAAGCCCAAGCTAGCTTCTTTGCCACTTCGGAATTGATTACCTTATGTCTGAAGACATATGTGGGACCTGTGGTAGCCAAGGCAAGTAGAGGTACACATAGGCCTGTGCTAAAGAGCTCAAGCTTTCTCATCTTCTTCCAGAGACCACTGAAGCCAGACTCTAAATTTGAACTGGATATGTTATAAATTTGGGTCTGAGGCCACAACTAAAATGCTGTAGCTATCAGAAGCATGGCTTTGCTTCTGGAGCACTGTGGTTTTTTACTGCTATTATACATAGGACTAGGAAGAACTAGCCCCAAAGAGTTTTTATCTAATCAACAGTCCAACCTAAAGAGCATTCCCTGTGTAGGGTCAGTATCCTCTCCAGTCATCTTGGCTCATGACTCATGGTTACCCTTATGAGTGGCAATCCTTCTTGTGGCAAGCTGGGGTTGCTTTACAGCAAGGCCAGAACTCGCACCTGTGTGTAGCATATAATTTCAAAAAATGTTTTCCAGGCCATGATGTATTTATCGGTACTGATGGGAATAATTTCAAAGTGATATGCTGCTATGCCTCTTGCTTTGCCTGTATGGAAGCTCTTTCTGAACTGAACACTTCTAAATATGTCATTATTGATGAGTATTACTGACCAGTGCTGTGTTATTTGTTGCTGATACTTCTGAGAAGTACCTACCTACAAAGGTGTTTCTGTGATTCACAGAATAAATGTCTTCTAATTAGCCTGTTGGTGGTTAATATCAGTCAGCTAAAAAACCCTCTATATTTGATAATACATGCAACAGTGTTTCCAAATCCCTACCTTGATGTCTTATGCATTCTGGCATTGAAAAGAGCAAAAAAAATGAGCCTGGATGTACATATCTGATTCAAGACTGAGGAAAAATGCGAATGTGTGTTTGTTTGGTTTGGTATTTTTACTGATGTTTAGGACCTTTGAAACATTTGGCAAACTTGAGTCGACTTTGAAAATACATAATGGATGCCTAAAATTATGTTTTTTAATTTTCCATTTTTAGACAGTCCTTAACACTTAAAATACACTTAGAAATCCAATTGAATTTTTGTTAAAAGTTAAAAGTTTAGAAAGACAGAATAATGACATAAAATGGTGCTAGGAAACTTTCTAACACTTAGTTATCCCGCTACAGATGAGGTAACCCCTTAAGACTCAGTTAACAGGCTGGAGAAATTGCTAACTTGATTGTCTGTAGCTGTTTCAGTGTACCTAAAAATGTCATTGAACATGTGCTTAAATACAAGACTTTGGAAGAAACAGTAAAAACAGTTTGTTTCAGTTCTTTTTAAGAACTCTGTAAGAGGTTTTTTTGGTTTTTTTTAGTTGGGTTTTTTTTTTGGGGGGGGGGGGGGTGTGGAGATGGGGCTTTCTTTCAAATTTCACTTTAGAAAGATTTCCACAATAAAATAATTCACTGATAGGAGATAGAACAGCCAACAACCTAGTTTAATACACAACACTGCATCCACATATCTCAATGAAAATTTTTCATTAACCTTAAAAAGAATAGTAGCAAGACCTCAAATATTAGAAAGACTTTATGGTTAAGGAAGACTTGTGTGGTGTGGTAAGAAGCACTACCCAGTTAAAATACTGGTCCTAATTATCTCAGAAGCTATAAATGTCTTTAATTTGGTTCTTTGCCATTGTACAGAAGACCCATTTAAGAGTATCTGAAATCCATGAGATGATCTGACCTAACTTTTTGAAAATAGTTTCAGTCAGCGTTCAAAGCAACCGCTCATCACAGCGTCTTTCTGTTTTCTTCTATATCCATAAGGAAGAGCTTTGTGAAAATATGTGACATAATTTAGAGTTACTGTAACAGTATACTTATGTTTCATGAGTGTGACTGTGAATAAGTCTAGTCCTTGTACTTCTAAGAAACTGTTGTTTGCAAATAATGTTTTCATTCCGAAATGTGACAAAACAGAGAAAGAGTGTATTTTAAAACTTTTCAAAGTCTACAGAAAGGTGGGAGAACTTTTGAGGAAAAGTTTATTTATTTATTTTTTAAGTTATTATAACCAAGTGTGAGAACTAATTTGGCTCCAGTTATTTCTTTTCCTTTTTTTTTCCCTTAAATGTGTAACAAGAACAAATACTGTCTGTAACTTTTGTCTCAGAATGGAAAATCATCTGGACAAAGTTAGTTCTTTGTTTTTTATTTAGGAAGTTAAGTCTGTGCTGCTACGTGTGAATGGGATTAGCTAGTTTTAAGCTCAGTTGCCTGTGATTTTGCAAAATTTTCCGGTGTTGATGAAGACTTATATACACTTTGCAAGCAAACAGACAAGAACAAATATTTTACTGTTTGAGGTAAAGTGAAGTAGGAGTCATGGTGCTGATGTGCTGGGAGTAGAGAAGCAAAGAGGGTACTGGACTGCTTCTTTTTTGACCCCTCTTTGTTACGCAGTGTAACATTGGAATTCCCTTCTATGGACCTGTTTTCTTTGAAGTCCTTTGCCTGTCTAGAATAGCAAGAATGAGAATAACCTCAGTCAAATGCATAAGATTCAGCTTACATCATCATCTCCAGCAAAAAACTAGGTATATTTACTTCTCTATCCATTGATTAAAAGGGGATCCAAACCAATCTGCTTATACTACACGCACAGCTTATGACCTGTTAGTGTGATGAATTCTGCCCTAAATGGGTACCTTACTGAGGTGGGAGCTGCACACTCTGAAGCCAGAATTTCCAAGTGGACAGGGGTGGTCTTTAGTTCCCAGGGAAACAAGGCTATAGCTATAATCTAGAAATACCTGCTTCAATTCTCCTTGGTTTAGTTTAGTGGCAGCCAAGATGTACAGTCTTTGCAATGAACATTCAGGTGCATTTCTGATATATGAGCCCCTGATCTTTGCTGGTCTTTGGCATGATATTATAGCTATTAAATTAATTGGGCTTTTTCCTTCCTCATAGGGATGAAGAAGATGTGGACAAGATTAGTATGGAGCAAAAGACATTGAAAGACATAATACAATAAAAAAGGAGAAGACAGAAACAGTGAGAGTGAAATGGAGATTTAAAATGGAAAAGGGAAAAATATGCCAGAAAGTAGTAAGAGAGAGCTGATTGCTCTTAGAAATCTGCTGAATAAGTACAAATGGGACAATAAAATACATGACTAACATACAGAGATGAGACTAAACTATTCACACAAATTAAAGTTCAATGTGGTGCAGGTATTCACATTCCCCAACGGAGATCACACCACTCCTATCTGAGCCTGGAAAAACTTTGTTTCAGCTGAATTAATAACTATACAACAGTTTTTGGAATAAATATATCAGATCATATTGAATGACCTCTCTTTCCCTGAGGAGGATCCCCTTGGGCAAGAATATAGTACTATAACCTTGAAAATGCTTACTTCATCTCTTCATGATTTTGTTGACTGTCCAAAAGATACTGTGCAGTCCACTTGCACCTGCCAGTGAAGCCCTGGGGGTGGCAAGGTGGACTGTCAGAAGCCCTGCTCTGCACAGCTTCAGAAGGCAATGAAACAAAGTTTAACTTCCTCAAAATGCTGCGGTGATCTTTTCCTTATTGACTGAGCTTTGACTATTTCACGTTATTGTTCCTAAATATCCTTTGTTCCTGAGGGAGGGGTGCTGCTGAAATGGTTCTTGTTAACTCATTTTCATATCTCAAAGCTTTCAAAGTTCTACTCTGGAACAGTTTCACGGTCTGTGTTCTTTGCCACATACAAAGCATGACATATATTGGAGAACAGTTTTAATTAAAATCTAATTTAATGTTTCCATTTAATTTAAGTAGCAGCTGGCATTATTTGTTATACTGACAGTGTGAGAGAAAGAGGTCAGAAAAAGAAAACTGGTTGCGATTCCTTCTTTTTTATTTGCCAATTGAACTACTGAAAGCATTAACATTTTAAATCTCTATGTCTCTGGCTATTAAGTAAGAAGTAAATAAGAAATAAACTGTGGACAGAATTGGTTTTCCACCATTAACATGGCCATTAATGCCAATATCACAAGATAAGCTTCTCATTAAAATGGCAGTATGAAAAACATAGGTTCTACGTGCTGAGATTTATGTATCTGGCAGAAAATTTCACAGCATCCTTTAGGATTCCTGCTTAAGAAAAGTGACTGCAGTTTCCACTGGCATCTCTCTCAATTTCTACATAACTAATAAAAAACTAGGGACACTGCTGAGCACAGCATGAATTGATCTAGTTTCTGTCCTTGATCTGGTTGCCTTATTACAATTTAAAAATAACCTTGGCTTTTTCAGAAAAAAATAAAAGATTCAAAATCTCTTTGAGTTCCTTATATATATGCCTACTAAATATACTGCTTCCATGCCAACCTCTTCAAATGGCTAATTACATTGGAAGTGGATTCATCTCATTTAGTTGTAAGCATCTATTTCATGGATACTTACATCTGAGATAAATATCTCAGGTTTTCTTAATAGTGAGTAGAAAGAGAGGGATTCCCCTTAGAGTACTTCTCATCTGACCTGCTTTCATGGGAGCATCAAGAATGGAGTATCTGAGTACACTGTGCAATGGCAGATAGGACAATGCAACCAAAACTGAGTGCGATGAGCCTTGGTATAGGCTATGGATTTACGAGTAACAGGAGAAAAACACCTGAAACTGCTGAAAAACCATATCATGGTGTCCTCATGGACTGATTTCATTGTCAGCCTGTGCCTATAACCCCTCCCTGCCCCTTAAGAGACACTGGGGTGAAACGTTACATGGACATCCAACATCCAGCACCATGTAGAGGGGGAGGGTATATGTAGTGTACCAACTATGTGTTGGTACCCAGTCACCAGCCAGAGCATGACGCTGAGATTGGTCCAAGCCAGTGTCATGTTTCCCCAAGGCTCAGCTGTGCCAAGCCACTGGTGAGGTAATTGTGGTCTCACTTTGGTCTGTGTGAGTCTTCATGTAAAGCTTTTCATGATGCAGGCTATCCCTTACTTGGTCTACTTAATAAATTGCCCTCGGCAGTGTCATGTTATCTGGTATTCTCTTTCTCCTTGTTACAGCTATTACAGATATTTATCTTAAGATAAAATGAATGGCCCCCTGAAGAGACTTAGATATGCACTGGTAGTAAAAAGACAGCAAAGTGGGTACTTCAGTTGCTGATACCAATATTTTAGGTATTTAGGGTTTGTGAAATGAATTCTGCCTACCAGTGTCTATTCTCCATATATATCCATTGTGTGAATGGTAGTGTAATTAAAGAGGCATGGACTTGACAGAGGCTTCTTTTTTCCTCCCTCATATTTGTTAATGCAATAGAACTTTCTCTATCCCCTTCAAAATAACTGTATTATTGAACAGAATCATGACGACTACTCCCTACTGCAAGCAAAAACTACCACTCCTTAAATCTATATGGACGTGCCCTATTCTTACCCACTTCCCTGTTTTGTGTCCCTTGAACTCTTGGTATGGATATCAGATCCCTAAATAATAGCTATCTCTAATATTGAAATTCCTGTACTCTGGCTAGCAGGCATTGCAAATTAGCTCGAGAATACAGATCAGGATAGTCTTTCCATGGTGGCCTGTCATCTGTTATCTCCTTCAGTGAAAAAAAAGCTGTTCCTCACAAAACCGTCAAACAGCAATCCCTTCTTCCAAATTCCCAATCAAACAAAAATGTGTGGGCAAATCAGCTGATTCATACTGGGCCTCAAAAATACCACTTTTCTCCAACTGATTTGTCTACTCAGGCTGTACAAGCACTTTACGTTTAATGGAGAAACCAGTCTTTTCAGATTATAAGCATAATAATTTTTGATTGAAATACTAAACCTAAAGAAACAAGATTTGAAACGAATTTGGAAAAGACTTCTTGTTTGGTTGGTTGGTTGGTTGGGTTTTTTGCTTTGCTTGTTGCAGGGCTTGGGGTTTTCTTCAAAAAATACCATTATTTGGGATTCTGTTTTCTTTTTTGATTTGGAATTTTGGGAAGAGATTACCAGTGAATGAATAGCGTGGGAAAAATAAAAACAAAATAAATGTTTTCGTTTGTGATGAAAAAGACATTCATCATATTCTGAACAAGCTTTCAAGTCTTTTTTGATACAACATTGAGTCATGCGCTGAAAGAAGAACAATCATGTTATCATGTGTTTGGGTTACCCCTTGAAGCCATGTTGTGTGCAGCACTTGCTCGGCTATATGGTAAGGAATCTAGGAAGACACTGCAGCTAGGAAATGGGGATCCCTCCAGAGGACATACAGTCTATGGAATACATTTGGAAACATTTTTTTTTCCAGGGAAGGTGAGGAGCAGCTGTGTTTACAGCAATGTACTTGTAGGCACCAGAAAGTCTTGAACATGGGTCAAATGATTAAGCCTGGAGTATAGTGTGTCAGGTTTATTTCAGTGCTTTTCTGATCCAGTCCTTAAGCTCCACTGTTGCCAGCTCAGTCCGCACTAGGATGTGTGTGCATCTGGAAGGGATCTGCACAACAAAATAGGTGGCCACAATTTCACTCTCTGTGCTTTCAGAAATGATATGAAGTCACAGAAACTCTCCTGGTATTTTTTCAAAGACAAACACACAGAGGTATATGAAACACTGATTTTGCCATCCAGAAAAAGGTCATGCCTGTGTAAAAATAACTCTTAAATAAAAAAGGGTAGTTTTCAAATCCACTTCTCTCCCCATTTTCCTTTCCTTTCATCAAATAGCTCTATCTCAATAAACTTTTCTTTAAAATGAAATTTATGCTATTTTTGTAAAGAATTGCAATTATTTAAAAATGTAAACCAAAAACTTAGCTTTTACAGAAGTGGAAGCAAGGTTTTGTGTCATTTGATATTAGCTGTCTCACAGCTGAAGACCACATACAGAGACTCCTATGATCCAATTCTAGGATCTATGTAAGCATCTTCATCGGAGCATCTTTTATTATCTTTTATAAGCCTTTTTTAAACACCTTTAGAGCTCAGTTCATCAGATCTATTTTCGGTATCTAAATTGAACTGATAATCTGATCTAACATGTCTCCTTTAAAAAAGAAAACCTCTAAAAACCCAAAAATTCCTATTTAATATTATTTAGGTTCCCTTTATGTGGACCACCCTTCAAAGCTCCTTTTCCACTTATTTTCCACATTTATAATGTAGAACATTACATACTTACTATTTTTTCACCAAAAATTAATATCTGCAAAAAGCTGCAAGGTTTTTGTAAAAACAGAAGACTACTATTCCATTTTATACTTAGGTACAGTAATAGCTTACAGACCAAGGACAGTAATATTGTTTTGGTTTCCCTGACACAGCCTTCATTTTTTTTCTTTTTTTTTTTTTTCTTTTTTTTTGGGTGGGGTGTATAGAGAGACTCTTAACTATAAGGAAAGCATTGGGCCAAAACACCACTTTTTAGCTTTAACTGGCTACAGTGTTATGCTAGCAAACATGAAAGACAGAAAGAAAAAGTACTTTCTTTAAAATAACATTTAGATTCTATTATTAAATTCATGCTGTTTTCCCCCATACATCATTATTAACTGGTGAACTTACTTATATCAGTGCAGCCCAATCAAATGTGTAAAATATGAATGTTACATGTCCATCCCAAATTTTATTATGTTTTAAATTATTTGATTTTGAAAAGTGAGAAAAAAGGTCTTTTTTCTATATATTTTTCCACCTCTTTTTCTGTACAATTCCTGTATTGTTATCTTTTTTTCTCATTAAATCCAAATTTTTCCTGTGTACATGTAACTCAAGGAGATTGGATGCTTAGAGAAGTTGTGACTGAATGTTGTGGAGATAAGTGTTAACAAAAGACGAAACGATCTCTAAAAAGACCCCAAACTTCATTTAAGAAACAAGAATTAGACATTCTGACTAGCATCTGAAAGAAATCTTACTGTAAAGATTCCTGAAATGGGCGCATGCATCAGAGTCAGACTTTCAGGACCACATAGCTGCTGTGAGCTTGTGAGATGACTGAAGAACAGTCAGAATTCCCTACAGGGAAAGAAGATATGTCAGAAGCACTGCAAAATATATGCAACATGATTGACTACGATTATTTTTAAACTGTGAGGTAGATGAGCATAGAGATAAAAGGGGAAAAAAAGAGTATACTGCATAGTTACAGCTATACCGCCATTTCAGCCTATTTACTGAAATGGAATGAAGTGATTCAAGCAATTAAATTTTAATCACGGTTTCTTTATCTTTTGTAAAATGAAAGCAATAGTTTGGGGGATTAAGATTAACTGAAATTCCTTTTGCTGTATAATATGTATGTATTTCAGTGTTATTGTCTATCTAAACAAATATTTCAGAATGATACTTACTGATTTCCCTTCTAGGAGAAGATCAGTTATGTCAAGCTGCTTCTTGAAGTTTAAATTCAAACTCCACTTGGATCAGGGGATATAATTTGATCAGTTTGTAGTTTTTATAGCAGCTGGAAAGATTGAAAAATCATCAAAGAGGATGCTAATTGCAATCAAATTAAATGACTGGATGGTTTAGAATTAGGATGCAGAACTATGGGAGAATGACTGCTCTGACTCATCCTGCTGGTGACATGTTTTATTTTTGTGTATTAACCAAACATCCCTTGAGTAATTTTTCATCCTGATTAATAGTGTGAGATTCACAGTGACCCAACCATAGACTAAAGAAAAAAAAAAAAGGTTCTTGCCAGTTGTTCAGGGAGTGGTTTAATTAAGAATAAAACACATTAGTTATGCAAAATCATGTGTGTGTAAACTTCAGAATATATATATCAAATCACCCAGCTCATCACTATTGGAATAAATGAAAAAAGAATTATTTTTTTTCCTGGGGTAGTCTTATGAGGTAGCTATGAGTTTGAAGTGTAGTCTTGGTATTGTGACGCAAGTAAACATTTCAAGAAATTCTTCTCAATATATATTGCAAGCCAGAACTGTGGAATTAATTAGTCTGTACTTCATGGTAGATTTTTCCATAGAACTTTTGAATGTTCATATAAGGAATATTTTTCTTTCTTTAATTTACTCTTCTATTAAATTTGTGTATACATCCAAGGGAACTTTATACTAAATGAAATGAATGGATGCAAAGGAAAGTTAACTCAAACCAAACTAGAAAACTGATTCTAGACATTTCCAGAGGCAAACAGATGCACATGCACAAGGATTTCAGTAAATGTCAAAAACAACACCAAAAGATTCTTTTCAAGTGTGGACACCAAATAACCATCTTTCTTCCTTTTAGGGGTGTTTCTCCAACAATGGGGGCAATACTTCATGTAACAAACTTCAGGTAACATTTAAATATATTTACAAGTATATGTTTATAAATATAAACACGTTATATACATTATAGAGCATATATAAACAATCTTCCTATTAAAATCTCCAGACCATGATGGTAACACAAAGTTATGGCAGGTAACATTTAGACTGACACCATATTTGTCTCTTTTTCCAAACATAATCAAGAAGTGAAGACATTCTTAGTAATTTGAAACATCAGCCACAGGGGATGCTTCATTTTTCAGTCCAAGCATACATTTGCAACAGGCAGAAATTTGATTTTCTTATGTCGATCTTATAAACTGAAATAATTCTTCAGTACTTCTGATACTAGATGTACAATTGCACTGAACAATGAACCTTATGTGTTTTTCATAAATCAATCCTCTCATTAAAAAAATTTACACAAACCTTATTCGTTTACAGGGTTTCCGTAACGTGGGTTCAAAACTGTTGCTTGAGGTAAGCCTGGACATATAAAATTGCCCATGAGTCTATCGTACCTTACATGAGCTTCTGTGAGTTTTGTGACATCTTTTTTTTTTTAATTTTTAATATTACACAGGTCTGATAAAAGTAAAGAAAAAATAATTTGAAAAATTACAAATTGCTATTCATATGTAGTCCTTCAGAAAGAGAAATTGAACAGACTGCATTGCTAGTAGCTCAAAAGTAATTTTTCAAATACCAGCTTTTTACTCTGGTTTGTAACCTCACATAGGCATGAAATTGAAATACTTACTTTCTTATCAAACTTTATGCATTCATTGCAAGTGTTGTCTGATTTATTCTTGTAAAATTTTTCTCATAAACATTGGCCTCCCAGCATTGGTCTTTAAATAAATAAACAAAACTCATGCCTTTCAAAGGGAGACAAAAGCAAAAAAGAAGTATTAAGAATTACGTAAACTTTGTCGAGAGTGATGAGAATTGGGAAAACGGCTATTTGTTCTATCATCCTTGAATGACTCTTTAATTTATGACAATCTCCTCTAAGCCTATTGTTCACAGAAATCTTTTTGTCACATACAGCTGAGATAGGAAGAGAAGTTAAAAATAATCCTTTGTATTTGAGAAAAAAATTCCCAGAAATATCTCCAAAAGACTTAATTATTTTTGCAGGCCTCCATAGCTGGGATGCCAGCAGACTTTTCCTATGTGGTTATAGCTAGGAGGAAAAGAAGGTCAGAATCCATCCAAGTACTCTCCCATCTCCCTATCTGTATTTATCTTTTATCCTCATTTTACAATAAGGTTATAAATAATTCGGGGACATGTAATGAATTTTCTTCTGTGTTTGCTTATTGACTATCACAATAGTATTCTTGCCTTCAGGTTGCCACATGTTATCAAAAAATAAACAATAAATCAGAATAATGGGGAGGGATGTATACTAATTATGTTAAATATAAAAGGATTTATACAACATTGCCTAGGTTGCCAGATGACTACCATGGCTTCCAGCTCCCCCCCATTCTTGCTTTTTACTCACTATAGAAATGCAGGGAGCACTGGACACTCAGCACAGAATAGAACAATCATCTGAAGTACTATGCATTCAATAGTTTAAAGAAGTTGGTTGTGTTTTTATTAGACTTCACAAAAAGATATAATCATGTTTTCATATATTTTCCAGGTTACAATAAGATGGGTTGTTGGTTTCACCCTCACATCCTCTGAGCTCTGTTCATAGTGATTTTTGTCCTACTTGTGATTCTACCATGGATTAACCTTTAAGCACACTACAAACACATTTGTAAGAAAAGCACTTCTGCATATGCAACTGAGGTCAGTAGGAAGGATCTAGGCAGGTTTCCTTCTTTGTAAATGAGGTAGCTGCTATGTCTTCCTTTGAGAAGCCTGAACTGTGGCACTCTCTTCCTTCCCACCTCAAAAGGCTTTCCAGACACCAAATTTTCAGGGAACACTGAACTCTCTGTAAGTTCTGGGAGAGAAGACAGAATGGATTTTGGGCAGTTTTGGTTAAACCTTACGTCATATACATTTTTACTGTGTTAGTGTGCATTTTCACGTAAAGGTGAGGCACTGAAGTATGTGATAGACAACTACTTTAAATTCATTTGAATAAATCAGTATAACACTAAATTTTGCTTTCTGAAATCTCTTAGGGAAAATTGTTTTATCAGGAGACTAGCCAAAGTAAAGGAACATAAACACACTATCTCAAGAAAATTCATTTAATTTCTCATAGATTCTTTTGGACATTATTTTGCTGTAAAGATGTATGAAAAACTCTGTCCATATATATGACACACCCTAGCTATGATGATACAGTTAAAAAATAATATGATATGCTTGATTATGGAGGCTCGCCAGTTCTCAGTGTGGGTTACAGTTATGGATCTGTTTTGACCATTATGCAGCAAATACTAACATCTGGAAACTTGAAGTTCAAAGGTTATTTTTCTCATAAAGCTGAACCAGTATGATTCATAAAAACCCGATGTTGACCTTCAATTTAACAAAGTCTTGCTGCTAATATTGTATTGTAAAATACACGGTGTCTCTTTCCTTGACTTGGTTTGATTTTGGTTTTTTTGAACTATTTAATCAACTAACATAGAAAGGGACATTTGAAAATAACCCATCCTTGTGATTATAGTGCAGAAACTTGTACAGATAGATTACTAGTGTTTAATACACCTGCATATATTAACCTTTATCATAAAAAAGCAAAATCTTTTATGATTGCCTAAGAAGCTCCTGACTTATTACATATTACCTACGGATTTTTTTCCCCTTTGTTGTTATCATCTTTCTCATTCATCATACTCCTCATCACAGTATACTGCTTACAGTTCTATTCGTCCTGGGTTTATAGTGCCTGAAAGAAGACACTATAAAAAACTACATTAGCATAAATTAATCTCATGTTCTAGTTCATGCCTTCAGGCTATGGGGATGTGCAGTAGATTCAATGATTTCCTTAATGCTCCTGCACAGCTGGATTCCCTTTCTGCCCATTTTGTAGCTCTGGACTATGTCTGTGTGCTCATATTACCTCTGCTCTGACAAACAAATGTGGTGGGCATTACACATGTACTTCTATTCAATTCTCCAGGCAGTTGCTAAGTTCTGTATAATATTTCCCCTCCACATATGTGTGATAGGGACTGTATGCTACCTGGGATGTAGTACAGCCCAGCAGCTATTACTAGAACTACATATACTGTCAGGTAATCTGAGAATGCCTAGATTTAAATACTGACTGTCTGATCATAAGTTTCCTCCTTTCCCCATCCTTGTATTCAGCAGTAAATACTTGCCTGAAGTCTGACTTTATTTGTACCACTCCCCTCCTTTCTTCTGGTTGTGGCCTTCTTAAATTAGGAACCTGAGCAAGCAGAACTTCTCTTCTCACTGTTTAACAATGGGAATAGAAAATCAAGGAAAATATACATAATCACAGGGCTAAGCTAGAAAACTATTCCTTACACTATGTCTGGTTTGGGAAACAATATGAGCTTTGGGATGACCAGCTGGGAATGACCAATAAGCTTGGTTTCTTATTTCCACATGCTCTCTTGCCTGTAGATTGTAAATAACCAGGAAATTCTATATTCAAGTGGGAATTATGTGGAAATGGGAACTATGATATACTCCATTTAACCCTCATTTTAATGAGGCATACATATAACTGAGTTGACATTAGAACGTTACCTTTACCGCATGGAGAAAAGATCGATAGCTTGGTCAGGCTAAACTTGCCTCCCTACCAAAAACAATTAAAACAAAAAGGAAATAAAAACAGAGAGCGTTCATTAGGTAATATCTGTATTTATTTCTTTTGAGTAGCAAGAGAGTTTCCCATAAGTACTTTCAAAGGAAAAATATTTTGGAAAGCCAAAGTGTTAAATAAAAATCTACATGAGGAATGAAAACTGTTACTTTTTTAGGCTATGAACTTGAAATTCAATTCAAAGAGCTAAACAACATTAAAAAAACCCACAGAGGTAAAAAGTGCTCGTTGCACTGAAAGGTAGAATGACATACTTTAACCCATCTTTGACTTCTGATTTATATTGTTGAATGACAACTCCCTTGGAAAGAAGCATTTAGAACTGTAGTGCTGACTTAACCTTCATTACATCTCTGTTATAATAGAAATACAACCACATTTAGTAGGTTTGACAGTACGCTTTTCAGTATGTTTTGAAACCTTTTTCTTTTGACATACTTTCCCTAGCTGAAAAGATGTGCTATGATTAATAAACAGCTGTATATCTTTTTTTAACATGTACCAGGTGTCTGTCACCTACCATTTGTCAGTCTTCCATCATTACCTGTGAACAAATGTTCCTAATTAACTATCACAGGAGGTGTGGGGACTACAAAGGGGTGAGCTTTATCTTGGACACTGTCAGTTTCATTAGTTATGAAGCTAAATGTCTGAGGTATTTAAGAACTGAAACTTGATATTCTGTCATGGTATCTTCTGATGGTAATCCTTTACGGCCTGACCTTAGAGACTGTCATAGCTAAACGTACAGTAATACTGCAAGACATCCATAGACATGTTAATTGTCTGAGTTTTTCATGTTGGAAAGTATCATGATAATACATAAACATTTGTGGTTTATTGTCCTTCTTGTAAATCTATTCTTTCCCAGGACAGCTGTGACTTAAATAGTCACTAACTATCCATTTGTTTGTTTGTTTTGGAAAAAAACCCCAGGTAAAGTCCTGTAATTCAGGGGCTTTTAAGTACAGTAAATTAACTGTTTCTAAAAGGTACTGAAAAGGTAACTAAGAAAAGCAAGCTTGTTCTAAGTAGGCTTAAATTAACAATATTAGGGTCTGAAAGTGCACTTGAACATCCTGTATGTGGGAGTCTGCAAATTGGAAAAGGCTGAAAAAAATCAGAGTCTTTAACCTTACACTAAGGGAAGAAATACAGCAAGAGCTGTTCTTACAAAGAAAAAGAAGAGAGGAATGAAAATCATGGCCCAGATCTTGCTTGGTTTATTTTTAATTGAACCCCTTTTTACCTCAGTTTGCAAAATATTGATATTTGATGCTGTATGAAAGTTTTGGCTCTGTGCAAGAAAAAATGGGTCTTTAGTGCCAAACCCATATTATATGTAAACTGTTTCCATTGTTAAGCAGATCTCTCTATGCAGATCCGCTGCATACATTCATACCTTGATGTAAGCAAGTCACAGATAATGGATTTTTTTAACATTTTTGAAATATTTTTATTATGAATGAAGTAAAGCCCACTTCATTTGTTATACCTCTGCAATCAATATGCAGTCCAACTGACTTCTCATTTGCTTAATTTTCCTCAACCTTTCTCTCTCTCACTCTTTTGTTTTCTCTTGATATTTGGGTGACCATGGAGGAGAAATTGAAAGATAAGTAAGTTCCTTGTTTTTTTATTTTCCTCAGGCAGAAAAATCAACTTTACTTATGAATTGGTTGTATTGCATGACTCTCGAATCATACAAAGTTTTCATTTAATTTCTTTTTTACTCGTTGTTCGTTTTCCGGGAGTTTATTTACCAATATAGAACAAACAGCTTTTGAAGCACACAATATAATGATTGAAAAGTCAAAGAAATGAAAGCAAATGATTTATCATTTCGAAGGGGAAAGAAAAATCTCTGCAGCAAGAAATACTTGCAGACATGGTTGGAACACACAACCAATTAAAAAATCCTTAAGACTTTGATGCTGCTCATTTCAGTTCCTTATCATCAAAAGGGAAAATCCTGTCCTCGTATATTCTCCTGAAGTTGATCTTTAGGCATGTGACTAGAATCAGGATTTAATCTATTATTTTGATGGTAAACCAGTAACCCCTAAAAACCAAGTTAAATAATTATGTTGTTTTCCTAAATAACACAATTTTAATAACAGTAATTATAAAACCTGCTTTTATATCTCATATTATTAAGGACTACATGAGGTAGAGAATGGTTGAAGAAGACTTGCATGTTCTTTGAACATAAAAACTGTATTTAAGAACAAAATCAATGGGCATTTTCTATGATAAAAAGGTAAAGATATCCTGATTTCAAAAGGTAATAACTATTTTTATGTCCATAAAACCTACCTTTGTCATATCTAATACTGGAACCCTGGTATCAGGCAGAGATAGCGTGACATAATTGTGTTCCAGATTACATGTGTTCCTTTTCATTATTGCCTCTGATGAGGCAAAGAAATATTTTTTCCCAGAAACATTTTTGTTTTGAGTCCCACGCTTTGGAAGAGCCTCACACTACTTTTTGCAAAATCAGTTAAATCTTGTCTTTTCAATCTTTCTATGAAACTAGACATTTATGTTCTCACCTGTGTTGCCTATAATCCCTATGTTTCTTGACAATCATTGTCAAATGCTGCCAGTGTGCCTACAGCACAAGATTATTATTCTGTTGCAGTGTTGTCAGTCTTGTCCTTGGCCCAACCCACTGATCTGCTTGGTTTCTAGAGTGTTTCCCACATTGACCTTCTAATTTATTTCAGGATCTTCAAAATACCATGAGAACACAAATAATAATGCTAATAAATAATTTCACTACGAGTTATTGAGGCTGATTGTTTCTTCAAATAAAAGCATTTATTAAAGTGTAATTAATTCTATTCCCTAACTTTAGATGTGAGATGAAAACTGTATTTTTTTTTCTATTAAAGCATATTCTAGGATATCTGTTTTAAAAGGAAATTTACCTACACTTCTATGTGGCTTTTTTTGGTTAAAGAATGTATCAGAATGTATCTTCACTGTCTGTGATCAGGTATTTGATATTTACATTAACTTTTTGCTATAGGATTATTTCATATTTTAAAAAAAAAGAATATATATGTACTTAATATAATTTAGCTTAGGTTTGTGGGTGTTTTTTCTTCTTCCTCCACTCCTTCAAGGGAAAAGTATCTTCTGTGATCATGAGTTGTCTGAGTGTGCACCTGCAAGACCTTTAAGCCACTTGCCAATTTCAAGGAAATTTGATGAAAAGCTAGAAGTATCAGAAATGATTGCGTTTCTACAATCTTTCTGAAAATCAGTGATGAGTAAAAGCAAGTGAAAGGCTGAATTCAGTCTTCAAGAATTCTGTTTGGCAGCATTTGGAGAGGCAATCAGCAACTGAGTTTGGCCAGTGCACACATAGCTCCAAATATCTGCAGCGTATAGTGTTTTCTAGCTGTAGTTAAATCCTTGGGGAGATTGTAGTAGTCTGTGCGATTAGAGCTCATAAGCAAGAAAAATACCCACAGACACCCCAGTTTCCATTGGTCACAAAATACTGTCATTCCTTCAGGACACAGAATGTCACTGGTTCAGGCTTTGTAAGCAGGATCATGAAACATTTTCGAGAAGAGACTTTACAATGTTCACTATGGTTTTTTTTCATTTGTGCTACAGAAATGATCATGAATGCATTAAAATGTAATATATTATCCATCTTTATTGATTTTAAATTTCAGTTATCTTCTCCATTTTTTTACCTACAGTACACAGAGGTTTGCAAGACCCTAATTTTTACTGTCATGAGTTAGGTTTTCATGAGGGACGTTATTTCTAATGGTTAGAGTAGAATCAAAGTCTTCCAAATATAGTGTGTTAAACCACATATTTTTAAATATTTTATATCATTAACAACAGTTCAGAAAATAAAACATCTTGTTGACAGAGTCATGCCATTCCTGTAAAATACAAATTCAATGATTTATTTAAAACTGTTACCTGTTTTTCAAGTCCTCTATGGCCTTATTTAGCTCATTCCGCTCAGAATCACAGAAATGCTAACCTGTTCACAATGGCAATTCCAAGGAATTGCTATTTAATATTCTAACTTCTGTGATTCTTTTTGCTGCCTTGCCTTCACCCGGGAAAACGTGGCCCCATACATTATAAGTTATACCCAGAAGATTTCTGTAAATTTCTTATAACTATTCACAATGAGCTTTTCACAATAGTTTGAATGTTGTCAAGAAAGCCTGTGTAATTTGCTTCCCCAAGTTTGCAAACTCACTCAGAACCATAAAGCTTGCAATCAAGAACAAATAGAAAATTCTGCCACTAAGCCACCAAGCTATCAATCTGCTAGTAAAATACATGAGCTCTAAGCATGACAGGAAAGGCTGTTGAAAGTATTAAGGCAAAGTTAAGAAGAAAAGCATTGCTTCATATCTCCTGGTATTAGAAAACTGAGGGCATGAGTAAGCAGACAAATGAGAAATAATATGGATAAAGGAATATTATGATTAGAAAGGTTTTTTATGTGTATATACATGCTAATTTATTCTTTTGTAGCTCACAAATACTGTCTTGATGCCACACAGACAGTGCAAACATTTGTTCAACATCGCAGGAAGTGGGAATACCAGGAAAAAGAAGCTGATTTTTCAGGGTATGAGATTAATGTACAATATTTAATATACTGCCATTCTAAATATTGTGATGGATTGATTCAATTTGTAGAACTAGAAATATAGGAGTCATCATGTGCAATGCAAAATGTCTTTGAAAATGCCCTAGGGATTTGTGAACTGCTACAAACTGCACTTCAGGGAACTGAGTGATGACTGTGTAAGTAAAATATTAGTTATTGTTTTAGACCCTATGAAGAGACAACACTAGGATCCTAAGCATTACTTTTTCAATGTTCAGGTTCTTTGGATATTTAGTATTTCTGCAATATCTGAGCTCATTATTAGTTTAACTTGATAGGGAAAAAAAAAGACAAAAAAAAAAAAGCATAGTGAAGTTGTCTACAGTTGTCCACTCATTTGTGAGTGGTAGGACAAATATGTCTAATCAGTTCTTTCCTCTTTCTTCTTATTATAGTAAAATTTACATAAGATCTTTTATTTAACCAATATTTCTAAAATTTTAAATGAAGTTCAGCCTAAATGTGATAAAATCCTACAATTCCAATTCAGTTAATGGAATTATACTGGGTTTGTGTGAATGACCTGGCTTTGGGTGTTATCTTCTTTTTCTTTCCTTATTCTAATACTATCTTGTAACCACTGTTAAACCAAATTTTGCCTATATTGAAGTTGTCTAGCTTTCTACAGCTTCAATTGAAGCTTGCCTAATGTATTAAAGCTTGAGTTTTCCTTTTAGATGAATATTTTAATGGAACATTTTTTCCAGTGCATTAGCATTAGCTGCTACTGGAAATCTTGACAAAAGTCTATGTCAATACTTGCAATTTATCTTGTCAATACTTGCAATTTATAAAAAACCCTCCAATTTTCTCCAAGAAATTTCTTACATAATAACACAGTGCAAAGCTTTCAACATATATTTTGCAAAGAGCTTTTAAAATGTATCAGCAAAAATCTCCCTGAATAAAACACAAAGAAGATAATACATCAATAATAACAATGACTATTGTTTTGATAGTTGCTTTTACATAAACAATAAACCACAGAACAAGACTATAGTATTATGGAGCACCTGCATTTTGCAGAATGTGTGATGTTAGCTGCCAATGTAATGAGATTTACAATGAAAAATATGAATAGAGCTTTGTAAGCCAGTTCACCGAGAGAGTATTGAATGCAAAAACTACATGAAAATTCTATTAAGAACATGACAACAGATATAAATAAGTCTGCTACTCTGACTTAGTTTCAGCTAGTTGGACCTAGGTATTGCTTCTTATTTCACAAAATCATAGAATCATAAAATCATAGAATCATAGATTAGTTTGAGTTGGAAGGGACCTCTAAAGGTCATCTAGTCCAACACCCCCTGCAATAAGCAGGGACATCTTCAACTAGATCAGGTTGCTCAGAGTCCCATCCAACCTGACCTAGAATGTTTCCAGGGATGGGGCATCTACAATCTCTCTGGGCAACCTGTTCAGTGTTTCACCACCCTCTTTTCCAAACATGTTGCTTTAAATCAGCAGTGTAGTAGACTAACTTAAAAATTCTCAGACTGGGTTGGTCAATGCTTTTCTCATTTAGACTTGGACTATGTGTAAAAATAAATATGTAATGTTTAGGAAAAAGTGGAACCTGATGCACGTAGGCCATGATTTGGTCTTATTACAGTGCAGAAACTGATTGCAATGGATATTTGCCTTGCTGTGATAGCTGGTCAAACCTACCCACACTGTCTCTAAATTTCAGCTGTCCTAATCTGTAGAAGGTAGAGAACTACAGACAGGTTTGTAAGCAAACTCCTGTAATATAAGTTATTCCTTCCATGAAGACAACATTTTAATAGTAGTTAATGTATGGTTTAATGAAATTTGTTTGCCATTAATGAAATACTAACATTTTAAAATGAACATTTGAATGTTTTTCTTATGGATCTATGTCTGCCTGCTGTTTGTAGTCTCTCAGTGTAATTATTACTGGTTTCCATCAAAATGATGAATAGTATGATTTTAATTTCTAATGGCATCCTGTAACAGCTATGTTGGATTTCCTATGCTATATTTTTGCTCAGGTCTTTTTTACTCCCTTTTGAAATTTCTATAGTAATGAATGGATAGTAAAAATCACATCAGTACAAATCCTGAACGTTCCAAGTCCTTCATCAAAATGAGTGTTTCAGTTTTGACGTCATATATGAATCAAAGATTCCTGCAGGACCTTTCCAAAGAGTCATTACAGTTACAATACCTGTGATCCAGTATGAATTTTATTGAAATTCTAGGGTGTTTTCTGTGACACTAAATGGTTTGTTTCGAATTAAAGCTATGTTATTGACATATTTGATAGACTTTCTCAAACCATATTTCCAATATCCTGGAGATTTGTTATTAAGGTTCGGGGTATTTTGAATTGAACCCTTCGTTTTAGCAATTGATTTTCTCTTCCACCTAAAAAAGGGACCTGATAACCATACACATCCCGCTTAACTTCTTGGCAGACTTTATTACTCTATATTACTTAATAATTTCATTGCGTCTTCAGGAATTTGCAGAGAGAAATAGTAATGTTCCAAATTAGTTCCAGTCCTTTTCCCTTTCTTCCTTGGATTAAATGAGTCAGCATAACCAACAACTTTCAAAAGAATTGTTGGTTTACAGTTCAACAAAATCCATTTTTACTTTTGACCATTTTTCAACATCTTTTGCGATTCACTGGGAAAAGAATGGAAACATGTTCTGAGTTTCCCAGATGACACATGTCTTTTGGATGTGTCACAGATACATCCCATGTAATTGCCCATTGCAGGTCAATACCCAAATAAACAGGGCCTGATCATAGCCAGAATTCATAGGAATTAGATCCTGGTAAGAAATGAATAACACTTTACTTCACCTTTATATTCATTATTGAGAGTGTGCCCTTGAATCTAAGCAGTGCACTCTCCCAGGTCCTTTTCACTCTTCCATGGATACTGGATATTAAATGAATGCAGCAGTTTCCATGGAAGTGTGGAATTCCCTTACACTATAAGTAAAGGAAAGCATTTAATGACTTGATTTTGTAGAGCAACATATGTTTTTCAATTACTGTTTGTATACCTGTAGCTTAGACAAAGCACTGAATATAGATGATAGTATCTTTGGTGAGATATTTAGTAGTTACATACGTATAAGTACTTGCCTTATTTTCGAAAGAAGAATACACACACCATCATGGAGATGCAATACAAGAAGAATCTTTTTTCTTAAAAGTATCTCTATCACTGAAAGTAAAAAGGTATTTCACAAAGCAGTTGGAAAGCTAGTTTCTCTTTATAATCTAATTACCTCTAGAATGAACTTTCATCATAAATGATAAGACAGTTTGCATTAAACAGTAATTAACCCACCAAAATGACTTGACTTTTTCCTTACTGTCATTGGGGTGGCATGACTCGCACCTACTACATACAAAATTTATCTAAAAAAATCTATAGGAAGAGGTTACTCTGCATACAAGTTTTCATGATCTATACAGCATATTTTATACTTATTAACTGTATTAAAATATCAAGGAGAATGAATAATTTGAATTAATAGTCTGCAGGGCTTCTGTCATACACATATTTTTATTTAACTCTTCAATAAAAATCACAGATACAAACTAACCAATGCAAACTAACAAAGAACAAAAATTGGGATTTAGGTGAAACACAGACAGAGAAAGGAGAGGGTACTACAACTTTGCTGGAAGTTTACTTACCAGATAAATTCAACTTTTGATCATTTGATTCCTTTTTTTTTTAATGGGAGGATGGCAGTTCCTTTAATACAGTGATATTACTGGCGCAGCTGCAATGAGGAAGAACAGATGATCAAGCCTTCTGGCAGCTGTGCACTTCAGATAATATACTACAGAGATGGATGAATTAGCTCAGAACCATCAGTCTAGAGAGAAAAATATGTGCTCACCCAGGGGACACTTATGTCATAAGCTTTCGTAAAACAGGAAAGAGTCTAGACAGATAGTTACACGAAAGGCTCTCCTTTCAGAAAATTTACATGAAAGATATTATTAGAAAATGAAGGTATCTGATACATTTCATGTAAATCTGGTTCATATCATGTTATTAACAATATTAGTGTCTTATATGTTGTACACACAGAGTATCAGCCCTTTGCTATGCATAGAATTTTGAGGCTATGTCTCAGTCACCCAGGAAATTAATATCCTCCAGTGCTATATGAAATGCAAATACTTATAAATTAGCTACTCTTTTTCAACATTTGCATTTTCAAAGCAGTACAGATGATAACATTAACAAACCTACAGTTTGCAGTCCTTAAGACTCTAGAAGAAAGAGATATTAAATCTTCCATGTGGTAAAACTAATCAAACAAAACCAGGAAATACAAAGGATGCCATCTTCATTTTCTGGAAAGATCCAACTTGCAAAAGTTGCATCAGACTCATTCCTCAAGGGAAAGTCCTTGAAATTACAGTACATTTGATCTGTTGATTTGTCAGACAAGGGGTAAACACACCCCATAGGCAAATGGAGTTGACCTACTCTGACATTTTTTCCACGGGGATCTCAAAGCACCACTTCAGTCACAAATAAAACTGAAGCTAACCTCTCATGGATTGACTACATGGATTAACTGCAGCTTACATGGATTAACTGCAGCTAGAGCTGGTGAGTATTTATTCTGATGATGTAGTTGCTTATCAAAACTACTACTCTTGCTTAAATCACTCACATAAGAGGACTTGACTACAGTTTTACTAGTCAAACTCTTCCCCACCCGGCCATGTCCCCACGGCCCAGAAAAACCCCTCCCAAAAAAACTTGACTCAAAGAATTTTGCAGACCAGTTAAGTTCTATAGTGACTGGAATATTTTCACATTATGAAAAAAGGCTTTATGAAAAAGGGGTTCCATCTTTCACCACAGGGTTCAATGGGAGGAAAAAATATCCTGAAAAGCTTCCTGAGGAAGGAATCCTGTTCTCAGCCAAGCCATAACCAAGCTTTTGCAAAGTCCATCTTTCTTGAGAGCTTTTCTTGCTTTTCTTTGGTATTGTAGTTAACATTAACAAAATAAAATTGTCCTCCCAATAGGTAGTGGAAATGTTTAATCCCAGATTCTTCTAACAGCATCACGGTTTATTAAATTGATTTTGTATTTTATCTTTATCTTTTTATTGTATCCAGAGCATATCTAGTTTTATATTATATATAAAATTAAAAAAACCCACCTGTATTTTTGGTATAGAATCAGAAAATACATGTCAAGAAAACTCTGAACTTCTCATCTGAGCATAGTTATATAGCTAGACCAGAAATAACTTCAAGATTACAGTTCTGTTTGGAATCATAAGGCATTAAAACTGATGTCAAACACTTCGCACTTGCCAGCTCAAGGAATACAGCCTCTTTTACCTATAAGGATGAATTTTGACTTCAAATGTAATAAATAATTAATATTTTAGATCTAGAAAAAACTCAGGAAAAAATCCTTAGCTCCATTGTGAATAAGGACATTTAATTTGCCTATTGTTTTTCTCTGCATGGATGATAGAAATGAGACATAAGTTTAATAGTCTCCACTTAATGTTGCTTCCTACTAAAAAATTTTAAAAATAAATTTTAACTTGGCCATTAGGCAGTTGAGAACTTAAAGGTTAATGGCAGCATGATGTAATTTACTGTGACCCAATCTGCATTACATCTATATCTATTACTTTTCCCAGTCATCAATATTTGGTGCTTTGCATAACTGTCATAAAAAAGCATAGTTCTAATTATTTTACAGTTTTTACCAGAAATGTACGATACAGGCTGTCAAGGCTATTTGGAGTTCAGTATGCAGAGTTCATTGAGAACAACTTCTTATCCTAATGGTTTAGCAGAAGAAAATCAATAAGTTAATTATGTTTGAAATTTCATGTTCAAATGATCGGAAATTTTTTGACAGAACACAGTCAGAAAATACAAATTCAGTAGCATGTTTTTGCAAACTTATTTGTTTCAACAAATTTTTACAGTCTAGTGTCCTACTGCTTCTACTGATGAACTTGGGTTCATAGTGTCTGTAGGTATTAGACAACTTTTGTGAAGGGTTGTTGTGATTCAACGTAGTACGGGTTGTTGTCGTTCAGTGTTGTCTGGTTGTCAAGTTTAGACTACCTGAATTAAGATGAAACCTTAGATGACTTTGGGATCTCTGTCCTTGTCGAGAAGTAGCCGCATCTACTGGTCAGGTGTGTGAAAGCCTAGCAATACTAATATTTCTCTAAGAATTAACATTGTTTCATGAAAATTGTGCTTTCAGTACTTAGTAGTCCTTTTCTATCCATGGATGCAAGATGATTACGCTATTCTACTGAGATACCTTATTATCTGGCAGAGTGGGAATGGATTAATTTTGAATTACATCAAGATGAATATCCTAAAATTCCCAAGTAATTCTGATGTTATAGAAAGCATAAACAAGCTGCACCCTCAAAAAAATCTAAACTTTCACTGTTTGGGGATTTTTGCATTTTTTTAGTGGTTTTTTTTTTTTTTCTTTCTGTATGAGAGAGTTATTTTCAGGACAACATTGTAGTGGTGTCAATCTTTCAATCTTGGGTTTGTACATAGAAGCAGGCTCGGGGCAGTGAGGTCTGTGGCAGTGACTAGAGAATATTTTTTCACTTTGTAGCATGGAATCCCTTCATAGGGACTTACTGTTATTGTAAAGTGCACTAACCTTATCACTTTTTATGCCTATAGTTGAACTGATGAGTATGGACAATTCACCTCTCACAAGATACTCATCCTTATCAGATATGTCTATACCATAAAGTGCAGTACTGAGTAGAACTCACTGAGTTATCTGTCTCTCAGTGAGCCAACTGGCAGCTCCATAGCTGCATTGGCACAGCCTTGTATTTGGGCTCTTTCTGTTGTGAATTGAATAAATCCAGGTGGACCACTGTATTACTGGTTCTGTATTGCTGAAACCTATTCAGACTAAACATGGATACCTTTATCTAGTCCTACATAGAGTCAGATAGGTATACAGATCACTACGTATTTATAAACTTGGAAATATCAAAAATAATTTGTTAAACCATGTGTTTAGTTGGGGAACTAGGATATCTTTGTTATGATAGTATTTATAGGATCTGACACTTTGAAGCAGGATGCAAGTAGCTAAAAATGTCATAGACCCTCTTCGACAGAAGTTAACTAAACAGTTAACTAAAGAAAAATGCTACTGGCTCTGAGGGCTATAGTTAAGTTTACTGATGAGCATCTGGGCCTGATCTTGGTCTGAAAGGTGGAGAGAAAACTGGGGTAGCAGAATTAAGACAGGACTTTCTTAAGGACAAGGTGTTCGCAAAGACAACCATTAGGGAACACATGTTGGTTTAATTTACCATGACACGACAAGAAGATTTCAAGGAAGATTGACAGCTATCTTTGTTTTAAAAATCACAGTAAATTACCTTACTCTAGCTTCAAAATAAATGGTACTTTGGCATTAAGCAGGATTTCTGTTCACAGCCCATAAGCTTTCATATGAGGAAGCATGTATGTCCGGTCTCAATGAAGTCTGAGGATAAAAAAAATCCTGATGGAGACAGAATTTGGTAACCAAGAACCTACTCACAATATGTGGTCTTATTACAAGAATGTCAAAGGAATAAGACATTTCCTGAAAGGATATCCATAGAGGTACAATAAAGAAATCAGAAATACGAAGTATATGCTAAGTGTATTATGTTTAATTTTTTAATGCACTGGCTTATTTTAGGAGTGTACCAGTGTATACAGTTCTGTTTAATTTATTGGTTAAAGTAATATTACGTGACAGTTTACAAATAATCTTAATACAAACTATGCATTATCTGTCTCAGCTAAACTTGTATTTAACTCAAAGTCTTGGAAATACAAACTTGACAAATACTTCATTATGTGAAATGCTTGAAGATTGGACATAGCAAGAAGTGAGTAAGAATGAATTGAATATTTAATGAATAAATTGGCTTTGTACCAATTTCTAGCAGTGCAATTTGCTAAGATATTAAAACTACTGGAGTACATGGTTTCCTAGGAAAAATAATGCATTAAATTTGAGTTGTATCAAACAAAGATTTTTTTGTTTGTTTGGGTTTGTTTTCTGGTTTTTTAGGGCTTTTACTGGGGGAGGTTGGTTTTGTTTCCCTGCAGCTCTTGGGATCAGCCTTCTATTAATGTTGGAATTTAGTTGCAATATAGATTGAAATTTAATACCAGCTCATGTAATTTTCATGGAACAAAGGCTGATTGCTCAAATAGCCCAGTAAGCAGAGGGAAGTAAAACATCTGTTATTTGTTTGAATTAATATGCATTTATCAGATAACACTTCCTGTATGCTATCTTTTTCTGAATCCAATCTTATTTGTAGTTCTGGGAGAAACACTGTAAGGGGGGACTAACTAGGTGATATTTTGGTACACCAGATAAAATACTTAAGAAATATAGTTATATTTTCTAAATAAAACCTTGTGGAGTTTAGCTGTGAATAGAAACTAATGTAATTTTTGAAAATAACATTTATACTTGCACTCTATTTAATACTGTTCACTAGACAACAGATCTGACAGTCAGGCTGATGCAATGCAATTCAGCATGTAAATTTCTTTTCAATCTGTTTTCTAGAATGTGTTTAAAGACTGATGCTCTAGCTGAGTGAAAATTTTACATGACATGTGTTTAATTAGTATCTCTTTATTCATATGTTTTGACAGTATCAGAATATAGCTCACAGCACATGTGAACAAAATTGAAGAACCTTCTTAACATGTTTGAATTTAAAAATCTAAGGTCTACTGCAGTCAAATCCTACTTGACAATGGAGGTTTTCTTGTTTCCTTCCTGATTGTATTGTTTTTTAATTGAGTTATCCACCTTTAAGAGGAAATTCAGTCTCATTTCTCCATAAGAAAGTTATTCTTAAAATAAAATTTAAAAAGCTAACGAATGGGAGCATGGACTGTGATTGTGATTTCTTTGATATAATGTGTAAAAAAAAAGAATATTCTTTTTCTGGTGATACTCAAACAGAAAAGAACCAAGCCAAAATGAGGAAGCGGTGAGATGATTCTGGGACTGGTCTAACTAAAGAAGGACTAAAAGAAGATAACAAAACTGATACCAGTTATGCCTTCCAGCTATGCTTCCTTTCTAACTCAAAACTAAAAGTAGCATATAACAATTCACTCAAAATTAAATAAACCTAAAAAAATCCAGAGATTAAAATATCAAAGAAATAACAATACAAACAGCTGCTGCAGCCCACTCTGTCTTCAAATCCCTTATGACTTTGCTGGAGTGTTTATAGAAACAGCATGCCACCTTACATTCACACATGGTCATAAACAATTTGTGCTTGGGTCAGGCACCATGTCTCCAGAAAAGCTGCCTCTCTGTTAATATTAAAAAAAGAAGAGACAGCTGTGACTGCTCAGTCTAAACTACCATGGAAAACAGAAACAGCACTGTATAGGAAGAGACAATTGAGTGAATAACTGGCTGTAAATAATGTATATGATTAAGTTAGTCCTTTATTCTCCTTGTGGCCTCTCTATAAATAGATTGTGATTTCCTCCCATTTATTTTTCATTAGACTTCACCCTGTAAATATCATTAAAAAGTCTTATTTGGAGTATTTACACAGATTATTGCATATGCAATCAGTGTTGCTTCTATATTCTCCTCGTGACTCAAAAAGATTGTATTCCTTTCATAGTTGTTGTCTTAATTCCAGGAATCACAACTGGTAGATGATATAGCTCTCTATACAAGTCTCTCAATCTGTGCTTCCCTAAAAAGAAAGTTGGGTGGAAATATATTTCCTTTTTTAGTGAACGTAAGCTTACTGACTAGAGGCTTGTTTTTCTTACTCAGCGAAGAAATCCACAAACCACTCAGAGACCCATGTATCATACAATGAAAGTTACTGTTATTTTCCCCTTACTGTCTATGTTTGGTGGTCCTGTATGGCTGGCCTTCATATTTATCCAGTTTCCTATTTCCTTCCTAGCGAGAAGATAAATATTTTAAATCAAGAGGACTTGAAACTCGTGGTACCAAGTGTTCTTAAAGAGCTGGCTAAGAATACATTTGGCAGGTCATCCTCATTTTTCTACAGTTCTGGGTGACTCCAAATACTGCTGGAGAAATACATGGCTTATTCTTAAAACACAGGATCGCTTGGGCTGGTATAAGTCCCAGCCAATACATGAAAAAGGTGATCAAATATTCAAGTAATGAAAAGTTACAGTATAGCACCATAAAGAAAACAGTCACACTTTTTGTTTGGTTTTTTTGTGTTTTGTTTTCCTGGGGGTGGCAGAATGTTTTTTTTTGGTTTTTTAAATGATAAACAAGATTTGTCAAGGAGGTTTAATTTCTCAGATTACATGTTTTAGTGAATAAAGGTAAATATCTATATGTATTATGTTCATACACTGTTGAGATATTAGCTTTACTATTGCATTACATTTAAAAGGATCAACACTCCTTAATCGTCAGTAAGACATGCTCTCAGTGGATTAAGGATGGCATGCTGACTGAACTCAGACACATTTGTTGATGAAGTGTTTTAATTGAACAGTAGATCTTATAGTAGTCTCCATGGAGAATGATACTAGACTAATATTAAAATTTTCATCATTATTTGATGTGAATATAACAACACTAGTCAAAAACAGTGAGAAAAAACATTAAAATGGTCAGAGCAGTATTGGGCATCTGGTGTAGGTGGAACACAAACATGGTAGGTAAGGTTGTACATATGGAGACAAGGCAACCATACAGACCTGAATGGCCTAATGAGGTTAGTCCAACACCCTAAAAGTATCTGAATTTTAAAAAACTTTTCAGGTAGGAAATAAGATATGCACGTCAGACCAAAAGGCTGTGGACTGGAGCCTAGAAAATTAGGACTTTAAGGTTTTAAAGGATAAATAGTTGTTCTTGAGCTCCTAATGTAATGTTATGGAAAAAAAAGATATTGTGAAGTGTTACTGTATTAACAGGAATACTGCTAATAAGAGGAGAAGGATGTGACTTTTGCCTCTGCTTATGGTACAGGGAAACTAATTTTGAAACATAACTATATTTTTATGGTCTCTCTGAAAAAAAGGGTTGATGGTTTTTAAGGAAGTTATTCTCTAGTCCTCAAATAACAGGTTCAACATAAAGGGTTCAATTCATACTGTTGGCTAAAAAGACATCAAGAATTAACTTTGTGAGCCTTTCCATCTTTTGGAGAAAGTCACACCAAAATCAAGAGGTAGAAACTAAAGGTAAATAAGGAATGTATATAAATGCAAATAAATGTGAGCAGAACAGATATCACGCAATATTGGATGCAAAACAACGGGAATTAAAGGAAAGATTTCCAGTAATTTCAATGGCTTCTGAAACTGCTCTTTAAAGACATAAATAGATAACTGCATATCTGAATATACTTAAGTTGTATTTTCATTTATTTGAACCTGAGCACTTTTTGGTCCAAATTGAAAAATCTTGTTCAGGATCAACATGTACTTTGCTTTGCATTATTCAGACAGCTGTGAGGGAAGAGAGGTGTTCACTGGGTAACAATAATGAATATAATTAGTTGCAATAGTTACTCTAAGGTTTAACGATGCTTATAAAATAATAAACAGTGTCAACGTCATGTGCCACACTTTAAATAATTGATTGCTTAATACCATTTTGAAGGGAATTCAGTTCCCATAGAGATCAGTATGAGAGCAAAGAAGATTTTTGATTGCATTTTAGTGTTGACAAGTAATAGTAAGGGATATACCTGCAAAGACTTACATGTTCATTTCAACTCAGAGATGTATGAAATACTTGGCTAGAGCAAACTAAAAAGCCATTCTGAGAATCCCATTTTATGTTACGCTATTCCATCCTTTTTACTTTCAAAAGTTATTGGCCTGTGGTAAACTTAAGACTAGGTATTTTTAATAAAAAACTTTACTTCACATGGTTCAACTATACTTTCTTTACTTTGTCTATTTCAGTGTTTTGTTTCAAGAAAAATGCAGGTGTACAGAAAGAAAAGAGATACAAGAAGGCTGTAAAATTTTTAGCAGTGGTAGAGATACTTATTTTTGTCTTATTTCTTAAGTTGTACTGAGTTTTGTTGGCTTGTTTAAAGTCATGTCACTCGATTTAAGATATTTCCAGCAGAAATGAATATTTCAGTTAATTCAATGTAAACCAGTCATTAGACTGTACAGAAAGCATTCATTTAGCACATCATTTTTCTCTCATTTTTCTTCTTTTCATATGCCACAATTCCTCCAATATATTAACTTTCCATATCAGACAAAGCACCTTACTTCTGAAAATTCTCTTCTTAGCAGATCTTTGATATCATCATAATTCAATGTTATTCTTCACGAAACAGCGGGACATTATGAAACTCCATTTATTAAATTGTGCAATAGGCATCTGGAATATCGTTAAACTGAAACTCCACAAAAGGGGTCTATTTTCTGAAAGGGTATATAATTTTAGAATGTAATGCAGGTCAGTTAGAGAAAAAAAGGAAACAAAACCAAAACTAAAACACACACAGTTTCTGATTTTTCCATCAAGTAATATTAATGAAACAAGTTTGAAAACCAGTGATAAAAATACTGAACTGCTATTATTTTCTAATATTTTTCAGCTATTACATTTTCTATGCTATTTGTGAAAGCATTTTCCCTATATCAGTTGAGGCAAATCCTGCATCTCCATGTCTAGAGGGTCGTCTTCTCTCAGGAGACATTCAGGCAACATTGGCAAGCCTTTCATGATGGGTTGGTGATTGTTTATCTACCTTACTTTTTGTACAAAAAGTGAAATGCAGTATATTTGAAGATGTAAGATCAAAAATGATGTAAGTCTGAGAGGAAGAGTGTTATATTTTCAGTGATCATTAGTAAGTCTCCTGAATATCCTATTTCAAAACTATTTACAAAATAACCAAATGTTGCTAAGAAATGCTCACTATTTTGCAAAGTGATTCATAACACTATAACATGTATGTGCTTGGAAAAAAAAAACAAACCACAAACAAAAAACCACAACAAAACTGAATTGTGTTTTAAAGCTTCAAAATAGTACTTTCACTACCCCTAATTCAGTAAGCAGTTTTCAGGGAGAGAGAGAGAATGCATTTTTCTGTGAACTCGATTCCTGATGCATTCCTGAAATATAAATTTGTATTCACTTATCAGCTAGTAATTATTAAATTATTCATTCCTTTACAATGATTAAAATCAAGACTATATCACCCATGATGCATTCAGCTAGAGAATGTAATTTTTCAAAATAGATGTGTGATGCTAGGTTTCCAAATGTATTTTCAGACACTGACATATGGGTTTTGATACTTAGAAGTACCAAGAATTCAGCAACCTCCTGCAAGAATTTATGGGAGTTGTTCGAAGCTCAGTATTTTGGAAAATCTGGCTTACAAATTGCATGTCTAAATTTAGTTCTGTAGCTTTTTTTAAGTCAGCTATTAAAAAAAAAAAAGGTGTTAACCGATATATTGCATTGCATACATAGGTATTCCATCCCCCATTTCCCCAAACTAATTTTTCTCAGGTTTTTGGTTCTTCTTCCCAATATTGCTGTAAAAAGAAGCTTTATTGTTACCCTTATAGCTTGAAAGTATTTGAAAGCAAAGCAAAAAATACAGTGAGCTTCCAAACTGAGAATGTCCATTCGAGAAGGAATTTCAGATGCCAGATTTTGCAGTCATATTCCACCTTACCACTATACTATATATCATTTGCTTCATCCTGTAAGAGCTAACTACTTCTGGAAGGTGTTGAGAACTTTTTCCCCTTGTGATATCAATAGGGCATAGCATATGGAAGACAGTTTTTCAAATGTATCTTAAGCATGAAAAGATGTATCTCGGTATTTCAACAAAAGTTTGGTGCTTTACATAAAATTTTAAGATTTTGGCTTGATTGCTTCCCTGAAAAGTCAAAAATGTGCCTAAATTGTATGCACAATTCATGCTGCAGTGCCTCCTAATACACCAGGGCGCTGGACCACTGCCCATGAAGATTTATTAATTGTTATTCAACTTGATTTTGTGAAAACAAACTAACATTGGAGTATTATGTTTCCTAAGAAAATATTGAGGAAAAATGGCAAGAAATTACACTGGAGAGTACACTGGGAAATTAGAAGAGGCAAGGAAAGAGCTTCATATACTGATCATATACTGATCATATACTTATCCACACAAGGGTACTATCCACCCAAGGGTACTGAGGGAGCTGGCAGAGGAGCTTGCCAAGCCACTCTCCATCATTTATCAACAGTCCTGGTTAATGGGGGAGGTCCTGGACGACTGGAGGCTTGCCAATGTGACGTCCATCTACAAGAAGGCCTGGAAGGAAGATCCAGGGAACTACAGGCCTGTCAGCCTGACCTCGGTGCCAGGGAAGATTATGGAGCAGGTCATCTTGAGGGCGCTCACAGGGCACGTGCAGGACAACCAAGGGATCAGGCCCAGTGAGCACGGGTTCATGAAAGGCAGGTCCTGCTTGACCAACCTGATCTCCTTCTATGAGCAGGTGACCCGCCTAGTGGGTGAGGGAAAGGCTGTCGCTGATGCCTACCTGGATTTTAGTAAAGCCTTCAACACTGTCTCCCACAGTATTCTCCTGGAGAAGCTGGCGACTCGTGGCTTAGACAGGTGCACTCTTCGCTGGGTAAAAAACTGGCTGGACGGCCGAGCCCAGAGAGTTGTGGTGAATGGAGTTAAATCCAGTTGGCGGCCGGTCACAAGCGGTGTTCCCCAGGGTTCAGTATTGGGGCCGGTCTTGTTTAATATATTTATCAATGATCTGGATGAGGGGATTGAGTGCTCCCTGAACAAGTTTGTAGACAACACCAAGTTGGGTGGGAGTGTTGATTTCCTCAAGGGTAGGAAGGCTCTGCAGAGGGATCTGGACAGGCTGGATAGATGGGCCCAGGCCAATTGTATGAGGTTCAACAAGGCCAAGTGCCGGGTCCTGCACTTTGGCCACAACAACCCCATGCAATGCTACAGGCTTGGGGACGAGTGGCTGGAAAGCTGCCCTGCAGAAAAGGACCTGGGGGTGTTGATTGACAGCCGGCTGAATATGAGCCAGCAGCGTGCCCAGGTGGCCAAGAAGGCCAACAGCATCCTGGCCTGTATCAGAAATAGTGTGGCCAGCAGGACTAGAGAAGTGATGATGCCCCTGTACTTGGCACTGGTGAGGCCGCACCTCGAATACTGTGTTCAGTTTTGGGCCCCTCACTATAAGGACATTGGGTTGCTGGAGGGTGTCCAGAGAAGGGCAACGAAGCTGGTGAGGGGTCTGGAGCACCAGTCTTATGAGGAGCGGCTGAGGGAACTGGGGTTGTTCAGCCTGGAGAAGAAGAGGCTGAGGGGAGACCTTATTGCTCTCTACAACTACCTGAAAGGAGGTTGCAGAGAGGTGGGTGTTGGTCTCTTCTCCCAAATGACCAGTGACAGGACAAGAGAAAATGGCCTCAAGTTGCGCCAGGGGAGGTTTAGTCTGGATATTAGGAAAAATTTCTTTGCTGAGAGAGTGGTGAAACACTGGAACAAGCTGCCCAGGGAAGTAGTGGAGTCACCCTCCAGGAGGTCTTCAAGGAATGTGTGGACGTGACATTGTTGGACATGGTTTAATGGGCATGGTGGTATTGGGTTGATGGTTGGACTTGATGATCTTACAGGTCTTTTCCAACCATTGTGATTCTGTGATTCTGTGTTCTTTGAAATGCAGAAGCCAGTAATGAAACATTTCCAAGCTGCTGAACCTAAACTGGGTGGAAGGCAGTCTCATTCTTAGCAAGATATTGCCATCTGCTTGTGGGATTGACAACATTGATTGATTTCTAGTACCTTAATATTACAATTACTTCAAGAGTTAGCTTACTATTGACTGGCAGCATGAAAGCAGCGGTTCTAGAGAAGCCTAACACTGCCTGAACTGGCATCAGTACTGAGCTTGGCTGTGGCTGACTCTGCAAGGACTGGTTCTATCTTTCTCCTTCAGATTATTTCAAACCCAAGTCTTTTAACACAGTCTTAGTCTTGTGCTAATGGGAAAACCCTAAAGAGCATCAAAGAGAAAGAATATGTCTTTATTAGAGTGGGACTTGTTTTTGCACGCATCACAATCTGAGACCTTTCTCATAACTAGGTCATCTTCATAGCCGTAAAGGTGAGGAAGCAACCTTTCGTATTTGAATTCAAATAAAATCCTCCTTATGTCCCTGTGTATTCAGTTTAAATTCACATCTTTATGACCGGTGGTTCTTGTTAAATATACGAACAATGAGTTTAAATGGGACTCCTATGCCAGGGCTGCGGTACCTTATTGTCAGCTGCGCTACACTTGCACAAGGATTTCTTACTGCATGAGAGGGCTCCACTTTTAAGTTTCAGCGTGGTTTTGAAGCAAATCTCCTGACAATCTCCATTTACTGTGATTTGGTTTGCACTTGTGAGCACATTAATAGGTTCTCCTTCCGAGGCAAATGAGAACATGTGATCCAATAAGCACACTTAAGAATGTGGGCAGGCAGTCCATAAAAATCACGCTGAGAAAGCTTTATAACTGATTTTATTTCTAAAAAGCCCTTAGCACTGACTATTTCCGTCTATACACATGCTGCAACTGTCCTGCAGTACTTGCTTCTTTTGGAGACCCTTCTGAGGCTGATTTCACCAAGCTTTCCTTGAACACTGGGGAACCATCCTCATTTCCTGTGTATCTCTTTCCACTAGCTCTCAGATATGAGTGTGTGAGAGAATGCGCTTTGTTGCTTTCAACCACAGATCAGGAAAGACAGCTACCTCCATCTTAATAATGTACTTAATTTAAAGTTCATGGAAAAAATAAGCAACCCAAAATTTAATAAATTATCTCTGGGAAATGTGAACAATTTAGGTAGTGTTTTAAGCTTCTCTATACAGTCATAAGTGTTGATTTTTGTCACTCATAGATTCTCAATTGCCATAACACAATGAGATGTACTAAAAGGGGAAATGTTCATGTTCTTTTATTTTTTGAATCATTTTGGTAAAGGATCAAAGCCATAAAAACCAAATTAATTGGGGGGGGGGGGGGGGGGGGAGTGTGTGTGCTTGCATGTATGTGTGGTTTATCTAGTATTATAAAATCCCTGCTGTGAAAACTTGATATCGCATAAACAGTGAAAATTGTTGGAGACTATTGCATCTCAGGAAATAATAAAGCTAAACGGTTAGGTTGTAATTCATGTTTTTAATATCCATTACTTAAACAGATATACTCTGGTCAGTTCAGTACAAAGCAGACATTTTCTGATTTTAAATAGAGTATAGCATCCTCAGAAAGCTAGTTAATACATACAAAGTGAAGAAAAAACTTTATTTGTCTGTCTCAGTGCCTGTGTTCATATAACCTGTTAGTTATTTTAGACAGTCCTTGACATTTTTCTGTTATACAGCTCTTAACATGTTGTCAGTAAAAAAACCCACACAACAAAACAAAAAAATATCCACAAAGAAAAGAATAAAATATTTATGAATGACCAATCTGAAGAAAATTTCATAAATTTATACCATGCAGTCAGAGTATCCTCTGAAAAAATGAGATAACTATTATTGGGAAAAAAACAACTAAGATCATTACAAAAATGCTGAAAAATATGTAAGTTAAAGAGCTAGACGTGTTTAGGTGCTGAATAAGAAGGTTGAGATACTGTATAGTTGCTTTTAATAAATGTGTCTGGAGGGTACTGTAGTGATACACAGTTCATATGGACTGTTCATAGTAGGACTGAGTCCATAGGGATTGTTAGCTATTTTAGGTAAAATCCTTGCCATTTTTCCATGTTATATAGAATTTAATGTATTGCCAGTCTGAAAAACAACACCCAGGAATAAAATTCAGTGACACTTCTTACTTGTACAGCTTATCAAATTCTAAATGGTGGGGGGAAAAAAACAACAAAACACAATCCTTGATTCCTGTTGGTTGGTGCCAGTCAATGCAACACAGGGAGGAAAGAAAGCCAGGTCAGCCAATCCTCAAAAACACCACCCCAAAGCTGGGGGTTTTTTTTGGAAAATGCTTTTCCTCTGTCCTTTCTGCATGCACTAGTGCCCTTGAAGTATGTTTTACAAGATGACTGTGTGCTGCCATGTAGATCCCTTCTACTTAAATAAATAACATCAATTACCATAGCATTTTTCACTGAATGTGTGTGCCAAAGACTGCTTGGCACTAGATGTATTTGTACTGAATTGCAATAATTTGTTCTTTTCAAAATCCAAATCCTCTTAGCTCCAGGATGGATTCCATCTACCCTGGAATCCAAATAAAAGTTAACAATTGTCATTTAACTTTGGAAACAAATGAAACTGCAAAAATATGAAATGTCTTAAAGCAAAACTGTAATGAAACAAACAACTAGTTTACTGAACAGTTGTTCATGGGAACCACCTGGAGTTGCATCAGCTTTTAAGAACAGTCTTGATAAATAGAACATGGCAAATCCTTTCTTTGCTTTTTTCAGTGCTGTGGGGGACAAAAAGGAGATTTCTGCACAAAGATGGAGAAAGCAACTCAGTAGGTAAACGTCAGTCATTGTAGTCACAGGTAGAGCATACAGAAAAGTAACTTAGGTAAGCAAGCCAAGTACTCCAGAGGAGACAGACAAAGCAGGAAACGTGACACAGAAATCGAGCCCTGCCTCCTTAGGAGGATTGCCAAAAAAATTACTAACGAAAAGGGTTGTAACAACAAAAATGTTTGCTGTTTGTTTTATTCATTTGATATAAATAGTGTCTTTCAAAATATAAGGGAATACTAGAATCTTCAAGGGGAAGATAAGACAGTCCTAACATCTTAAAAAGTCTGGACCACGAGTAGGATTGGGGAAGATTACTCTCAACTGTGCAATTCCAAGAAGAAAGACACTTTCAAATAGATCATGAAAACATATCCAAAAATTCCCTGATTATTTTTTTAATGAATAGAGCCTTGTATATTGTTATATTAATAGATTTACTGAATAAGGGGATGCTTCACCGTTAACCTGATTTATCAGATCTCCAGCTATTGATAAGGAAGTCACAAGGAGTTACTGCTGCTGTGGTGAAAGAAGAAAAAATAGTTCGGATAAGATGACTGAGAACAGTAAGATCTAACTTTTTTCCCCCTCCCGACAGGAATGAAATGTAGCCTACACAGGTTTGTGAGGAGGCATGGTGCTGTGTCTCTCTACAGGGAGACATTAAATTCTGTAAGTATATTGGAAAATACAGATTTCTTCACTCCTTCAGCTCCTCGGGAAATTAATTGGCCAATTTCCAAATGCTTTTTCATGTATTTAAAACTATGTTGCAATGGGTTGTTGTTTTGGCACACTGGCTTAGCTCATGAGCATTGATTCAGGATCAGGTGACGTTGGTTTAGCTCCTTGCTGAGAATCACCTGTTCTGCAAATGTTTTAATAAGGTACAAGAGACATTTACTGACTACTGTGTGTTAAAGCAGGGTACCAGTTATGTAACTGGAGTTTAATATCTAATTTTTAAATATAGTAAACCTGAAAACAATAGATGTAGAATAATGTAGATCAATGTTTGGAAAACAATTTTCCTTCAATATAATGGAGAGGATTTTTGATTCTTGACAGTTTAACGTACAAGTTGCAACAAGGGGAGTCATTATTTGTTAATTCTTCTTACAAAAATGGAAACTATTATCTTGGATATATTGTTGTTATAGCACAAAAGGGAATTTTTTGTATTTTGATGTGCAGATTTTTTCCAGAATAAAATACCCTCTGCAGAGGGACTGAGAGAAATTTTCTCAAAAAATGAGGTTCTTGACATGCATATTTAACATTCTGCATGATATTGCTCTGCTATTCCTTCTGGAGTATTTTCATTGCCTTTATTTATTATTTACATTTAATCAGTTTCCATATGTTTCTGACTGGAATTGTTCCCTTAAATGGTTTGCATTTTGACGCTATGAGCTTTTTCCATCAAGCTATTGGTGAAAAATTGGAAACTGTGAAATTCTTCTTTCCATGCTCAAAAAATGATGGCCTTCTATATGTCTTTTGTCTAATCCATTTTACAACTTATGTAAATTCCTCGATTTTTTAACTGAAAATTAGCAGGGAGGTTCCTGATGCAGAAGGGTGTTACTGAAGATAAGAAGATTTTGATCTGGTTAGGAAATTTCAGACAGAACGTTTTCTGTCAGAAAAGATAGATTTGCCAGAACCGAAACTTGTCAAAACTGTTAGGTTTCATGACAAGAACAGTTTCTGATAGGCAAATTGCATAAACTTTCAGAGTAGACTTAATGGCCACAACACTCGTAGGTAATGTAGGAGGCTCAGATTCAAATCTCTGTTTTGTGCCTGGTACAGACCAGGGACTTAAAAATAATTTTTCTTTTGGGCTATTAATTTCCTATAATTTCCTTTTATTTCCCATGTTAAAATTTAATCGACGTTATAACAGATATCTTAATGTAAACACGAGATGTGTGCCCTGAGATGAAGTTATGTGGTATTATCCCTAGAATATTGACTAAAGAGCTAGTAAGAGTTTTCTGACTGTAGTGAAATAACATTTCAGATGAAACATTTAATTTCACAGATAGAAAGTAAGGAGATAAGTACTTGAAATGTTATTTTCATGAAATATATCCATGTGCTTAATATGGGAATAAGCAGAAACAACTACTGAGGTTAAAAACACAGGCTTTTCAGAACAAGTTAATGCTTACTGATGATCGTAAGTAATGCCCAGCCTAGTCTACAGAATAATTTTCATTGATCTCAGTAGACTTTTGGATCAGTTTCACTCTCAGCATTGCTTTTCACAACTTTAAAAAAATCAAAAATTGGTGTGAGGTTGAAAATATCAGACGACCTTTTAGATTTTCAAAAAGAAACTCTCTGAAGTTTCTTAGAAAGGGTGAGGCAAAATCCACAGAGTCGTAATGATTAGCAATTAACTAACTTAAGCTATTCATTCATTTTCAACAATTGCTTTACCTTTCCAGAATCATTTGTAACATGAGCATTTGTAGCATAAATCATGCCTGACTAATCTAGTGACCTTTTATGACGGAGTAACCTCATCAGCGGACAAGGGAAGAGCTATGGATGTCATCTATGTGGACTTCTGTAAAGCCTTTGATACAGTCTCCCACAACATTCCTGCCACTAAATTGGATATTATGGGTTTGATGCATGGACTGTTAGATGGATAAGGAACTGGCTGGGTGGCCACGTCCAAATAGTTATAGTCAATGGCTCAATGTCTAAGTGGAAATCAGTAATGAGTGATGTCCCACAAGGGTCTGTACTGGGACCAATACTATTCAATATCTTCATCAATGACATAGACAGTGGGATTGAGTGCACCTTCAGAGAGTTTGCAGATGACACCAAGCTGAGTGGTGCAGTTGATTCACTAGATGGAAGGGATGCCATCCAGAGGGACCTTGACAGGCCTGAGGAATCGGTCTGTGCAAACCTCATGAAGTTCAACAAGGCCAAGTGCAAGGTCCTGCACCTGGGTAGGAACAATCCCCAGTATCAATATAGTCTGGGGGATGAGTGGATTGACAGCAGCCCTGTTTGAGAAGGACATGGAGATATTAGTGGATGAAAACTTGGACATGAGCTGGTAATGTGCACTTGCAGCCCAGAAAGACAACCATATCCTGGGCTTCATAAAAGTGTGGCTAGCAGGTCGATGGAGGTGATTCTGCCCCTCTACTCCTCTCTGGTGAGGCCCCACCTGGAGTACTGCATCCAGCTCCAGGGCCCCCAGTACAAGAAAGACGTGAACCTGTGAGAGTGAGTCCAGAGGAGGGCCACAAAAATGATCAGAGGGTTGGAACACCTCTCCTATGAAGAAAAGCTGAGAGAGTTGGGGTTCTTCTGCCTGAAAAAGAGAAGGCTTCAAGGGAGACCTTGTTGTGACCTTTCAATATATAAAAGAGGCTTATAAAAAAGATGGAGAGAGACTTTTTACCAATGCCTGCAGTGACAGAACAAGGGTTAATGGCTTTAAACTAGAAGAGAGTAGATTTAGATTGGATATAAGGAAAACATTTTTTACGATGAGGGTGGTGAGACACTTGAACAGGTTGCCCAGAGAAGCTGGAAATGCCCCATCCCCGGAAACATTCAAGGTCGAGTTGGGTGGGTCTTTCAGCAAGCTGATCTAGTGAAAGATGTCCCTGCTGATGGCAGGGGTGTTGGACTAGGTGATCTTCAAATGTCCCTTCCAACCCAAACTATTCTATGATTCTGTGATAAGAACTATATTTTTTCCCATTGTGGGTGTAGCACATATGTTGCACCTACAGACTGTTTAATACCAGCAATCCTAGCTTGTAGGCCAAGCTGATTGCACTCTGCTACTGCTCACACAGCACAGATTTCTCAGTTGTATGGCAGGGCCTGTTTCAAAGCTGGAGGAAGTCAGCAGAATCAGTTCATCTTGGATCATGCACTGGATGATAAGGCCCCTTAATGTTCATCTGTCACTGACACTGCCTCTCTGAATTTCAGTAATCCTCTTTCCATTTTGTGTCTTAAAGAAGAGAGTGCAAGCAAATTACATCAAGGAGCAGGTGAAGGAATGAAATTTGGCAGACTGGTATAATCTTGTTACTTTATGGATAACACTAAAATCTCAAAACAGAGCCTGAACCACAGCTGCTTTAATAAGTCATTTCTGATTGCATCCACAGGAAGCCAAACAGCAAGCAACCACTCTGCCAGTCTCCAGTTTCGAATTTCCTTTATTACTGTACTTAGAAATTTACGGTAACAGACAAAATTTGCCAAAACCTCTGGAAGCATTCCCTTCCCAGCTGTTTCTATGGGAAAGAAACTTCAGGCTTCAGACTAATCATCGGGATTTGATTTTCGATTTGCATCACTTGCCATTTTGCCAGAAACATATATTAGAAAGGTATCCAAAGTAATACTTATTGAACGGTGTGTGTAGACTGAAAAGAGGGAAAATGGAGGAGTTACTGCACGCTCGTTCTACACAATGCATAGAAAGTCATATAAACCCTACTGCACATCTTGTGATGGACTGCTGTCCTAAAAAGTGGATGTCAACTAAACTTACTAAAGGGAGTTTTGGCAAACTGAAGCGAAGTGGCATGCCAGAATCCTCTTTCCCTAGCCTTTGGGTAGGCCGGTGATGTCTGTTCTTATAAGCACAGGCAGCTTGGTGTTTGCTCACTTCAAGAAACAAATTATCTGAAACAGCACAGGCAGAAGCAAGGGCAACTCCATCTACTACCTCTACACCAGTCTTCCAGAATGGAGCAGACTTTCTATCTTCAGATATGAAACAAAACAGTAGTTTTATTTATTGTATACTGTGTAGTTTTGGGCAAATCTGATGACCTCAGACTTAAGAAAAAGAACAGACTATTTCTTCATGTTTTTAACTACTGGGTGCAAAATCTGAGTTCCAGTACAATTTGTTTGCGTGTGCGACTGCATACACTCCTACAAGATGAAGAAACCTGTTTATTCAATGGCATTAAATCCCAGAAAAAAGTTTTATAATAAGGAGCTAAAAGAATAGTGTTGTTGCGTAATACAAATCTTTTTGCAATTTCTTTTTTATTATGCACTTGATGAGGTGGCAGATTTATGTTTCCTCATCTAATGCCTCATTCTTTCTTTTAAGACTTCTGAACATCACAGGACGTTGCTACTTTTCTTGTAAAGCCTCATATTATGTACTAGGTTCATTGTATGGACAATATGCAAAAAATAAATTGTCTGTATTTCAGTAAAAAATAAGCAAACAGAATGATCTTCAATAACTATTTAACTATTTTATTTTCCTGCCTGTTTCTGAAGCATAACATTCACTGTTGTGCCAGCATAAGATCTTGCATGCTACATTATACTTGCAGAAATCCTGTTTTGGATTTCACAAAATATGGGTGAGGCTCCTAAATACCTGGAGAATACCTCCAATATCACAACACTTTTTAGGTGGGCTTCTTTCTATTTCTTTTCTGATTTTTTTTTTTTTTCATGAGTGTTCTCCACAGAGGGTTTTTTTTTTCTGTAATGAAAGCTGGGATTTTTTTATGATCAACATCTCTTGTGATTTCTTGTGATCTTGATCTCAGTCCTTAACTAACCTATAAAATTTGGTAAGATTTGCAATAAAATAATGAGATTTTGCAACTCTGGAGGTCATCTAGTTCAACCTCCCATTTGAAGAGGGACTGTTGCCAACATCAGGTCAGGTTAGCAATGACTGTGTCTAGCAAAGCATGGAAAATCTCCAAGGACAGAGGTCCCTTGACCTCCCTAGGCAACAAGTCCCAATGCTGTTATGCTGGTAACTGCACTACCCTATTAATGAATTTTTTTCCAGCCTAAAACTTCAAAGGCATAATTTATGGCAACTTCGTCTTGTTATGTAGTTTGGTGCTACTACGAAGAGTACAGTTCTGTTGTCTTTGTAGCTGCCTTTGAAATGTCCATAGGCAGTTAGATTTCCCCTCAGTCTTCTCTTCTCGGGATTGAACAACCCCTGTTCCCTCATGCTTTCTTCACAGCACGTGTGCCCTTCGTCCCTGGTCATAATGGCAGCCCTCTCCAGTTTCTCCTTATCCCTCTGGAACTGTGTGGAAGACAAAATTGTATGCAATACTCTGGGTTTAACCTCATCAATGCCAAATATGGAGTGACAGCAGCTTTCCTGTATCTTTCAGCCATATTCCTCTTAACATAGACCAATACATTGTTTGGCTTCTATATAATGACAGTGCACTGTTCCACTTGGAGTCCACTGTAATCTTTAAGCTCTACCAGCAATGCTACTATTTGGCTGTCAGTTCCTATACTGCGCAAATGAACAGGATTTTCAATCTTTTCCATCATAGTTTCTGACTTTGAACTTTATCTTAACAAAGATCAGGAGGTTTCTGTTGGCCCCAGTCCTCAAATTTTTCAAACTCCCTCTGGGCTGAAGCTCTGTGCCAACAACTTTCCTTAGTTTAGTCATCTACAAATTTGCCTGTGGATACACTCTGTGCCATCACCCAAGTGGCTGATGAAGATGAATACATATGGGGCACAGAACTGGCCTCTGGGACCCTCTGATTGCTGCTGACTGTCAGCCAAAATCAAGTCAATAATCACCACTATTTGTGCCTGGCGGTACAGCCAATTTTCAATCCATCTAGTAGTTCATTTTTCCAAAGTGAGGTCTGTGTTTTCTCAGTTTCCAAATGGGAATGCTGGTAAAGATGGTGTCAAAAGCTTTACTAAAGACAAGATAGAGTATGTCCAACAGTCTCTTCTCATCCATATAATCACTTGTTTTATAGCAGAAAGTTTTCATGTTGGTCAAGCCCTTTGTAAATCTGTGCCAGCTACTCCAGATACACCTGTCCTTCATGTGCTTGGAATAGAACCTAAAGGTAAATGTTTTATGATCTTTCTAGGAGCTGACGTGATGCTGATCAGTTTGTTCCTTGGACCCACATGGGCTACTTTGCCTTTCCTAAAGGCAAGATGGGCATAGTGTTAGGTTTTTTCTAGTTTTTACTAGTCAGGCACCTCCCCTCATCACCATAGTTTTTTGCAGATGGCAGACAGTTGAATTCAAAAATCACAGCACCCATCTCTTTCAGTCCTCCTGGGTGAATCCCATCTTGTACCAGGATTTTGAATGTATCTAGCTTGTCTGAGTTTGTTATGTCCCTTCTGTTTATTGCCCCATACCTTCCTATCTCTTCCCAGGTCACTCTTCTATAAAAACAGATTGTTAATAATCACAGAATCCTGAATAGCTATTATTTTCCTATTTCCCTCTGTGAACCCCTCATGGCTTTTGAGACTCTTGAATCAGAAAATGTCAGGCAAATGTGTCTAAAGAGAGTACTTAATTGGAACAAAATACATCAGACCTGCTACCACCTGCTACTGTCACATTTTCTGCTAGTCTCACTCAAAAAGGGAAACTGTAGACCTCCAGTGTGGTATAGGCAAGAGACAGAGGCACAGGAAGGTGCCAAAATGCTTTTCCTTAGAATAACAGCAGTTTTTCATGCAAGGAATTTGCTAGTGGTGCACAGGGGAATGGTATATCTGAATATACAACAAAAGGAGGTCAGCAGTTGTTTTGATATGAGAGGGATTTCTCTTTTCTTCAGAATGTATGTACATTTGGACTAGTTTTAGTTTAAAATTAATACATTTATTTCAAGTTTGGTATCTATGAAATTTGATAGAGGGGAAAAAAAAGCCCTGCACACTCTCGAACCTGTAATTAGAAAGACATGGGTAGTAAAGAGAAATAGGATTGGTCTTTTTCAAAGATGTGACTGTTGTCTTTAGCAAAATTTCTAACAGGCATGACACATTTAAATACATGTCAGATGTTTACTGTAAGCATACAGTAAATGAGTGTTCTGGTTTTCTACTACAGCTATGTGTATTAGCACATGGAAGGCACTTCCTGTTACAGATTTCAAGAGGGAAAAATATTTGCTGAATCAATGCACTGAATTATATGGAACAGTGTGTATTGTCAGCATTAGTGATGGTTTTGCATAAATATTGAAAATCAGAAAACAACATTTCCATTTCTTTTTATATTTAAAATTACCATTAGAGCTGTTCATTTTAATTCAGAAAACACATCCGATGATAGAGTTTTCAAGAAAAAAAATGTCCATTACTAAGTTCTCCTTATCGTTGTGTCAGATGTCTTTCTGTCTTTCTGTCTTCGGTAACTTCACTTAGCCTCATTCAAGCATATGTCAAAGAAGAAAACTATTGTAAAATGTGAATACAGCAAATGGAAAATACTGCCAACGGAAATAGAAAACAGTACAATTATAACACTGTGGCAAATTAGAGGTTAACAATTCAGTGGTTGTTCTCTGATCCTCATATTAAAATTGGGGTTTTAACTAACAAATTGGATTATTCTCTCCACCCAAATCTCCTTCCCCTTCCTTCCTACTCACCCACGTACAGGAAACAGAAGTTAATTTAACCCTGTTGTTAGGAATTGGAGCTCATTTATAAATTAAACTGGGTGGTAATTTGGCTTCAGCCTGGAGAATATATATCAAAAAAGTATATTTGCTGGATTTTGTTTTCTATAACTCAGCAGAAATACTGAGCTTTCATTTTAAACACTGAAAATTTGCTAGAAATAAGTTGAAAGGCAACTTAGAAGCTATAAATAATTACTGTCAGCTGAGTAATTTACATAATTACTATAGCTACTTATTTCTGAAAGCACATGATTTCCTCCCACTTATTGGAAGTTGATTATAAAAGGAATTTTTATTATATTTATTGTTTCATTGTAAATTTTGAACATCATATATAAAACACAGTAATTCAGTTTCAGACCACTCTGTTAACAAATGACCATTAAGGTCATAAGAGACATTAGATATTCAAACTTTTCAAGCCTTATAAAGAAAAAAACCACTAAATAACATGATTTTGCTAAAAAGTAAATAGATGCAGAAACACAAATGCTGCTTTCTAGTTTGCAATTTCAAATTTCTCACTGCAGTCATAATGTTTATGAATAACCCTATTAAGAAACAATTGAAAATCTTACAAAACTACAGAAGTCCAGGAGTCAGGTCTTAAACAAAGACCTGTGAAGTTGGTAATTGTAGTCCTATAGAAGTCAGTGGCAAATTTTCCACTGTCTTCAACAGGGCCATGGTTTTATCACATATAGTACAATATATGTAATAATGTGAAATAGGGACAGTTGCACATTTTGCATTGTTATTGATTCCTGACCACGTTGATACTATTAATAGGAGGAGACCTTGCAGTGGTCCTTGTGGCATTGAATCTTTTACAGAGTAAAGAAGGTTGATGAGAGGTATCAGGTAAACAGCACTAGAAAATTTTATAAACTGCTACAGGTTTTCCTTTCTAGGTCACACAAGCCTTGCCCAAGGCAATGTTGATGGAAAAATATAGGCTTCTGTAAGATTTATTGGCTGGGTACAGAGTTTAAATGTAATGTGTCACAGTGCTGTGAAGTAATTGTGTGTGCATGCCTGCTTGTAGTTGTGAAGGATGCAGTCAGACTCTTGTCTGGCTTGCTTAATTGCCTCTGTGTCAAGAGTCTGAGGGATTTGGGATTCTTACTACCACAAACATTATCTCATTCTACATAAATTATAACCTTTCTGGTGTGATCCATCAAGTGTGCAAGCTTAATATTCACTTTCTAGGAGCATCAGTGCAACTGTTTTTCCAGCTCTAGAAATTACTCAGCTCAGATTTTAATGGTATGGGTTTGGAGTAGAGAGAAAATGCTTTTTGGTTTCTTGGGAAACAAGTCTATTTCAGTTCAAGGATGAACATTAATACAATAATTTCATTACTGTGCTTCCTAGTTGAAATAGTAATTTGTTAGGGGATTAAAAAGGATTTAGCATATTGCATGGCATGGAGCTATATAAATGTAATGCCAGGAACTGAATCATCGGGTTGTGCAATGTAAGCCTTGTGTGTTAGCAATGAAGTGAGATTAGTTTAAATATAATGATTCAAACTGAGGACATACCTATTTTATGTCACATTCATGTACATTGTAAGCAGTAGTTCAGAGGCATATTTGCCACAAAGGTACTTTATTGTTAGTGACCTAAGACAAGGTATACATGAAATCAGATTTGGTTTAGTTCAAATCAGTGCTTTCACATGCTTTCAAAAGTGTTTTTAAAATGTCTCAGTCAGAGGTCCTTTCTGCATTAGAAAAGTTATGCACTTTGGACTGGAGTAGAGGAATGTTGATGAAATGATAAATTAGCAAGCATGACTTTGCAGTCGGTATAGACCAAGGAGAGTTTGTGTTGACACAAAACTTATAAAAATACAGCTATACTAGGTCATGCCAAAGATTTATCTAGTCCAGCATTCCATCTTAGAAAAAAAAGATAGTGGATACATTCAGTGTAATCCCCTAGTGATACTTCGCCAGATAAATCCTTCCAGAAATCTGCAATTTTAGTATTTTCTGAGCTATAGACCATATCTTTGTATTTAACTGTATTTGATGGAATTTTCTTCCGTGAATATTCCTAATCCTTTTAAAATCTCTGTTTTGGCATTTACAATATCCTATGGAAAAGACTTCCATAGTTTTACCATGTATTCCACTTCCTTTTTTTTATTTTAAATCTGCTATTTAAAAATAATCAGCCTAATTAACATTCACAGAAGATTATGATGAGCATCAAGTCATCCAATCCAAATTACTTCATAGTCAGGAACAATGAATAGCATTTGTGTGATTTTGGTTTTTCAGTAGCATATCTTGTATAGTAAGTGCCAATTTCTAGCAAGATACAATGATGCTTTGTGTTGCTGAAAATTGTTATCCATGTGGCTGCCATTTTTTAACATTCCATTGAAACTCTTAGATAAGTAAGGGGTGGGGTGGAATCTGTCCTTTAAAATCTCAAAACAGCCAAAACCAAATATTTTGATGAAAAAGTCCATCATTTTTAATAACACTTTCTAAATCTGCCTTGTAAGTTATTTTGTTATTGCCATTGACATTGGAAATACTTGTTTAGAGCAAGATAAGGCATCATGACCTCTTTGAGATGATAAGGAATTTGAGGAATTCACTAAAAGGACTATGTTCAGATGGTTGTAAAGGAAGAATTAGGTGGACTCACAAGCTTATTTCTCAGCAGATACCATCTACTGTCAAGCATTATTTAATGTTTAAGAACCCATCAAAGGCCCCTCAGTTGGAGTTCATTTCAAGGTGATAGTGGTGCCACCCCCTGTTTGGACCACAGTTTAGTTACCAACCATCAAATTATTCGTCAGAAAAAGAACTCAAATCAGTCTCAGCCTGAGACTGACTGAACATTGAAATTTCATATTCTTCTTTAGAATCCTGAAAACTACTCTGTGGCGCAATTATGATAAAGTATACTCTGCAAAAGGAGAGGCATCTTACTAAGCAGCTTTACTGTACTGAAAAAGACAGCTTCATAAGGCTAGAACATGTCATATAAAAGGGAATCAAACTTTGTAGTCCAGAAGATTCCCCAAGAAAGAAGTACTGAGATTTCATGTCTGCTGCTCATTCTATTTATACATATTATCCCAAGACTCTTAAATGGGAAAAAAAAAAATGCAATTCTTAGAGGTGGGTGCAGCATGTTTCTTCAGCAGTGAAGGACCATTTGTCACTGGATTACAGGGAGGTCCTTCTTCTTGCTTGCCCTTTCTCTGTTGCAAAAAAGAGAGTTTGTATTTGTAAGAATCATAGAGCCTAAGTTAATTGCCAAAAATAATCTAAACCAGGCTTGTAGAAGAGGAGCATATGAAGAGGTTATATTAATCAACACTCAGCAGCTGGTGCAGGATAGGATGTGCAGGAAGCCCAGAGGCACTGCACAAAGGACTGTGTGGGACTGCTGGAGCTGGTGCTACAATGGCAAAGGTATATCAGGGAGTCTGTTTCCCAACAGAACCTGCAGTGACCCTCCCCATGACATGGCTTTGACCAAAACACAACTCCTGAGGAAGGACAAGGTTGCCCAGGTACTAGGTTGCTAGGAGTGCCTGTGGTTTCTCCTGCCCCAGAGCTGAGACCTGTGGAAAGGATCTTTGCAGAGACCTTGCAGGGGCAGAAAAACCCCAAATCCATATTACTTGGAAGAACAAATGGCCTGAGGTTATTCTTAAATGACTGGATATTGATTCCCAAGATGATGAAGTCTGGACTTAAAGGGAGATTCAAAGGGAGAGACTACATAAAGTACAAGGAAAAATGGAAGAATGCAGTGAACATAAGAGGCTCTCAGGGACAGCATGATGTGGGAGGCTATCACACTTCCCCAAACAAAGCTGTGTATGTGGGTGCCCATCCCAAGTGCCTGTGCAGGAACACATGCAGCATGGGAAACAAACAGGACAAATTAGAAGTCCTTGTGCACTCACAAACATATAATCTCATTGGGATCACAGAGGCATAGGGGCACATTGGTGGATATGGGCTTTTTGGGAAAGGCAGGAGAGGAAGACAAGATGCAGAGGAGCGCTTGACTATGTAGAGTTTTGCTCTGGGATGAGTGACAAGATAGTAAAAAACTGATAGGTTAAAAAAGAATAGAAACCAACAATAGGGAAACTGTGGTGAGCGTCCCCTACAGAGGACCTCCACAAGAGGAGGAAACAGATGAAGTCTTCTTTATGGACTATAGAGGAAGAAGCCTTATGGCTGAAGGCCCTGGTACTCATGCGGAATTTTATCTTGATATCTGCTTGACACGCACAGCAGAAACAAGGACACAGGAGTTTGGCAAGCCAACTAGGGGACATGCTCTGCAGGACCTGCTGTACATAAACAAGGAAGAACTAGTCAGGGATGTGAAGACTGATGGAAGCCTCCACTACGTGTATGATGGTAGAGTTTAAGATCCTGAGAGACTGGGTTGAGGACTGAACAGAGTCCTGGGCAACCTGCCCTAGCTTATCCTGCGTCAGGGATCTTGACAATCTCAAGACATCGCAGCAAACCTCAAATAGTCTGTGATTCTGTGAAGGTGAATAGCAGAATTACAACCCTGGTCTTCAGGAGAGCTGACCTAGGCTTCTTCATGGAAATACTTGGCAGACTGCCCTGGGAGGTAGCCCTGAAGAACAAAAGTGTCCAGCAGAGTTGGTTCATCCTCAGGGACCACCTCTTCAGGGCACAAGAATGGTCCATCCTGATGTGCAGGAAGGCAAGCAAGCATGGAAGAAGGACAGCATGGATGAAGAGGGAACTCTGGACTGAAGCAATATAAAAGTTTTTTTTGGATGTTCACAGTCAGTAAGACAGTGATAGGACAATAGGACCCTAATAGGAAAATAGAGTGCATCCAAGGCTGCTGAAGAGGCTGGCTTATGTTACTAGAGGTGTTCTTCATAGGACAATAATGAGTTGATGCTATTTAATGTCTTTCACTAACAGCTAGGATGACTTGATGAACAGCATCTTCAGTAAATTTGTGGATGACATCAAACGGGGAGCAGTACTTGATACGCTGGAGGGAAAGGTGACCATCCAAAAGGATTTCAATGTCCTGGAAAAAATGGACTAAAAGAGACCTCATGAAATTTAACAATAATGGAGGTGGAATAACCCCCTGCAAGAAGACAGGCCTAATTGGCTTGAAAGCAGCTTTGAGGGAAAGGCCTTGGAAATCCTGGTGGCCAGCAAGTTATCATGAGTCAGCAGTGCGCTCTTGTGGTTATGAAGGCTAACTGCATATTGAGCAGCTTTAGTAAGAACATAGCCGGTAAGATGAAGGATGTGATTATCTCCATCTATTTGACGCCTGAAACCACATTTTGAGTGTTGCATCAAAATTTAGGCTCCCCAGTACAAGAAAGACGTTCACAAACTGGAGCAAGCCCAATGGAGCACTACCAAGAGGGCTGCAGAATTTGGCTTATGAGAAGAGTCTGAGAAAATTGGTGGGGTTTTTATTTCAGTCTGAGGAAGAAGGGTCAGTGGAGTCTTACTGCTGTCTTCAACTACCTAATGGGTTGTTATAAAGAAGATGAAACCATACTCCTCTTAGAAGTACACAGAGAAAATACAAGACTGGGCAAGATCCTGAGCAATTTGATCAAATATTAAACTTAGCCCTGATTTGAGCAGGGCCTTGCATCAGATGACCTCCAGGGATACTTTCCAATCTACTTCTGTGATTTTAAGTTATAGAAAGCAACATCTATTGAACAAATCTTAAGTTTCAATGATTCCTGTTACAGCAGTAAGGGCAGAAACATTAACTTTTTAAGAACACAAAATATTTTAGGAACCTTTTCTTTCTTTATCCATGTTTTTGCTTCTAGACTTCTCCAGCTGTGCTTTTATGTACACATCTAGAGGTTTCAGTTCTCTTAAACTATACTATACATAAAATTATGAGAGTTAAATTTCTCTTTCATAAAGGAAATTGTGTTCTACTGAATAACATTAAACTCACATAAAATACACTTCTTTTCTGCAAGACAAAGTATTTTAAAGCTTCAGGTCTGTATGTATTGTCTAGCTGCACTGGGCACAGCTTGCACCTCATAAAGCCATAACACTGTTATTTCATTTTTTCCTATGCAGTATGTGTGAAAATGTTCTATTCCTTGGTAAAATTCTGTTTTTCCATTCTGCTCCATGGGACATGACTCTGGAACAAATATTAGTTTAAATCTATGATGTAAAGGAGAAAACGATAAAACCAGACCAGCAATAAGTTATAATAATCACTGTAATGTGTTTTATGCTTTCACAGTGCTTCTGGTTTATCAGCCAGTGCAGTTATAGATAGATTAAAATCTGCTGTTTTCAATGCTGTGCTCCAACTGAGGGTAGTGCTTAGATGAAGAACATATACTGAAGAACAGACAGTTAACAGAATGAGGAGCTGCACATAAAGAGTATCTCAGAATACCTATTGCCAATTAACCAAATAACCATTAACAAATTAATCAACATTCAGAATATTGGTTAAAATCAATGCTAGCCTGAACTCTCTTTTTTTCCAGTGAATATTAAAAGCACATTAGCAATATAGAACTAAGAGCATGCAATAAATATTCTCTGTTATGACAGCATATATAATTATGTCAATCAAGACTTCAATTCTCAGGCATGTGATTACCTAAACACTACTTTTAAGCAATCTAATCTTGAGAAAGACAGTTATGGCAAGAGAAAAATCTTTATATCTTCCAGGTTATGCAACTATCTCTGAGTGTTGTTTCTACACAGAGCCCTAGAACTTCCAGGTAATCATTGTTTTTGACATGGAAGGAAAGACATTTATTTGCTTCTTTCACATTTCTCTGTCCTTACATTTACATCCTGCTTCTCCCCTTTATGTTCACTTCCCCCCCGGCTTTTTCTTGGTACCAGATTATCTGGCTCAAAGATTTTTAGAGGAAAGCATACAATCGCACATGTATTAATTCCATTAATATCCATTCGAATGAAGGTAAGGGGGTAAAAGAAAAAGCGGTTGATGTGTTAACATTCATTTAGTATCCAGGTCATTACTACTAAATAAGTTTTAAAAAGACACAACCCAAGAGATCTGCTTAAGCATTTAGGAATTAAAATGAAGAAAATATGCATCATGATATATACTTCTGTCATCTAAAAAAAGTCTAAATTAAAATGGTTTATATAGTGTCCTCACAAAAATGGAACCATGATTTTCGCTATGCTTTTGCAAGCCTAACATATGCAAATGTTAATATATTTTGATCCTGCCAAAAGGTAATAGCTATGATTATATAGTATTAATTTCACCTTGATTCAGAACACACTTTAATGAGATACATTTCACATGGCACACAATGACCATATTCTAAAATTTAAATAGCATCACTGAACAGTAGAAATGAGTTTGGTACTTAGTAGATGGGAATGCAATACTCATTAGGGATTCTGCCAGATGTATCTGTGATTGCTTCATTGTGCATTGTTTGGAAACAAAATCTTCTCATAAGACTGTCTGAATTTATTCATCCAGGAAATTTGATTTCAGGGTTTTTGTCAGGGCTGTTGTAATTATTAGAATGGACCCCATGCCAATAGTTTCACAGCTTGGCTATGCTTTAATTTTCATTATACTAAACTTTATAAGATTGTATTGACCAAAAATGTATTTTGCATCCATACCTCCAGAATTAGTGAATAAACAGCCCTTAGAGTCTCTCTGCTTGTTGGAGCTTTCCATAAAAACAAAAAGTAAGGTGGGGATTTATGCTGGGGATAAGAAAAAATGAAGTGAGAGACATATGCTAAAGGAGTACAAAACAGTGAAAGGGAGGAAAGGTGGGGTGGGGGAAAGCAGCATTCAGCTAAACTGAAAAGTGATATAATTCTTTATAATATGTAATTAACCTCTGGAATTCATTCCTACAGGAGGAATGGCACAGCCTGTTAGTGAGGCTGAGAATATAGCTGACTTTAAATGAATCAGACATTTACGTGGGCCATGGGACCATCCACAAAATTAACCATAGGCTATTCTTTTCTTTTTATTATTACTGTGACAGAGCTTCACTGATTCTGAGCATAAGCAGTCACCCAAGAATGAGAGTTAAAAAATGCATTTCTTCTGAGGAAAGGTTATTCTTTTTCTTCAATTTTTCTTAGACTTTCCCCTAAAGTATGTGGTAGTGGCCACTTGCAGAGATGGGATATTGGAATCTACAGACTCGCTGAACTTCTCTGTTTTGATAGCTTTTCTACTTACATGACATGTTTTCCATAAATCACCCAGGAATACCCTTAACTTTGCATGACTCTGGTGAACACTGGTTGCCTCAGTCACTGTATTTGCAAAAACAGTCTTCACATCTAATAGCTAAAAAGAGCTCTGCAGAGCTAATAGTTCACATACCAATACTCTGGGGATGTGCTTAGATGTCAGTAGTTCCTTTAGGCTGGAAGTCACCTTATGCAGGGTGAAAGGGTAAGCTGGGACTAGAAATAACTGTGTGAATTACTTCATGAATAGTCTCCTGGCATGAGAGAACGAAAGATTCAGTGGCTTCCTGCAACACGTAGGAAACCAATTTGAATAATAAGCTACAAGCAGAACTGAACTCTGACAGGTGCATGTTTTGTTCGAGACTGCCTTCTCTAGTTGTTTTCATACAGCATAGTAGTAACAGGAAAAGAAAAGAAAACACTTGATGTTTAAGCATACAGATTTTAAGTGCTGCCATTGGAATTTTTTATTTATCAGCCTGGAAGTGAGTGAAGAGAGATGGAAGCTGAGTAAGAATTCGAAGTCTGAAATTTAGAACAAAAGTGTGCCAGAATTTCATTATTAGGTCAAATCTCATTTAATGAACATGGCAATGATTCAGCTAACTCCTGTTTCATGCTCCTTAGTGGCCAGAGCTGTCCCTAGCACACTTGCAGCAGCGTGCAGTGCCTCCCTAGCCCACTGAACAACTGCAAGCAGACCACATGGCAACCAAAAAGACTGTGGAGCAGTGAAGAGGTGCTAGTCCCACTGTGTCAGGCTACAGGCTCAAACAAGCTTCCAGACAGCACTCCACAGCTTCTGCCCACTGTTTGACATTGTGAGATGGTCCTCTCCCTCCTGCCTCCTCTTACCACTGCTCTCTACAACATCTGATCCACTGAGGATGGAGGAAATATGAGATATAGGTATCTGCATAATTAGCTGCACTGTGTGACACAAGATGACGAAGATGTTTTTAAATTGAAGGTACTGTGCCAGACAGTCAATGATGGACCTTAGCTCTGGCAAACACTTTAACAGTGTACTAACTTGGGTTTTATTTCAGCAAATGAAGCCATTTCCTGAGCCCCTACTCTGCCTTGGTAAATTACTCTTGACTGAGCTTTCATATAACAGTATAATAAAATTCTCATAGCTTTCTAATCACAAGATTGTTGGGAGGTGGAAATTACTCTAAATTAGTCCCATTAGTCTAAAATGGGACTTAAAGTACAGACGTGAGGAAATAGTTGAATGGTGGAATACCATTGTCATATGAAGATTATATAGATATTGTCATATGAAATTATGCATTTTCTCTTACTAATCTATTCCAAATTACTTCTTTACAAGTCCTATTCTAAAGTCTTGTTTTTTCTCATCAATAAAAGAGGGATATTAATAACTCCTTTCTTAAAACACTTTGATAGCTATTGTGCTATATGGGAGTAGGACACTGTAGCATAATGTGGGGATAATAAACTTAGGGTTTAAAAGACTCAGCGGTATCCATCTCATTCACAACAGTGCTTCTCAAGGTGAACTACTCTGTAGATGGAGAACAACTAGTACAGGACATCAAATCATTATATCTGTCTTTTGATTCGATGCTTACTGTAAGTGCTTTAACTAAGCTAATTATGAACAGAAAAAATCCCTAAAAGACCTCAAGGGTCCAGCTTGAGGTAATGTGTCAATCAGTGCTAGCTCTGTGATAGACACTTAAAGAACAGCATGTTCATCATATAGGTACTTTCCTCACATTACATTAGTTGATACGCAAATGAATTCAACAATAAAAGTAACAATAGGAACAATGAAACCAGAAAACTTTCTGCTCTTGCAAATCAATTTTGTATTGTCTTCTTTGTTAGTCTCCAAAAAGCTTCATGACAACATCCATGAGGTATGATCACAGTCACTTTGGAAAGATATAGGGGACTGACCCCACCATCAGCTCATTAGCAAATTACTAACTTGGACTACATTACCTACTGTCTCCTTGATGGATGCTGACACATTGTTGGAAGCAGAATAGAAATGAGCCAGTCCCATTTAGAAACTCCTTCTTCATCACATTTCTTAATAAAAGGAATGTGATAAAACCTCATAAAACCCTCGAAAGAGCTCATAAAAGACTGCCTGGTTTTGATCGATATCCTATGACTGTTGCAAGCCAAACTGTTTCAGAGGTGAGGAGGTAAGACTGAATCTTTTGGGGGATTAAAACACAGCTCTCTCCAAACACATTGCTGCCAAGGATGTTGTCTGCTCCACTAATGGATGCTCGTCTCATCCTAGCCCTGCTACACGAGCTTCTGAATTTCTGCGCTGCAGTGACCCCAGTTCCATCTTGAACAATTGAAATGTATTCAGACTGGGGCTTCTTAATTTCTCATACCAGTAAAAAGGCAAGGAATAAACTGTTCCCCATAAGATAAGATTCCTTATTCTGTAGAAGGGAGGTCTTGAAGAACATAAGAATAACGAAGCACTGGAGATTGTGAAGTTTCCATCGGAAATACTAAAAGCAGGTTATAAAACTATCTGACAGGAATAACATGGATGGATTTGATAACTTCACAGTCACTTCCAACAGCACTTTCTATCATTCTGTGACTGGGGAGTAGCCAGACTTTAATATCTAAGAAGGTTTCAGTCTGAAATATTTTATAACATGGGATAACGTGGGAATATCTTACACTTTAACATAATGTGTACACTAGCATTGTTGCATATAATCTTTTTTAATTTGTCAGTCCCAGGCAAATCATCTCCAAAAATTAGTGAAATTGAACCTTTTTTTTTTTATTGCTGAAGAGATAGTGTGATTGTTAATAATGAGATTTGCAAACCAAGCCTCTTGGATTTATAATGTATAAAGAACTGAGGGTTTGCACATGTGCTGGCATGATATATGTGATTTTGAAAGAATTCATTAATGTCCATGGGCACTGAATGATTTAAAACTCATCCAAACCTAATGAAGTTTGTAACTTCTATGACCTATTATGTTGTGTGACTGTGTGACTGTAACAACAGCTGTGTGACATTAATCTGTCCATTATGCAGTTGCCACATCAGCCTTTTCACCGACAAAAGCTTCTGCACTGGTATTTGACTGTGAAGCTAACAGGAATCTCTCCACTGTTGTCATTGTTCTGCATTCTCCCAGCTTTGATATAATACTAATAATCTATTTTATAAAGTTCTTTTCTTCCTTTGTCCTTTCAAATCACTGAAGACATGACTAGCATAATAAATAATAACCAAATCAAAATTCTCAGACTTCAAAAGAAAGGAGAAGTCAGTGTGCATGTGAGATAAACAGAATGATAATGATAACCCAGAAAATAGTGGGAGGAAGGACAGAGACATGAAAGAACATATAAACTGAAACAGAAACAGGATAAATTAGAATTTTTGTCTTAAGACAGTGAGAATCACAGAGCAGATCTTGCTCTTCCATTTTGTTGTTCGTAATATTGACTGTTTACTTATTTTTATAATGAGATTTTATTATACTGTATTGCAATACTTCCATGCAGAAGTGTTAAAATATATAGTCAATGAATCAACGTTCTCATTACTTTTATATACATTGGTATGATGAAAAGCCCCATTCTTTAATATCTTCTGCAGTTTGGAAAATAGTAATAAACAGGGTTTTATATCTATTCACATGTAACTGACTTTCCAAGAGATGGTGCTGACTGTAATCACAAGTTGTCATTGCTTCTCATACACAGGTATTAGGCATTGTGCAGCAAGATGATATCCCATACTGACTGTGATGAGTGCCTTCATTCCTGTCATCCATTTGAAGAGCTTTTAACAGTTTTAGTGACAACACTGACAGCTAAATGCTTTCCCAAAGTTTTAATCTTTGAAATTTTGATTGTCAAAAAAACCCCGAACAACTGTTTTCCACTAATGGAATGGAAAACAAAACAATGATTGAGTGGCCTCTTCTTCATATATTTTTGATTGGTAATATTTCTATTATTTCTATTACAACACCATCAAGAAACACAGATACATTCAAGACCTTTTTTTTCAAGGTTCTGCACATTCTCAGGGTGAGGAATTGTCTTTTGCTTTAAAGAGCATACTGTGTAAAGTCTTATCTTTTCCTCCATTGTAATGTTTTAATTTAAATGAATTTAGATTCTCTGTCTGGCCTCTGTCATACTGCTATAAAACTGAGTTATTGTGTTTTAGCTTATGCCTGAAAATTTGTATTTAAGAGTTACATCATTGTTATATCATTACAACTTTCTGTGCAGAAAGGGTCTAAAGCGGGGGGGGGGCGGGGGGAGAGTCGGAGAAGGGAGAAGAAGAGGGAGTTTGCCTGATTTGCCACAGATCACTTTTGCTATATTTAGTCTGAAAGGGAAGTGTATGCTGGGTGAAGCAAGGCTGGTTGCAGTATGGCTGGAGTGGAAACCAGTGGCTGCTGGAACCAGGCACCAGGGACCTCACAGGTCCCTCTGATGTAAGCTGCAGGAAGTCAAAGTAATGTGAGACCAGGACATGAAGATTGTTGGTCCAGTGTGGATCGCTTGCTTCTGGCAAAGGGACTGCCTTTGCCCATTCATTGCCCAGCTACTCCGCCGCATTTCAGTGAGGGAAGTTGCCATCATTTTTGACTTCTGCTTTCATTGTTGCCTAGTGATTAAGGAGTCAGCCTCGTACCAGTCTTGAGTCTACCTTGTGCCAAAAAATGTGCGAAGATAATGGATGTTTTAAGAATGCATTTTCTTTTGATTTCTTTTGTCAATGTGTGTCTTAAATGTTGCTGGTTAATTGGCTGTACTCCCAGCCCTCATAAATACAACAAAAGTCTCATGATATTTAGTATTTTCATAAAGCCACTGCAGCTGGAATTAAGAGATTGCAGGAGATCTTTATTTTAGAAGATAAGCTTCAAGTTTTCATGCTTGTTTATAAAATCTTGACAAATGAAACAAGTAATTGGTAAGATCTCAGAAAGCAAAGAGCTCGTAAAAAGAAACACAAACTATTTTTTTTTACCGTTCTATTTTTAAGCCAATCCTATGATTATCTGGGGTTTGACTCATGATTTTGGATGGTTGAAATTGGCAGCAATGTCAAAATAGAAATCTTTCCAGTTTCAGAAGTAATGTTCTGGTTTCCAAAATATTTTCCCAGGCAGTATGTTTTGATCTTTACTCAAAATGTTTATTTGTTCATCTACTTCACTGTAATGTATAAACAGTAGTGAAATATGCCATAGATGTTTTCTCATTCCTTTATTTTTCTGTGTGGTCAGATTACTAGATTTTGGTTAGGAGTAATATTACCTGTGTCCCTTTTCTTAACAGATTATCATTACTGCTATGTGAGAATGGGAGAATTTAAAAAGATTTAGATGTTCTGATGATGTGAATGCATTTGACATATGCACTTTTGGCTGCTTAAAATTTGTTGATGCTTTTCATATGAACCCTTGGCCAACTGAACTTTATCTTTGAAATAATTATACATCCAATTACCCATCCAATAAACCTTGCCTTGTTCTTGATGGTCCCTAATTTCCTCACTTTGGTGAAAATATGTCTTAGTTTAACCAAAACCATTACACTACACTGGGCCACATATACATATATGGCGCCTAAATGCAAGAGAGTGATGAACGATGATGTATCTTTCTCTTCTCTTCCCCTGCTGTATCCAAGACACCGAAAGAATCGAGGGAAAGGTACATGCAACATGTAAGCAGTGGGGACGAATGGCCTTATTGTGTTCAGCTGGCAGTGATGGTTATCATGGTGGAGATAATATAACTGTCTCAAGAAAGTGGACGTTTTACAGCAAAAAAACCCAGATAAATTTAAATCACTTTCAGAAATGGTCTAGACATTAGGATATTCAGAACGTGCATGGAATTAGTTGCTTAGACAGAGCTTGCTCATAACCATATGCAAAAGATCAGATTCTAAGTCAGTCTGAGGCAGTTAATAGCTGGCCAAAGCACAGGACTTTTGCCTTACATTGACCTGTAATGCTTCCTTTTCTTTCAGCTTATCCTATTTTTTAACTACAGCAACATACTGTCAGCATAGTTATACCAGACCATGAGTGGGAACAAATGATTATTTCTAAATGACTGTGAAGTGTCTACATTGTTAATTAGAGTAAATTGACAGTCAATTTGTTTTTTTTATGAAATCAGGAAAAACTGTTCCATGCAGGGATCTGCAGGAAGATATATCTATCCATTAATATTTTTAATACTTCACAGGTTTTAATTAATACAAATCTTATTTTGTTCAACAAAAATAGTGAAAATTCCTTAAAAAAATAACTTGAAAACATGTATGCTTAAGCAAATAACAAATAGTTCAGCTCATTAACTGACTTCTCATGCATTTCCCCTAGTAAATCACTGTCAGCAAATGTTTTTTGCCAACAGATAAAGTTAGAAAGGGCAGTTTACATTTAAACAGAATGCTATTCACAGCTACAGCTACATTTAGCTTTTTACAGAAAATGGAAATGTGAAGGTAGAAATGCAGGACAGGAACACTGAACTGTTTAATCTCACTTGGCTTTCTGCAGCAAGGCATTGCATCAATTGAAAAGAACATCTCTGTTTATACTTAATTTGATGGAACTATACGTGACATTAAGTAGTTTGCACTATATGAAACCTCACATTCAGTGACTTCACTTTCAAAAAAGGACCTTTACACTACTTTCTTGATAAAAATAGCTATGAAATCCCTACTCTAAAATGGGGTTACAAAGTCAGAGGATCTTAGTTTTGGAAGTATGTAATTATCAGTAGATTATTAATATTAAAAATGTGATTTGATACATTATGAAGTCAGCAATATAATGTCAAGTCTTGTTCTAATGAACACTGTTAGTTTTAGTTTAAAGTGGTAATTTATTAATAGGCATGTTGTACCTTCAGTATCATTCATAATTTAACAAGCTAATAGCACCTTGCAGATATATAGTCATAAATGGCAAAAAATTTTCTTGTCCAGATTTTACTTCTAGATTTCATTATAAAACAAAACTGCTTTTTAAAAATGTAAGAAAAACAACTTTTGCTGGTGGTAGGTTAAAAGGCTAAGACAAAAAGTAAGATGCATAGTATAAATTAAAAAATGTTCCAAGATTTGGATATTTTACATTGCATTATATCATAAGGAAAAGCTTCTGAGTAGAATAGCTTGAGCAGAACTAACCAGCAAGTAGACAAAAGCTGTCCTGTTTGGTATATGGGTGTGGGTTTCTATTTTTTAGATAATACTGGTAAAATTCCAGAATTTTTACTCTTTTTTTTTTGTGAAATACTTTTTCTTTTCAGACCCAATCTCAAGAGAACATGTTGCAGCATGTGAATATTCTTTCTCTTAAAATAACGCGCTGGTGGTTATATTTGCACAGGGTTTTCCTCTTGTAAATGCACTGAATTAGATCCTTATGTTCTGTAGGAATACAGTTTCTCTAGCAGTTTCAGTAATCAAAAGCTGATAGACCAAGGCACTGAGTGTATACGTATTGTGTGTAGGTGTCAAGGTCTCGGCAGCGGGGGCTGCCGGGGCCTCTGTGAGGAGAGGCCGGGGCTCCCCCATGCCTGACACAGCCGGTTCCAGCCGGCTCCAGCTGAACCCCCACCAGAGAGAGCTGAGCCCCTCAGACAAGATGGCGCTGCCTCTGGGAGAAGATACTGAAAAAGGGACGGTAAACACTGAGAAAAAGGAACAGCAAGGCAAGAAGCAAAGGAGGTGCTCCATGGCAGGGCTGGGCTGCTGCCCATGGAGGACCCTGATATGAGCAGCTGTAAAGATGGCCTGGTGAGAAGGGGAAAATTACTGAACAGAAGAAAATGCCTGCTGAAAGCACTGACAGAGAAAATGGCTGCCACCCTGGGAGCTGTGAGCCTGGGAACTAGGCCTTGGGACCAAAAACACCCTTGAAAAGTGAAGCTGGCCTCTTCGAAGTATACCCAGGGTACCTAGAAACTGGACACATCCTGAGATACCATTGATAAGTGCAAAAGCAAGGGACTGTAGTGGCAACTTACCATCTCAGAAGGTGGAAAACAGTCTGGGAAAATAAAATGGGTCTGAAAGAATAGAAAACAGCACCACCTAATGGCTGTTATCATGAAAAATAGGAATTAACAACATCAAAGTAGGCTGCTTGAAGTAGGATGTCCTATGCCCTCTTATGTCTCTGTATTATAAAAAGGACTTAATTTTTACCCAAAATGGAGCCTTTCTTTCTGATAACTTCCCGTGCTGCTTGTACTTTCTTTCCTATGCGGGTTGAATTCCACACGACATCTCTATGAGACCTTGGATTCTCACCGGGGACAACTGGCTGACTCCAGACTGCGACATAGATCAACTCCGAGGTGAGACTCTGCCTGTTATCTTGGTCCTCCTTTGGGCTCAATTCTGGGGTCAGTTCAGTTTGTCCTCCTACCTCTGGGATGGGTGGGTCCCCCTTTGGGATCAGTTTGCCCTCCCCTTTGGGATGGTTTGGCCCCTTCTGAAATCTGTCTAATTCACTTGATACTACTATTCATAGAATCATAGAATCATAGAATGGTTTGGGTTGAAAGGGACCTTAAAGATCATCTAGTTCCAACCCCCCTGCCATGGGCAGGGAGATCTTCCACTAGAGCAGGTTGCTTAAAGCCCTGTCCAACCTGGCCTTGAACACTTCCAGGGCTGGGGCATCCACAACTTCTCTGGGCAACCTGTTGCAGTGCCTCACCACCCTCATGGTGAAGAATTTCTTCCTAATATCTAATCTAAATCTCTTTCAATTTAAAGCCATTGCCCCTTGTCCTGTCACTACATACCCTTGTAAAAAGTCCTTCTCCAACTTTCTTGTAGGCCCCCCTCAGGTGCTGAAAGGCTGCTATAAGGTCTCCCCGGAGCCTTCTCTTCTCCAGGCTGAACAACTCCAACTCTCTCAGCCTACCCTAATAGGAGAGGTGCTCCAGCCTGCTGACCATCTTTGTGGCCCTCCTCTGGACTTGCCCCAACAGGTCCATGTCCTTCTTATGTTGGGGGCTCCATAGCTGGACACAGTACTCTAGGTTGGTACTCATGAGAGCAGAATAGAGGGGGAGAATCACCTCCCTTGACCTTCTGGTCACGCTTCTTTTGATGCAGCCCAGGATATGGTTGGCTTTCTGGGCTGCAAGCACGCAGTGCCAGCTCACGTTGAGCTTCTCATCAACCAACACCCCCAAGTCCTTATCCTCAGGGCTGTTCTCAATCCAATTCTTCACCCAGCCTGTATTTGTGCTTGGGATTGCCCAGACCCACAGGACCTTGCACTTGGCCTTGTTGAACTTCATAAGGTTTGCATGGGCCCACCTCTCAAGTTTGTCAAGGTCCCTCTGGATGACATCCCTTCCCTCCAGCGTATTGACCGCACCACACAGCTTGGTGTTGTCGGCAAACTTGCTGAGGGAGCACTCAATCCCACTGTTCATGTCGCTGACAAAGATGTTAAACAGCACTGGTCCCAATAACGATCCCTGAGGAACGCCACTTGTCACTGGTCACCACTTGGACATCAAGCTGCTGACCACAACTCTTTGAGTGTGACCATCCAGCCAATTCCTTATCCACCAAGTGGTCCATCTGTCAAATCCATGTCTTTCCAATTTAGAGACAAGGATGTCATGCAGGACAGTGTCAAATGCTTTGCACAAGTCCAGGTAGATGATGTCAGTTGCTCGTCCCATATCCACATTATACATCCATATAAGTAATCTATCATAAGCATATCAGCTGTTACATTGTTGATAAGTTGCTTCACTATTAATAAGTTTGTAGTAACCTGTAATAATATATACCTATTTGGTTGTTGCTGTTACTGGTTGTTGCTAAATGATTGGTTGCTGGTATTATTAACTGCTGCCATACTATTGATTGATGCCATATGGTTGCTGATAATAATTTGTAATAGCTTGATTATATATATTCACTTTATTAATCATAGGTATACTTGCTAGTGGTGATTTTTGTGGTATTTGTGGTAATCTGTAATAAAGTAGAGAGATTTAGAGGATAAAGCCTCTGTGTCCTTGTGTATTACAGAATCCTATGAACCCATGGTCACAATCTCTACATGCTCACAGGCCGGGTAACCAACCCTTTAAGTCATGACAGACCCACACCAGGGTGGGGGAAATGGGTAAGAAGGAAGGAGAAGCTGGAAAAAAACAGTGAGAAAAAAGGAGTGGCAGAAAGAAAACACTTTGTCATGACCGCAACCTCCTGCACTGCGGGTGACCTCACCAAAGGGGCTGAGAGTAATCTGTGACAATATAAAGGGGGAGAAGACCAGGAAGGGGGAAGAAGAGGTGTCTGAAGTGAAGCTGAGCCTGGGAAAGAGGGAAGGAAAGGTGTTTTCACGAAGTTTTTTTATGTTTGTCTTCCGTGTTTCCTAATACCCAAATCAGTAGCTACATGTTTTAAATCAAGTAATTTCCCAAGTCGAGTCTATTTTGCCTGCAACAGCAATTGGCAAGTGATTTCCCTATCTGTGGTGGTCCTGTGACTGGATGCTGCTGAGAAGTGCCTGAATCCATCCTCTTATTCCCCCCCCAACCCAGTGGTTATCCATATGGATACGATCCACCTGAGTCTTCTCTTCTTCAGGCTGGACCGTCCCAGTTGTCTCAACCTTTCCTTATAGGAGAGATGCTCCAGTCCCTTCAACATCCTTGTAGCCTTCTATGGGACTAGCTCCGGTAAGTCCATATCTCTATTGTACTGGGGAGCCCAGCACTGGACCAGTGCTGAGTAGAGGGGAAAGATCACCTTCCTCAACCTGCTGGCAACACTCCTCCTAGTGCAGCACAGGATACCTTTACTCTTCTTTGTTAGAAGGGCTCATTAAGGGCACATTGCTGGCTCATGGTCAGCTTGAGGTCCACCAGGATCTCTAGGGCCTTCTCTGCAAAACTGCTTTCCAGCCAGCCACAGCTGTTGAGTATTACTTGTTTTCTGATTACACCTACTACTGCTGACTCTGGATCTTGTGCAGTGTACTGAGTGCAGGGACAACTTCTGTGGGGAACTGTGAAGTTTTGGTAGTGTTCTTTAAAGTGTTTATGACAATTCCTACAATGTCTTGCTGCAGATGTCTCTGCGTCTGCCTTAGGAGAATATGAACAATAGCAGTCAAGTCTGAAAATGCTTCTGACTGAAGTTATACTCCATCATTTCAGTGAAAACATTTTTCATAGATCTAGGAAGCTGAGATAAAGGTGCGTTGAGTGAGGGTTTGGAATGAGGATTTGCATTGTTTTCAAAATTCATAGCGTCAGGTGTGAGTCACTCAACTGGATATGCTGTCTGTAGCCTGAGGTAGTCCCTCTCCTAGGTTCTTTTCACAGCTTGCAGAGTTCTAGCCATTGCAGTTGGAGTCCAAGGTGTGATTCAGCTCATCCTAAATGAGACATCTATATATGCTCAGACAGCTTGCACTCTAGTGCCTATTGCTTTTCACTAACCATAAACAGAGTCTAGCCTGACTTGCTTAAGTATCTACAGTAATGAGGAAAATAAAACTGGATTAAATTATTCCAATCTATTTAGCCTCCTTCAAGAACTTGTAGCAAGCTATCCTCTTTTCCTCATTTATGCAGGGTGTAACGGTTTGATCAGAGCTAAACACAAGTATAGATTCAACAAGGTAAGTCCTCCTACCAGATAGTAGAGAAAATAAAAAAAACTTAGTTCCATCATCTGAATGAATTTGTTGTTATCAAACTAATCTTTAAGATGACCATTGTCTCTGAAGAAGTTTCATTCAGAAATAGTCTTGTACATGAAAAAAACCCACACATTATTACATGCAGGGCAATTACTTTGCTATTTTGTTGGGTCAATTATTGAGTTTGAGTTGTAAGAAATTCCACAGGATACTTTCGCATTCCTAAGTGGAACACATGGGAAAAGAACTGTCTTGTATCACACTTCCTCTTCAACCATCCCTGGAGGATGTGACCTATCTGAAAGGTTGACCAAGCACTCGCATCTGGGGTAATTATTCTGTGTGTAGCTCTACTTCACTTCTAGTTCACCTTGTTTACAATGTATTTCAGAAGTGGAAGGCTAGACCCAGGAGTAATCACAGTCAGAGAAAACAAAAAAAAGTTTTTATGTTTATGTTTTCCTTCTGTTTATTTCATGTGAGAAAATAGAATAGTCGGAAATTTCAAGTAACTTTTTCAGAGAGCATGTTGTTAGTTCTCTACAAGGAACTAGCACAATAAAAAGGCTTTGTTTAAGAAAGGCTAATTAGCACCAGAAAGAACTAATAAGAGTCAGTTTAACCAGTACATCTGTATACCATCTTTGCACCTAATGCTGCAAAGAAGAGCAGAAAACCAGAAGCGAAGAAGCAGAATTATGGCAGGAATTTGAGAAACACTAACTCATGGCAAGAAATGAAATTTTTTTGATTCACGGCAAGAGGTCAGCCAAGATGAGATTTGGGACAGTAATTAACTAAAGCAAGCAAGAAGATCAGAAACCAAAACATCAAACATGGATGTACTGCTTAATTGAAATGCTTCTTATCTAATATTTTGGTACATCCAGAGTTCAATAAATTGCTTGAACCCTTTAAAACTTCCCCTATGCAGGATAAGGGCAGTTTAAATAAAGGAGAGAGCATTCTGTTACCACACAGATCATCAGACAGCAATGGATAGGTTTATTGAACCTCAGTTTCAAAGTTCTAAGGAGAATAAATAAATAAAAAACCCACCAAGTTTACATTACTATCTCAATCAGAAATTAAATTCATTGTTAGTATTGTTTTCTTATTCTAGACGCAATTTAGGAAATCTTGCTATTTTTCCCCTTAAGAGGTGAAGTCATTTCCTGACTTTTGGAAAAACTATTCCTTCTAACTTATCACAAAAGTGCTGTTGTGTGCCTGTCAAAAATCTAACCACATGTGTTCAACCGCAATTTTCAAGTGATATCTTTGCTGCTTATGATTTAACTGCTTTCCCAAATGGATCCAAATATGCGCATACCTGCATGGAACTGGATCATCCAGGTAGTAAGTCATCTTATTATTTAGCATATGATGTTTCTTCAGAAACCCCGCAACATTACTCAAATTCTGGAGCTGCTGGAAATGTTTTATACATGATGCTTGTAACTCTGAATATTGAAAAAACATTCTTTACTAGTCATGAATATGGAATTTAATTATATTTGATTAGCTTTTTTTTGTTTCATCTTTCATTATGTGATAACTCAAGCTTAAAATGCCACTTGAGAAATGAATAGAATTAATTCATGGAAGACTTTAATAAAAAATCAAATAAGGACAAATTGAAAACTGAGGAGAAGACTAGACTTTGGTTTAGAATTTTTTAGATTAAACATGGAATCTGCTCTCTCGTATCCAGTTCTACACTCCCCCTGGTGTATATAGGCTGTGTGTTTGGGTTTATATCAATTGAAGAGCATGTATTGTACTACTGTCTTTAAATATTACTTAAGACATATGTAAAGAATTAAAAATCCTGTGTTGTAGACGAAACTATAAAATAGAAATGGCAATAATGAAAAAGAGGCATAACCAACACAGTCCCTCAAACTGGAATTATAGCTTTATCATTTTACGGAGATTTTTTCCTAAATACAGCAGTTTCTCTCTGTAGATTGAGACTTCATATATGCACATAAGAATCAGATTCATAGATACGGGTTCAAGTTCATAGAAAATAGAATGTCAAAACTTCAGAAACTACAGGTCATGATACTTTTACGGTGAAGTGTGACCAAGAATTATTACATTGTTATTATTTACTAAAATATGACAAGGGACCATCCTATATGATAGATTTAATTATTATGAAAATAAACCTGGCATATGTGGATATCAAGCTGTGTTCCATAAAAATCTCATAAACGCCAGCAGGAATGAAAAATCAAACAAACAAACAGACAAAAAACCCCCAAACCCATGAACTCAGAACTGAAAGCTAAAACTATGCTATCCAAGGTTGATCGTTCAGGCATTGACTAACATTGGAAAGTTTTAAGCAAGCAGCAAAGCTAGCTTCCTTAAAAATGAGCTAATAAAAATGTTATCTTAACCTACAATTTTGCCTAGATTTTTAAATATATGCCATACAAAGGAAATGAAGGCAAAATATAGTCTGGGGCTTTTAAATATATTTTTGGTGAAGGAAACTTACTTTCCATTCAGTCAAGTGAAGTAAAAATGGAAAAAAATAGTCATCACAGTAATTTGCTCCATAGCATTCAATACTCTAGATGAAAGATAAAATGCCAGCATTTTTAGAGACATGGATGTAGGAAACAATAAAAACATTTCCTTTCAGCTGCATATCAGTGTTTAAGCAACAGCTTAGAAGTTATAATGAGCTGAATTCAATCAAACTCCCTTGACCTAGCAGAGAGGTATCAAAGCAAAATTGAGACCCTCTGTTGAAGTAAAAGAAACATTAAGTCAGAGCACTGCAGTTAAAAACCCCTAATAGGCTCCCAAGCATATCTGAGAAACTTCAGACTTGCACTTATTTATTTGAGATGAGAATGTGAGACACTTAGCTGACTGCAGGTGCAAAATGTAAAAGTATTAGGTCAAAAGTTAAATGTATTGAATGTTAAATTGCTTCTTAGATCTTTAGTAATGTTACAAAACATTAGGATTCTTTGTATGCTAGTGGAACTGATCCCAGGTGTTAGGTTTTTCTTGGACCTAATTTAAATTCCTCTACATCTTAGCAGAAAATATAAAGCAAATCTGACAGAAAAAGTCTGTTGGCTTTTTTTTTTCTTTCCTTTTTTTTTTTTTTTGATTATGAATGCCACTGCTTTTTGTATTGTCTAGATACAGAAATAGAAAGTAAAGTTCCACTGAAAGAAAATAATTATTTCGTAATGTAAAAAAAATACACTATAGCATGATAATATATTTTGTTACCATTACGTTGTCATGAAACACTTGTGATATTTCTAGTTCAAATCAAACTAAAAGAATAAATTGAAGATTTCTATAGGTGTTTAAAGGTTGCTTATCTCAAACTAAATTGTGAGCTGTTTTTACACCTATACAGAAAATTCCATTAATCTTGAAATTGATCACTGGTGACTTTAGAAGACAAGATTTCTATACTGTCTTATGTACCGTTAATCAGGTAAAAGGGTGTGGATCTCCAGCTTAAAATCTCATATCACATGTAAATGATCTACTTCTTTCTACACAGCTACAATGTTTTTCAGTTTAAAGTCATCCTTAAACTTAGCAATAAGAAAGAACATTTAGTCAAAATGAAGATCCACAGAACTCCTGTACATGTTATAGGTTCACACACTAGTTTTACAGCTAAACCAAAAGGTGTATAAAGAGGGCAACCATGTGAAAACCAGTAAGTATTAACTCGTCACCTTATTAATGACTGTATGAGACAGTGAATGCTCTAACAATTTCAGAAGTGTTGTGTTATTCGGTGTTAAGACCAACATTGTTTTCCCCTGTCTCTGAAAATTCATTTAAATTCATAGAGTATTACATATTAGTTTTGATTTTGGCCATATGTCAGTTTTTAGAGTCAGTTTCCTTCAATTCTATTAACAGTAGGCTCAGTGGACCACATAGGAAAATCTGTGCCTGTCCACTGTATTTATTAAAAAAAACATGAGCAGAGCCAGAATGAAGGTATCGAAGGCTCTTACGGCCCAGCTTCACTGTATTTTACCCTAATAGGCGAGAAAATTATGTTTACACCAACAATATTGAAAAGCATGGCCCAACAGGAAGAGATTCATAGAGCCAAATGGTTGGCACTGAGGGCCTGACATCCACACTATATGCATGGGGGGGACTCAGGGACGGGGTAACGGAGGGTGTGTACTGAACTACTGTTGTGGGTTAGCTGTGATAGGTAGCCAAGCCCCACATAGCCACTCGTTCACTCCTCTGCAGGATGGGGAGACAATTGGAAGGGTGAAAGTGAGAAAACTCATGGGTTGGGATAAAGGCAATTTAATAGGTAAAGCAAAATCTGTGCACTCAACCAAAGAAAAATAAGGAATTAATTTGCTACTTCCCTTTGGCAGGCAGGTGTTTCACCATTTCCAGGAAAGTAGGGCCTCATCACCTATAAAGGTTACCTGGGAAGACAGATGCCATCACTCTGAACATCCCCTGTTTGTCCTTCCTCCTTCTTCCCCACAGCTTTTATTGCTGAGCATGATGGCACATGGTATGGAATATCCCTCTGATCAATTTGGGTCATCTGCCTGGTTGTGTCCCCTCCCAACCTATTGTGTACCCCCAATTTATTCACCGGAAGGACAGAGTGAGAAACAGAGAAGGCCTTTGTGCTGTGCGAACACTGTTCAGCAATAGCTAGAACTTCAGTGTGTCATCAGTATTGTTTTGGTCATAAATTAAAAAACCAGCACCATATGAGCTTCTATGAAGAAAATTAACTATATCCTAGCCAGTACAACTACACATCTGGTCTTGGGGACTGAGTGTCCACTAGCCTCTGCAATGCATCTTCAGGTTTAACTTCATTGAACAGAAATACAACTTGTGCACCCTGAGAGAACTCTACAGTGTGAGCCAAAGCATGGCTAAAGGGTTTGTTTCAAGAGCAAAAGTTTCAAACTAAAACACTAATGTGCATGTATCTGATGTGGCTACACAGGAACAAATTACTAAGGAAGAACAGAGCCATACAGAGCTTTGAAAGCTATAATAAATATTTTTTATTAAATGCATGGAGAAGACAGTAGAGGAATTCAGAGATTAAGTAAGTAAGTGACATGCTTAAGCCTCTGACCAGGGAGAAATGGTGTGTAGTGAATACATTGATGATTAACGAGACGTGTCATAACCTCACAAAGGTTATAGGGATCAAGCCACACCGTCCAAACAAAAGAGCAGGCATGACCAGTAGCAACAAGAAAAGCACGGGCACACCATTATTGGGATCACCCTATTCCAGACATCTATTCTGTTCCCCACAATTTAAGCAAAATACCAACAGACATTGCAGAAGATACTGCAAAACCTTGTTTAGAATAACAGGTGGCTGCTTCCTACATGTTAAGGATAAACTGCAGGAAGGGAAATGAATGATTAAAGATGAAGATTTACAGCACTTCAATGTAATCCCTAATAAGGATATTAGCATACTTGTAAATTTGACTTAATTTCTAGTAAGTTTTTTGCTACCTTTTGTTGCAGAAATTAAGCTAATTCTTAAACTGAGACTGAGAGAGTATATATTTCTTCTATATTTCTCCTGAGCTGAAAATAAGAACAATTGAATAGCTATGTCAAAGACGTTCAGCCAAATGACAAATGAAAAGTCGTTATTATTACTGGAGGATCAGAAAATCATCATTCAAGGTCCATTAACACAGGACAGGAAATCTTTCAGAATATCTCTTGTCAATAATTTGAAAAAACATCTGTGTTCTAGCGAGTAGGGATTTTTTCTAAAAACAAGATGTTTAAAACAGCTGCTTCTATTTGAGACTTCTCTTGAACTTGTTAATCTTGTGATTACAACAATTCAGATGATAAGATACATAAGACACTACAGACTTAGGTTCATTTCGGGTGCTGAATAAGTAGTAGACACATATAAACTCCTAGAAAGCATCCATTTTGCATCAAAAGAGGCTACAAAAAGACTAAAACATGGGACATATATACATTTATTTCCAGATAAAACTTCTCTTTTGTCTCACAGTAAACCTCCACGGCCTTTATAGAGAACTGTCTTAATTTCATAAATTCTTCTTGTCATTTACATCAAGTGAATTATATTCAATAAAGCCAGAGAAATCCGATAAAGTAACAAAATAATCAGAATATGGGATAAAACATAATTTACCTGGCTATACACAAGAAAATTTTTAATATCATGATGTGTAAGAGGCTAATTGGCAGCCAAGTACCAGTGCTGAGCTACTTCAGAGGATTAATGGCTGTCTGGTATATTATACTGCCATTAAGAAATACTACAGTACTTGAGAATGGAAAAAATTTGGGATTGAAGAGAAATAACTAATGGAATACTGAAAAAGGCTTCTGCTAGATAAAGATAGGCAAATTCGTTTTTAATTTTTAACCCTCTTGAAAATCCTGGGCTTGAAATGTCAGCTCAGGCTTGAGTGCTTGGGTTAGTGTTCTTCAAAGGGAAGACTGAGTTAAAAGGAGGAATGACAGAGAAAGCTAGGCAAAAAAATGCAGTGACAGCTGGAAAAGATAGTAGGCACAGTAAAGTAATGATATGGATGAGTTTTAGAGGTTTTAAAAGAAAAAATTCTGCACAAAATAGTGTTTGTAATGAAAGCATTACATTCCTCCTAAACTGAGATTGAAGTTAGTTCATTTACTTGCTCACCTCTGTCTCACCTTTCCTCCAACTAAATCAAGCCACTTTCCCAGGCATTTTTGAAGGCAGCATATGGGAGATGTATTTAAACAGAGTCGGACACAAAGCAAGCGTCCTTCATTGTATAGCTCTTTCCACTATTGAGTAAGGACATCTGGGTAGTTACTGTTCTTATTCTCCTTTCATAACTTCCTTTTGTGTTCACATCTTGGCATTTATTTTCTTAATTAAAAAAGAAATTGTACTGTAATGACCTAACCAGCTTGTGCACATGAAGTGGACTATGCAATAGCATCTTCAGCTATGTTTGGGGAAAACAGTCACTGAGATAGTAATTAACTCTGTAATTCTTGCCCATAAGTGGCAAGAAGCAAGGGTACACGGGGTTATTGACCATATATAACCCACATGTGCATGCTGTTTTGTGTTGCTTGCTCTCAGGGGACAGCAAGAACAATCTGCTCCCCAAGAGAAGTGGGAGCCAAGGATGGCAGCAAGGCAGGCAAGGCAGAGAGCTGCTTGACAGGACTACCATCAAACAATGCCTAAGCAAGGAGAGCAGAGGAGGTCCAGTGACAATAATCAGCTTCAGCCAAGAGTCCAGTGAGTGCCAGACAAGTCCTTGAGAATGAGACAGGTATAAGGTTGGGCTGGGATGTCAAGTCAGCTGTCAGGATCAGCCAAGCCAAGCACAGGCTGAAGCATACCTCATGCTGTAGGTATGGACCAAGTGCAAGGACCTGATCTTAAAATGCAGTTCTCAAATGAAGAGGGTAAAACCCTAATGAGCCACAGCTCATCCTTACAGCTCTTTCTCACACAGCAGCCTGATGTAGGGTTTCACAGCTTCACCACTGTAGGGAGCTGGCAGGGAAGACATTGCAGAGACTGACAGTGTGCTTGGCTCTCTGGTGCTAGCTTGTATGGTTGAAAGTGCAAGTTAAAGCCCAAGGTTTATTGTATCCATTCCTTTTTGCAGTCAGGTAGGAAGGTAAATCTCTTGAAAGTTAAGAATTGTCAGAAATTATGGGACAGAATTTCTGACAAGAGGTAGACAGGTTCTTCCACATTCCTTACCTCTATATGGAAAATATATCTTAGAACATCTTAGAAAAATAACCATGGACAATGGCATAGGAAGGTGGGCTACAGCTGTAGTTTAGGTTGTTCTCACATTTCAGTTTTGTGGGTTTTAACATATTCCAGGCTTTGCACCTGCTTTGATTTTCAGGTCTCTGTGTTCTTAGTATAGCACAGGGAGTTTAAAAAATTGTTCAACAGTTTGCTTTTTTTTTCTTTCTTCTTTTTTTTTACTTCCCAAAAAAGAGGTGGTTTAGCTACTTTTCCTTTGTATGAGTTGTTTATGCATTTCTTATTTAGCTGGGGTTAGATAGACCCATAGCTGCAACTCCTGTATATCAGCTTTTCACAAAACACTTACAGGAATTAGAATCCAGCTAACACTGATTGAGTGTTTGAATGAATCAGCAAAAAGTCTTGTCTTTACCCTAAAAAGTTTTAATTACAAATTGGCCAAATTACCAATTGGATTTAAAAAGATTTAATGTGATAACAAAAGATTACAGTGTTGGCTGAAATAAATCTTGTTATTTCCACAATTTTGCTTTGTCATATAATGTTTTTTTTTTTTTTTTTTCTTTTAGGATCCTTTCAGACTACATGATTCTCTCTATTTTAAATGAGACAGTGATTTATGTCAACTGCACCATATACTTCAGTATTTTGGGTCTTCTTTGCATCGTGAGATACTAATTGGTCGATTTTTTTTCTTCCTGGAGCTGAAATGCTATGTAACTGAGCTGGTAGAAGAACCTAAGGGAAGTGACTAAGCCATAAAAATGGAAGGGAGTAATAGACTTAGTTTATGTCCAAAGGGTATTTAATATTTACGGCACAGAACATTTTGCAACATTCTAAGGGTATATTCCTGTTTCTAAACTTAAGGATCAGTTTCTATCTATCCAGGTTTCTGATTATAAACATATAGACATGTTTTATATACACGAGTGTATAAAATCCATAAAATTATTTCATCCGTTATAAACTGGAGATATAGGAGTGTTTTGAGATACATCTTTTAAGTAAAAGCCAGTTTATCCGAGCTGCCACCTATCAAATTTCTGGAAGATATTTCCTGTCTTTGCTTTGAGTAACAGTCCTATGAAGATGTGGCTCTAAAAAAGGACCAAAACCATTGCTATTTTGATCATAATACTTAACTGAACTTGCCAGTTAGTGTTACCAGACTATTTTAACTCTGTTTTCTTAAGGAAACAATGTTTATGCATCCAGTAAAGTGTGAACCTGTTTGCCAGTTTCACGCCACATGTGTCAAAGTGGTGAGAACCTCAAACATAAAGAAACTCTTGCAAGTTTTGGGAAACTGGATAACTAGATAAAGGAAAGAAACCTTATTAAGGACCCTGCAGTGGAGAAAAGCATGAGCTGATGCTCGGGAGTTCAGATAAAATAAAGACAGAGATCTATGCGGGAAAAGTTTTAACTGAAGTTCATACTTTGTTAAAATCTCACAAAATTAATTCATCCCAAGATAATCAATTGATTTATCAAAAGAAATAAGTCTTCATTCATTAATAGAATGATTTGTTTAGGCAAGTTTTGGACTCAGACAGTATTATTTTGATTTGTTGTACTGATAACCTTGTACCAGTTTATTATATGAATATATTTAATTGTTAACATTCAAAGATTTTTATGTTTCCCTTCATTATTCTCCATTTCTATTCCACAACTTTTCTTGTTTCTGCTGAATATGTCTGAGGCAGCTTTATCTGCCCTGCACCTTCTGGGCTGCAAGGAGTCATTTTCAGGTTCAGTTACTATTATAACTTCCTTGAAGCTGCTCTGACCTATTCAGTGGCTTTCTGTAGACTCAGATGACTGGAGGGACAGCAGGAGGAAGCAGGACAGGAAAAGTAGCTTATCAAGTTTTTGTTAGTTAAGCAGGGGCTTAAGAAGGGTCAGCTGCACAGAAAGCCTTTTCAGAAGCTTTTCAGCTTCCCTTTCTGCCCTGTATAGTGCCCCAGATGTTACCCCTTCTCCAACCTTGAAGAAATCCACACTTGAAAAAATAATACCATTGAGATACTTTTCACAGGGGTTCAAAGGCATGGGATCTACTTCTTATTTCAGTATATTGGAATGAAAACTACTAGGTCCCAGGGGGCACCAAAAGGCCATACTCATGCTGACGATCCTCACCTGGGACCTGCCTGTGGATCTGGCAGCTCCATTTAAGCTAAGGTCTGGGCATCCCCACTTTGCCTGAGTGACGTGGTAAGCACACATGCGCCTAGTCCTGCTATGTACTGTTCTGCCTTCCTGGCTGGGTTTCTTCGATGGACCTTGGACTGAGCTTATGTGTAGCCTTATCTCTACTCCTGCCTGATCTTCATGGCTGGACTGTTGACCTGACTTGTTGCCTTACCTTGTCTGGGATGGTCATTTGGAGCTGTTGCTACCAACACCCCTGATCAGGTACTATGGGACTGCGGCCTGTAGGAGCATCACTGCCCAGCCTGGAGTGCTGGGATCATCGTGGCTCCCGGCTCATCTCCATTCCAGAGCAGCCCAACTCCCCCTGCTCCCTGACAGCCAGGATAGTTTTTCTGAGAAAATTGTTTTAAAATGCAACATATATAGATTAAATACACAAACATACTTTTTAATCTGTTAATGCTAGAAGCAGTTGCACTGAAATATTTAATAAAAGAAGAGCTTAGGTATTAAAAGAACTAGTCAGTGGGTACCTATTGTGGGATTTCAGTTTCTTACGTTACTGAAATACTCTAATTGATGGCAATGGAGCAAAATGCAGCTGTTCTAGCTATGAACTTTTTCTGTATTTTTAATGATGTTTTAAAGCAGGCAGCCAGATTGCTTGCGTAAGTGTTTTGAACAAAATCATCAGTACCTGCTAGGATAAGCCTCAGATTAATTTTCTCATAACATCTGGCCAAGAAACAGAGTACAACATCATTTAGAAAGAAAGTGCTAATGTAGTGCAGTGTTTACTTTCACAGTGCATCTGATGCATAGTTCTGTCATCAAGAAAAATGGATATTAAAATATCAGAATTTAGATATGACTAAGTTTGGCTTATTTAAACTTCAGGTTGATTAACATGGGAATGTAAAAATGAGATATGCAAAGTGACTGATACAGTGGGTTCCATCAAAAACTGGACAGCTATTCCCTCAGGAGCCACATTATTTTCCAATAACTAGAAGAATATAATCCTTAATAAGAAAGGTGATTAAAGTTTCAGCATTCTCTCTTTTCATTTCAGGGGAACTAAGATAAATTCAAGACTGGGTCTCATTTCTGTCATGGTTATGGCATCATTAGGAGTCTGTCCATTAGTTTCAGGATCACTGACTCAGGCGTCCTGCTGTCTGTATCAGACTAAAGTGTTTGGCTGAGATCTAAATCCACCACATAGGTTAGAAATGAGTATTCTACAGTGGCTGTAAGTGAGAAAGCAAATAAAATGTTATATGGTCTGGGGCCAGGGTCACTGGAATATCAACATTAAGAACAGAATTTTACTGGAATATCAGATTAATGGATAAATATTTGAAAATCTAGTTTATAGTTAATGCTTGCCATGGTCTTGTTTTTTTCTCCCCCTCCCCCTTTCAAATTTAAACTATCTCCACTTGGCTAGGATGGGAGGCAGAAGTGCTGAAATATCTAATCTTGTAAGACTTCCAGCCCAGCTGTGGAGAATCAAGTGGCTTTAGACAGTTGGAATACAGTTCAAAAGAGCATCCACAGTTTTTGGTGTTTGTCCAAGCGTTGAGATGCTTTGTGGTTTACCCACCACTCTTTCTAATGTATTAGAAGGTAAACATACTCTGTCAATGTGTAAAAACGATATGAAAGTAAATCTGCTTCTGACCTTGCTGTCCACTTGCAGGCATGACTCTGGCTGACTTCAATGGGAGATTCACATAGGGAATGGCTTCATGATTATACATCTGTACTGCAAATGAGATAATATGTATTAATGTGTGTGATTTCTCTCTGGAATCAATTACAAGTGAGAAAAGAAAACTGTGAATATAATAACTTTCCCATGGACTGAGATTGTACAGCTACTACCATTCATCTGTGCAATGCAATTCTAGAAGCAAGCATAGCAGAAAAAATGCAAAATTAAAAGGTATGGGAAAAAGAAGCATGCTCTTTTTCATATGATATTTGAAACTAGAGGAAGGGGCAAGGGATATAAAAAGTCTTTTCTTCCTTCAATCACAGAACCTGTAAGAGGGGCTGAGAACAATACTCTTAGACTGGCCTAGAAACAATCTGTAAGAAAAACTACCCAGCTTGTGAAAAACAGTGAAACAGGCTTTCCCTGTCTGGTGCAGTGGAAGACAAATGACCTCTTTCATCCTCACACTGTGCATATAATGAAAACTTAGCACCAAGAAAGGTCATTGTTTCGGGCGTTATTGCTCTATGATGCTGTGCAAAAGTGGCACCAAGATAATGTTAAAAGATTGTTTGCCATTAAGGATCCAGAGTGACCAGCTACTACATTTGGAATGACCAAATTGTTGCTTCCAGAGAGGAAACTCCTGAATTATTGTAGACTTTACAGACCACTGAATGGTGCAATTCCATGCAGTGTTTCCCCCAGAACTCTGCACAGAGTCTCTCTCTTCCTCCGTGGTTCCCAGTCTGAAGGAAATACCTTCCCTGGTAGCCTGAGGGGAGCAGAACTGCACGCTGGAGAGAGCTGAAAAGCAGGAAGGCAACTCTAAGTCACCTAGCGCTAGTTTCCCTTTAAAATTCCATCAATCCTGCTGACTCTAGAGCAGCAGGGGGAACCTGGGGAGCTGGTGGAGATTTCCCCTTACCTTGCTCTTTATAATACTTGGTTGAACTGAAATCTTTGAGCAGAGGGATGCAGTGAAAATGGCTAATCAGCCTGTGAAGAGAGAAGTGTGCTGTTCTTGATGCTTCTGGTTGCTCCTAGGTATAACAGGCTTAGTCAGGTGTGAGATAAAAAATAGCCTATTTTTCCCCAATGAATTCCTTATCTGAGAATGACAATCATGAATTGGAGTAGTGAGGTGTGGTCATTTTAACTAATTTATCATATTCAGGAAGTCCTGGTTTGCTCCCCACTCCCCAACAGAGAGTAAATCTTCATTCTTCATTGAACTTCCCAAAATGTCAGATGTTTCTATGGACTTTACTAGAAAAAAGTGATGCAGATACAGGATTAGAGGTGAGCCTAAAAGCTGAGTTGGATCCTAAAGTCAGTGAGATGACAGAATAAGTGGTAGATGACCATTTAGACATAGTAGGTGGAAGGTGCCACTTTAGAATTATGTGTTTTGGTATACATTGGAAATACTATAATTACACAGAACTAGAAACAGTTTCAGAAATGTGACTTTAAACTCAGGATGGATAGAAAGGTACTTTAGTTTCTTGCTTATGTCATCGTAAGTAGGCATGTGCTGCCTTTCATACCCTTGATAAAAATTGTGCCTTTGATAAAAAATGTTGCCAGTAGGTAACTTCATAGCCCCCCGCACCTCCCTCCCTGCCTCGCCAAGTACCATAGGGAACAGATTGTCTGGAAGTCCTGGAGATCTTTCAGAATAGGTTAAATCTGCCAAGAATGAGATAGGTATAACCAGCCTTTTGTTTGGATCTTTTGACCTTTTGTTGTTGTTGGGATTTTTTTGTGTTAAACATTAAATCTCTCCTAGTTCACAGCTTCGGTGATTCAAGAAGCTCATGAGCAGCCATAAACCCTGCCTCCAGGAAAGATATTTCATGTGTAAGTTTTGTGTAATGAGAGACTTAATATACCTGTTCACTTGCATGTTTACAAACTCCAGGAACTAGTATATTGTAGCTTTCAATATTTTTAGAATGACATGGAGCTATGGGAGGTTTGCATGACAGTATTTGAAGACCGAGTAGCAAGTGCGTCCCTCCAAATCTGTTGAAGAACTGCTGTGGCCCTGAAGTGGGCTCATTTCAGACTTACATGGTCACTGCCACAGTAAAAGGACAATCTTCCACATCTCTCATGCAGAGGCAGTGAAGTACCCCCTTGCATACATTTTCTTCAATTTCATGTATACCGTCTCATCTTAATTATGTCACCTTGGCCCAGGCTTGTATTCTGAAAGCAGACTTGATCCTCTCTGCACTCCATGATTTGCCTTCACATGGGAGATTACAAGAGGGAATTACAAGTAGGTTGTAATGACTCAGAGATTCCATTCTTAAGTGTTTCTTTTCAAAGCTAATTCAGAATTCCATCACTTTGAAGCACCAGTAACTATGTTGTCATAGAAAGCATAAAGCAGAATTCTAGAAATGGTCTTTCCTTGCTATTAAATTTATTTTTCTTTCTATTTAAAAATATGTTCATAATTGATAGATTTCTAATCCGTGAGGAGATTGAAAGAACTTTTCCTTTACCACAGTCAAAATGTGATTGGGGTCAGAATTTAAATTTAGATAACAAAGTTCTTTATAGCAGTTTATATTAAAACCAAACTCCAGTGCAGTAACAAAGAGCGCTTACTTCTGCTTAAAAATGAAATGTATACACACTAGATAGCTGATAGTTGGATCAAAGGGTAGAAAAATGTTTAATACACGAATTTATTTCAGTGTTATAAGTGCAAAATTAGATGTTATTTCAATTTTTTTATCCTCAAATTTTTAGTTGACAGCTTAGTGTTAATGACATCCCAGTAGGTAAAAATAATAGTAATATAAAAGTTGTTTTGCAAAGATTCTTGGATTGCCAGACTTTCGTAATATATTACTACTGAATTGAAACAAGATCATTAAATGGATGAGGGAACTACGCCTGTGGGAAGGGAGGGAGGTTGGCACAGAGTGTTATTTTAATTTAATTCTGTTTTTTATAGAATTTTTTAATTCTGTATTTTATAGAATCTGCAAGTGACATTTATAAACAATGACAAATTTACAGACTGAAAGTCTTATTTTCAAATGTGTTGATTACTTTTCATTTGAATATATATGAAGTATTTACAGTTTGAACATTATCTGTTAACCTGGAGTATTGGTTAAAATGATGAGACACTTCTAAGTGACCCATCTTATCTACATAGCTGAAAGATTTATAGAATATTGTGACATAACGATGACTTGACTGGTCTGTGGTTAATCACAGAATCACAGAATCACTAAGTTTGGAAAAGACCTGTAAGATCATCAAGTCCAACCACCACCAAAAAAAAAAAAAAAAAGCAAAAACACACCACACACCACCATGCCCATCAAGCCACATCCACATGCTCCTTGAATACCTCCAGGGAGGGTGACTCAACCACCTCCCTGGGCAGTCTATTCCACTGTGTTACCACTCTCTCAGTAAAGAAATGTTTCCTAATATCCAGCCTCAATCTCCCCTGGCACAACTTGAGGCCATTTCCTTGTGTCCTGTCACTCATCACTTGGGAGAAGAGGCCAACACCCACCTCTCTGCAACCCCCTTTCAGGTAATTGTAGAGAGCGATGAGGTCTCCCCTCAGCCTCCTCTTCTCCAGGCTGAACAACCCCAGCTCCCTCAGCTGCTCCTCATAAGACTTGTGCTCCAGACCCCTCACCAGCTTCGTCGCCCTTCTCTGGACACGCTCCAACACCTCAATGTCCTTCTTGTAGTGAGGGGCCCAAAACTGAACACAGCATTCGAGGTGCAGCCTCACCAGCGCCGAGTACAGGGGCACGATCACCTCCCTACTCCTGCTGGCCACACTGTTTCTGATACAGATAATGCTCTCATGTACTTAGCCAGCTGTAGAGGACAATACTGTTCAGTGATGTCACTTATGATGACACCTCTTTTTGACTATTAGGAGTCAATTTTGTTGTTGCTGTTGTTCTATTTTTCATCCAGATCAGCTTAACACTTTTGCGTTGCATAACCCAAAGCACGTTTGAATCTGAAATTGTAGTTTATTTCCATGTTGCATTGTTATTTTGAACTCCTCCTGTGTATTGCCAGAAAAATAAGACTGTGAACACTGTGGTTTTTCTCTGCTCTGCTCCCTGTGTGTACACTTGTCGATGTGATTACTTACTTTAAATTCACTGAAGAAGAAACATCCAGAACTGTTAACTTCAGCCACAGCTTTGTAATCCTTAATTACATATACTACAGTGATTTGTCAAGGAAAACGGAGAGCCTAGCCTGTGTAATTGAGTTGCGTATAGTTATTTTTTTATTTCTTCTGTATCATTTAATATTTTACATTAATTTCAGGTTTATCATTTTTATATATATACATGAATATATAAGATGGGAGGGACATTTTCAAGCTAATTTTAAAAGAGATTTAGAATCCAAAGAGATATCTTGGAATCCCATTATGCTATTTTAAAGATGTTTGCCAGGCCTGAATTGAGCTTTTAGACCCAAATGTATTTATGCAAAAATATATATTTCATAAATTAATGCTCACTGCAAAAGCTAAGCAAATATTCTAGTAAAAACTGAGAATATATTTATTTTAAAAATAACCAATTTTGCAATGTATTTTGTTCATTTTGGTGTTTAAAACTGGGTTTTAGACATTGCTTGCAATGAATAGCAACATATACCTAATCAAGGCAGTCTATGAATGTCTCATTATTGTACTGCCTAATGGTCACAATTTTTATCTCATAATAGCCTATGAAATAGTCCAGTAATCTTTTTTCATAGGACAAGATTAAGGTACATTGATCATGATCTGGCACAAAGTAACACAAATTCCTGTGATGATAGACTGAATCTTACTTCATGTAAAATCAAAATAAAATCAAATACCTCTCTATTTGTGTATGACATATAACTGTTGGAACAGTTCTTCAGAACACTCCTTATGCATTTGAAAATGAATGTATCAAGGCACAGAAATATTACCAGTCATATATTTTTCAAGAGCCAATTGCAAATATGGAATGACATAAATATCATTGGAGGTGAATAACTTAAAAGTCACTTCCCAGAAGAAATAAATTCAGGTAGTTGGGACTCTTCAATGAAAAATATCAGTCCATCAATATTTAACAATTACCTGGAAACAGCTATCATGTTTATACTTTCACTTAAAAGAGTTAGGTTCACTTAAAAGAGTTAGTGTGAGGGAGACACCAAAGGATAGTCAGTAATCTACTGGTCAGGATGCTGCCTGGAGATATACAGAGAAATCTCTTGAACCTGCAACTCTAACACTCTGCATCTTCCTACATCTCCTACTTTCTCCCATGGTTGTGGTAATTCTAGAATGAGCTTTTATGAATGTCTCCTGTTGAAGCATTTTTGCTGATATTAATAATTTTATGTTCAGTAGCCCTGAGAATGATTGTGATTGACTTTGAGTTGGGGTACTGAGTATTCTGTTATCTTCTTTCTACATAGAATGTAAAAAAAAATTATAAGGCTCAGGGATATTGTGCTTGACATGAAGATCATTTCCCACAGAGATTCAGAATTAGAGAGTTAAGAAATGTAAAATGATGAATGATTTATTAAAGTTTCTTTGTGCACATATTTATGAGCTTATTTATGAACAGATAAGGTAGCAGTATTTCTCACATATTAGCTGTACATAATTTGCCAGATCTTAACAGAATACCTGTCTTGTTACATCCTGACTTTTTTCCCACCTCTGGATTTCTCTACAGTTTGTTCTTTTCCACTGAGTAAACCTTTAGCTTTTTCTACCTTTAAAGAATTCTTCTCAAACTTGGGAAGCAAAAGGTTAATCTCAGAGTGAGCTGTATTTTCAACTTTTTTACACAAAGTAAGATTCAGTCCTTTTTAACAGTCTTACAGGAATAAAAACCTACAACTTTGGAAACTGGTCAGAAAGTGAGCTAAATGAGGAAACAGCACAAAATAACTCAGTGGATTTGTCTAAACAGCTTTCCTCCTTTGAAAGGATTTAATTTTACTTCAAGCATAAATGAGAAGTGTTTGAGACATCCAAGGTCCCAGGGGAGCAGAAGAACTACAGAATAAAACTAACATCTCTTTTGATACCATTGGCAATGTCTGCAAGGACAATGCCAGAGATGATTAAAATTTGAGACTGATTCAACTTTTCACCACAGGAAAGGCTTAAAGTTTATTGGTATTGCGCTGTTAGGGAGTCACAACTGAAAACTGTAACATCGTATCATACTTAGCCAAGGAATGAAGTAAAGACTTTTCTTCTAATGGTATCAGTCCATCTTGTTTCACATGCTTTCATTTAAAGCAAATGTAATTTGTTAAATTTAAATTAATAAATTAAGTGATGGGTTTCTATCATACTTAATTACTTTTCATTTCAAAGCAGGACGGGTACGCCCTACCTTACTCTTAAAACTAAGAACCACATTGTATAATAAACCCAGTTTAGTCTATCTTTTATAAGGAGGTTAATAAGGCTGGTGCTGTATTCTCTCCCCAGCAGACAAGAGTTACTCTTTTGCTTTTTAGAGCCTAATTTTTTTACAAGCACAAATTAATGTAAGAAAGGTCTCTAACACAGGAAGTGTCCGAAAACATTCATATACCTTGCTCTGAATTCTGTCACACAGATTGAATATGCCTTAAGAAGGCCAAAACCAACAATATGATAGCAGCGTGTCTCTATATAGCTCAGGCTTTTAACATATTATTGTCACTGTCCATAGCAAGCAGTCCCCCAGTATTCCACTTTTCAGTAGGAAATGCAGAGAACTCTAATGTAGGGCTAAGATACAGAACTGTTCATGGTTTCTAATTTGAAACTATTTTCCTTTGGAAGCCTGTGACATGAAAGGCATAGTTTTACCTTTTGTTACAATCAGAATCTTCAAAATTTCAGTTTGAACTTTTTAGTTGTGTCTTTCATTCTCCCTACAAGTGGTAGAATGAGCATCTCATAGGGTTCTGCTTTCATCCCCACAAACAAAATTTTATTCATAATTCATTTCAGCAGCTCTATTTTTTTTTTCTGAAATGTGTCATTTATAGACAAGTTAGAAATAAAAAAGAGAAGAAAAAGGGGCAAGGACATCATTCATTTTGTTACAGATTCTGACAGGGAAAGTGGATTATTTATTACAAATATCTATCACCACAGAATAACATCTGAATGTCCAGAGATGTTTTGCCCCAGTTCAAGTGCAGACGAATATCCAAATAATTTTGAAAGTTTATTCCTAGATTATTTTGCTAGTAGGTAGGACCAATGCAATCTAGACTAAGAGCAATGACACAGGAATGTAATTTCATTTTTGTGATGACAGAAGACATATATGTAAGTTAGACAAAACAATCGAAAATAATTCAGCTGAGTAACCAAAGAATCAGTCTAATTTAAGACAATTCAAACCAGCAGCACATTTTTTTTACCTTCAGAAAGCCAGACTTCAAGAAATTAAGGAAAGTGTTTTATTAACTCAGCTGAATCAATTGGGATGAGAAGATTAGGGATTTAAATTATACTAGGAATTTCTTTAAAACATCAATGATAAAAGAATAATTGGAATTTGTATCTCAAACAAATGGCACAAGCTGTAGGACATGACTCCAGATGCAGTTGGATAAACAGCCACTTCAGAAAGGATATTAGAAACAAGCAAAGAAGAGTATGTCTTAGAGGTCAGCAAGTTTAGAGGTAAAATGAAAACTGCCGGAAGTCAAGCTGTGTCAGACCTTGCAAAAGAAATTAAAAGTAAAACATCTTTAGCTATATAAATTGAAAAAACAACAAGGAAAACCAAAGCAAAATGGCACTACATTACAAGAAGAGGTGGATATAGACAATAATCTGTCAGTGCCCCTAAAAATAGGTGAATACTTTGCAGAAGTTTTGAATGGAAATGTCAATCATTATTGTAGACAAGAGTGAAGAATTGAAAGCTACACATAACTGAGAAAACTCAAAGAGAATAATGCACTTATGCTAGTAAAGTCAAGTAATCTACATCACAGAATTCCCAAGAACTGTGACAGAAAATTGCAAATATAGAATATCTGGAAAACGGGTTTAATCGATGTCTCGACATGAGGGTCATGCCATCTGACTATAAAAAAGCTAAATTGGTGCCTTTGCAAGAAGTGATGGGGAAAGTGGGTTGAAAGGAACAGATTTGCCTTATCTCAATATGATATAATATTCCTTAATAATGAAAAAAATGGAAGTAAATTGAGACAAAAATGCAAGTTCTGTTTACAAAAGAAAATTATGCCAGAGAAAATATTTTTCATTGAAGATACAGCAGATGTAATTGATTCTATTGTTGATATTGTTATTTTTAAAGAATGGCAGATAAAATAAATCCAGTCTAAGTTATGTAATGGTGGAAAAGGAGCATAGTAGAAGAATTGGGGACTGATGACTTTGCTGATGGGCTGAAAAAATACAACAGCAGATTAGGTTGAAGAAAGTCATTACTGTAGTAAATCCTTACAAATCAGTACTGAGGTTGACTTTATTTTAGATTTTATTAATCATGAGGGTAAAAAAGTATGTGCCTGAAGGGCTGTCTTTTTGTAATAACCTTGCACTAGTGAACTCCACTGATGGCATATGGTTGATGGACATTATCAATAACATCATCACAGAGAATCAGGATATTAGGTAGGAAGACATAAATAACCTTAAGTTCTAGAGGAAGAGAGTTGGGATGTAGTGTAGAGAAAGAAATTGGAAAAGCATGTACCTAGAGACTAATCCACTGGTGGCTCAACATTTTAAAAGTTTTGAAGAATGACCTCCTTTTACAAACATAATTGTGATCTCAGTATAACATTCTAGAAGGTATTGGTGAGCCTTAACAGAAAGAAATTAGGAGATCTCCAAACCAGTTAAGAGCAATGTTCCATAATAGTCTTCTAACAGGAATAGTAGGAAAAAACTAGCTAATTGTATTTAAGATGGAGCTTAATTAATTCATAAATTAGGTTACTTAGGGGAAGTCTAAGATGCAGTTCTTTTCAGCTCATTGACTGTCCCATATGAAAATGACTACACTGCCTGGATCATGCCAGACCTGGATCATGCCTGCCTAACTTGTCACAAAAGCAGCTGATCTTCAGTGTCTCTGCACTCACGTTTACAGATGTTCCTCAGTAACTCCACCACAAATCTGGATTTTTTTTTTTTTGGAACTTTCTTTAATCTTTGGGTTGAGTTAGGTTCACAAGAAAAATGAGGTACATAAGGATGAAGCCAGGAGACTAGTGAAAAGTACCAAATATATTCAGGCATCTGACTGAATGGCTCCTGACCATAGCCGTCCAGACGGTCCTATGTTAAATGTTCTCTTCCATGCCTAGGAGAGGTTTTATAGCAATGTGCTAATAGCAAATACCTGTGATCAGGCACGTATTTAGTGGTTGTTCTTTTTTTCATTAAAATCTTTTGTTAATTTGGTGCAGTGAGTAAGGAGGAATTGTAGATAGTAGCACATTTGGACAGAATTTTAAAAGCAGCATCTTTTAAAATGATTGCAGGCCATGTGTGTGTTTGAATCACAATGGTGAGAGCCAAAATTGATGGCATACTGGTTTAATGTTGCCCTTGACAACAACTTACAGAGCTTTAGTTGCTGAAAAGTTATTCCCCTCAAAGCTTCAGGGATTTGTTTTAAAAATCAGGCTGTTACAGTTTCACATATAATACAAAACTTGGTAGACCTTGACTTCTACTTTGGATTATCAATGGGATGAAGAAAAAAACTCTTGTCTCTCTAAAACAGTTTTGGCTGTTACCACTCTGATTGGAAAGGCCCTCAAAACCTACTTGTTTACTGTAACTGTGGTGAGAATTTATTTGTAGTGACTGGGGTTTGTGTGGAATGTTTTATTTGTTGTTACATATCTCTGAAATGTACAGAATGTTAGAACTGGTAGGTAGGTTTGGTTTGGGGTTTGGGGTTTTTTTTCAGTTTGAGAAGTAAAATATTAACCATTGTATGTCCTGAACTTCTTATCAGGCAATGATGAAATAACAAAAAAATTTTAAGAATCATAGAATCATTTAGGTTGGAAAAGACCTTGAAGATCATTGAGTCCAACCGTAAACCTAACACTGCCAAGTCCACCACTAAACCATGTCTCTAACTGCCACATCTACACATCTTTTAAATACCTCTAGGGATGGTCATCAACCCAGCATGGCAATTTCAATATTACCTTTTTTTTTTAATTATTATTTTGACTATATTCTTATCTCAGTTGTTGCCTCCAGACAACATTTGGCCTTATTCTTATATGTCTGCTGTTCCTATTTCTCTCTTACAACTCACCAGGGTTCATTTTGTTGCGATTTGGGAAGACGTGTCATTATGATCCAACTAGATAATTTTATACTTTACATCAGTATCTTTTAAGTGGTTGCTGTAACCTGTCTGGAATGATACCAATTCTGTGGTGCTACACCTGTGGGATCTGGGGACCTGGCATATCAGTTGGTGATTCTCAGAACTGGGGCCTGTGAGAAGCCATTACAGAAGCTTTGGTCACAGAGACAGTTAACCTCATGAAAACACAGTACATGCTTGCTCAGAGCATAAGAAAGTTGAGCTGAAATTGAAACACACTTCAGGAATCAGATATCAGCCTCCTATCCAAAATCCTCATGTTGAAACGAAAGAAAGAAAATGCTTTATTTTGCAAAGATATTCAAGAAGAGTAAGGGAATTTACTCTCTCGGAAACCTGTTCCAGTGTTTCACCATCCTCATTATAAAAAAATTCTTCCTCATATCTAGTCTGAATCTACACTCTTTTAGTTTAAACCCACTACTCTTTGTCCTATCACTACAGGCCTTACTAAAAAGTCTGTCCCCATCTTTTTTATAAACCCCCCTTAAGTATTGGAATGCTGCAATAAGGTCACCCCAGAGCCTTCTCTTCTCCAGGCTGAACAACCCCAACTCTCTCAGCCTTTCCTCATAGGAGAGGTGTTCCAGCCCTCTGATCATTTTTGAGGCCCTCCTCTGGACCTGCTCCAACAGGTCCATGTCTTTCCTGTACTGAGGACTCCAGAGCTGGATGTAGTACTCTAGGTGGGGCCTCACCAGAGTAGAATAGAGGGGCAGAACCACCTTCTTCGACCTGCTGGCCACACTTCTTTAGATGCAGCCCAGGATATGGCTGGCTTTCTGGGCTCTGAGCACACATTGCAGGCTCATGTCCACTTTTTCATCCAACATGCCAGGACAAGGAAAGAAAATTTTGTCCAGTGTATTTCTGAAGCTAAAAGAAATGCCCTCTGGCACTGATAGCAGAAGAAGTAAAGAACATGACCTGATTTGGGAATCAGGAAGTCTTATTTACTGCATTCACCCACTAAAATTTAGTATTTCTTCTGTGCTGATTTTTTTGCCATCTATTTCTTCCTCTTTCACTTAACACATTTCTTTTACTTACAGTTCCATACTACCAAGTTATCTTCAGATAAATTGCATTGTATTAGCCAAGATCTTACTGCTCTTCTTATGGATTTTTTGTTCTGGCCAATTCTAAGTGTAGCTGAGATGGGGTCCAGCTTAGTACTTTATGATTTGCTACACCCTTACTCCATAACAACTTTCTTCTGTCATGTCAGAGTCATTTCTCATTAAACATCTCTTTTCTTCTCATAAGTACACTTGTCCTCGTTTATAAAAGCTCTAGGCATATTTACAAAATTTTATTAGATGCAATGCTCAGTGGGGAAGAGATGAATGGGGAAGCCACAGATATGTCATTTTCTCTCTGACATGCTGGATCCAACTTTAGCTAAACTAGTATATAGATGATTCATGAACAGGAACAGTTTTAAACTACCTAATTACTTACTTGAAAATGTATAGCTGATATTGAAATTTCACCTTCATCCCACTGTGGTAAACAGATATTAATTTATAAGCTCTCCAAGTAGAGCATTTTTAGTATTGTCATGCCTAACTAAAGCATAGGTGGCTAAAGGCTGAAGTTTCAGGTCTAACTAAAGGTTTGATGGGGTTTGGCAGCTGAGGTTTCTAAACTTGTTTTAAAAATATTAGGGAGTGAAGCTATATTTCTCTTGGGAAGGATCTTTTATTGAGGGGAAAATATCAGGCAATTAACTTGCATTGAATGAAATACATATTATCAACTAATAAATATTTACTGCAGTTTTAATGCACTTCAGTGGTCAGGAACTGGTTCACATAAGACAACATGTGTGGTACCAAGAAGCATAGTTTATATGCATATATATGCACCTGTGTTAAAGACATGGAATGGAAACAATAGTTACAAGTATTTCTGACTAATTTCTCCGTCACCAAGTGGAAGGTTTTATTAACTGTAACACACATAATTATAACAAGTTTTACTGCAGAAAACCACAACAAGTTCTAGCTTTTGCAGGGGAAGTTTTATTATTTACTTTCCCTATGTATTACTGTAGTGAGGCCTCATTCTAATCTTCTGTGAAGTTCTAGGAAGGTGCATGAATTATTTTCATGCTTACTTGGCTGCCACAACAGAAATCTTCAAAGCGGAAGAGTTTTATGTAAAAACATGCAAGCAATAACCATCTGCAGCTGGCAGCTTGTAAGACTGCTTCCTCAAAAACAGTATCAAAAGTATAAGGTTCAGAAACATTGCTCTTACCAGCATCTTCTCTAGACACAAGTACATCGGTAAATATTTATGAATGCTAGTTACGTAGCATTTAAATAGTTTTTTGCAAAGAATTTTGAATAAATAAAGAATAAGCATTATTTTATTACAAAGGAGATGGAAAATATAACAGCATTGCAATGACTTATTTTGCATGTATGTGGTATCCAGAGCTTTTCCTGCTGCAAGGTGAGAGGTTTTGGTATAAACCTTTGGTTAAGTGGCCAGCAGAGAACTCTTATCCAGATGTCTGGGGGTTCTTAGGGATATGGGAAGCTATTATAACTTTACATTGAGTTTTAGTAGTATTAGTATAGCAGAAACCTTTAACTTTCTGCCTAATAAACTTTATGAAGTCGCCCAGGTAGAAGACAAATAACCACTGAAATTTACTTGGCATTTTGATTCAATCTGTGGCTTTTGCTGATTTTTACTCAATATTGATTTTTTAATAAGTAGTTTTAAATCAGAGTATTCTAAGTATCTATATTTTCTTTACTGTATTTCTTGGAAAATTGCATTCGATAAAATTCACCAGAATATGTAAGCCACATAACTTATATTAAGAATATTGTGAAATAATTCTTTCATCTTTTTATTGACTAGAGTGACTTCAGACACGTTTATTCAGCTGTTTCACAAACAGAGACTGGGAACTGGTAAAAACTCACTGAAAATACACTGTACTGAATAACTCCAGAATAGGCCAGTTATGTCTCATACAAAATATGTTTATGTCTGACAGACCTAGTCTGTCAAACTGAACCCTTACCTAGAAAGGTTTCTCATCTCTATGTTATATCACCTAGAGAGAGGAGACTTTCTAGTGATGGTCTATGGTGGAAAATCAACTTGGAGTTCATAGACGGTCCTGAAGGGCAAAGGCGCCCAGGAAGGCTGGACGTTCTTCAGGAAGGAAATCTTGAAGGCGCAGGAGCAGGCAGTCTCCATGTGCCATAAGAAGAGCCAGGGGGGAAGACGACTGGCCTGGCTGAACAAGGAGATTTTGCTGGGACTCAGGGAAAAAAGGAGAGTTTATGACCTTTGGAAGACGGGACAGGCAACTGAAGAAGAGTACAAGGACCTCGTTAGGTCATGCAGAGAGGGAATTAGGAAGGCGAAAGCCCAGCTAGAGCTCAATCTGGCCACGGTCGTAAGGGATAACAAAAAATGCTTCTATAAATACATTAACAACAAAAACAGAGACAAGAGAATCTCCATCCTTTACTGGATGCGGCAGGGAACATTGTCACGAAGGATGAGGAAAAGGCTGAGGTACTTAATGCCTTCTTTGCCTCAGTCTTTAACAGCTATACCAGATATCCTCAGGGTATTCAGCTCCCTGAGCTGGAAGACAAGGATGGAGAGTAGAACAAAGTCTCTGTGATCCAAGAGGAAGCAGTTAATGACCTGCTATCCCACCTGAACACCCACAAGTCTATAGGGCCTGATGGCATCCACCCAAGGGTGCTGCGGGAGCTGGCGGAGGAGCTTGCCAAGCCACTCACCATCATTTATCAACAGTCCTGGTTAACGGGGAAGGTCCCAGACGACTGGAGGCTTGCCAACATGATGCCCATCTACAAGAAGGCCTGTCAGCCTGACCTCTGTGCCAGGGAAGATTATGGAGAGGTTCATCTTGGGGGTGCTCACAGGGCACGTGCAGGACAACCAAGGGATGGGTCCAGCCAGCACGGGTTCATGAAGGGCAGGTCCTGCTTGACCAACCTGATCTCCTTCTATGAGCAGGTGACCCGCCTAGTGGATGAGGGGAAGGCTGTTGACGTTGTCTACCTGGACTTTAGTAAAGCCTTCGACACTGTCCCCCACGGTATTCTCCCGGAGAAGCTGGCGAATCATGGCTTAGACAGGTGCACTCTTCACTGCGTTAAAAACTGGCTGTATGGCCGAGCCCAGAGAGTTGTGGTGAATGGCGCGAAATCCAGTTGGCGGCCGGTCACAAGCAGAGTCCCCCAGGGCTCAGTTTTGGGACTGGTCTTGTTTAATATATTTATCGATGATCTGGATGAGGGGATTGAGTGCACCCTCAGCAAGTTTGCAGACGACACCAAGTTGGGGGGGAGTGTTGATCTGCTCGAGGGTCGGAAGGTTCTGCAGAGGGATCTGGACAGGCTGGATGGATGGGCCGAGGCCAATTGTATGAGGTTCAACAAGGCCAAGTGCCGGGTCCTGCGCTTTGGCCACAACAACCCCACGCAATGCTACAGGCTTGGGGATGAGTGGCTGGAAAGCTGCTGGGTGGAAAAGGACCTGGGGGTGTTGATTGACAGCAGGCTGAATGTGAGCCAGCAGCGTGCCCAGGTGGCCAAGAAGGCCAACGGCATCCTGGCCTGTATCAGAAATAGTGTGGCCAGCAGGAGTAGGGAGGTGATCGTGCCCCTGTACTTGGCGATGGTGAGGTCGCACCTTGAATACTGTGTTCAGTTTTGGGCCCCTCATTACAAGAAGGACATTGAGGTGCTGGAGTGTGTCCAGAGAAGGGCGATGAAGCTGGTGAGGGGTCTGGAGCACAAGTCTTATGAGGAGTGGCTGAGGGAGCTGGGGTTGTTCAGCCTGGAGAAGAGGAGGCTGAGGGGAGACCTCATCGCTCTCTACAATTACCTGAAAGGGGGTTGCAGAGAGGTTGGTGTTGGCCTCTTCTCCCAAGTGATGAGTGACAGGACACGAGGAAATGGCCTCAAGTTGCGCCAGGGGAGGTTCAGGCTAGATATTAGGAAAAAGTTCTTTACTGAGAGAGTGGTGAGACAGTGGAATAGACTGCCCAGGATGGTGGTTGAGTTACCCTCCCTGGAGATATTCAAGGAGCGTGTGGACGTGGCATTGTGGGACATGGCTTGATGGGCATGGTGGTGTGTGGTGTGTTTTTTTTGTTTGTGTGGTGTTGTGGTTTGTTTTGGGTTTTTTTTGGGGGGGGGGTTGGTTTTTTTTTGTAATGGTTGGACTTGATGATCTTACAGGTCTTTTCCAACCTTAGTGATTCTGTGATTCTGTGACTTGGATTACCGATTCTGAAGCCACAAAGTACAACAAACCAAGAATTTGAAGATGGACCTCATTTTGAACTCCTTGACTCCTGTCTATTGTGTGCACAGTTGACTCTATCTGCAATATAGAAAGAATATCTCTATCTGCAATATAGAAGAAAAAGAAAATAGCAGATAATAGGGCAAAAGTCTTGATCTCTTGAAGGTGAGGAAGGATCCATTATTACAGCCCTGCTTTCCAGTTTTGGGAGGTGTCTTAAACTTCTATAAATTCTCTTTCTGAAGAAAGAAACTTTACTGAACTGAATGCTCCAAAAATAATATTCCTAACCTAAAAAATTTGGACTGCACTTTACTCATAGAAGCTACTGTAACTGATGAGAAAACACTTTTCCGAATCATGTTCCTATTGTGCAATCTGGCCTTCTTAGCAAAGTACCAAAATAAGTGGACAATTTCCAACAGCAGAAGCTAATAACATTTGTTACAAATGAAGTGGCAGTGGAAGATCAAATAAAGGATGGGAAGCAACAATACTTTGAAACCAATACATTTATTTTTGCTAGGTATGGATGTCAGAGCTAATACCCTAAATTAAAAAAAAAAAAACAAAAAACAGAGTATACGTTCAGACTGGGCGTATAAGTATGACCCACAGTCAATAAATGATACCTCACCCTTGGTAAATAACAACGTTTCCATGTATATTTTTACTCAGATGTATTGACTTGTACTGTAATAATGGAATTCAGTTCAGCTAGATTGGATGGTCTGTCCCCATTCCTATACTTCAATTTTAATTGGAAAGTGTCAGTTCCAAGACAGCAAATCTTCCTATGGAAACATACTGGGTCGGGTTTGGTTTTTGTTTTTTTTTCTGAGAATTTCTTAAATCTATGATGGATTTATTTTATTTTATTGTATTTTTTAAGCAAGGAAGACTTCAACATATAAGTTGTTATGTCAATTACCTAGAATGCTGGTATTTTAAGTTCCTCTGTATCCTGATCTGAACTTGACTTGTTACACTTGCCAGGTTAAGTGGTAACCATCAGGCTCTTGGCTGTTGAAGTTAATTATGTATCTCACTCTATGTATAGATACTGGAATTGGTCTGAAAGGGGCAGGCATACAAAATTTAGAAAGTTTTAGTGTTGCCCCTAGGCAGAGTAGAAAAAAAAAATGTTCAGGATGGATTATTAGCCAGATTTTACTACGACCTTTTCTGTCTGTCATTTGCTCTTGTTAAAGACTATAGTATGATTCATTTCCCACATTCCTATTTTAGTATAAGCTTTCATCCTTCCTCAAGGATACAATACGGCATTTCATTTTTGATTCACACAGCATATTTTGAGCAGTATGTCTAAGAAAGACATACACTCTCCTGGTCATCTGGTCTATTTAGATAGTAGTAGTTCATTAAATTGATGCTGAGAAAATTAGTGCCATTGGTACCCTTTTCTAATTCTGAGCAGGGATTTAGTAACTGCTGACAATTTTTCTGCTAATTAAGATCCGTATCTAAGCCTGAATGAACTGTTAACAGAGAACTGCTTACTCAGTATGAGGAGGGAAAAGGAAAAGAAAAGAAAAAAAAAGAATACTTTACATCAATGCAAACTGTAAACATAAGAAAAGGATTTAAACAGTTTTATCATTAGATATCTTTACCTAGATTAGAATTGTGGGTTTGTTTAAAATATGAAAAGAAGGAAATAAGCAAATCAGCTTGTATTAAACATGCTCTGACAGAAATATTTGCCTTCCAGCACCCAAATGTGTAACTCTGAATACTAAAAGTTGACCTCCTTTCCTTTGTCACATCTATTAGAGATTTGGTACATTTGGAGGAAAAAAAAAAATGGACAAATATTTATTAACATTTTGGTGGGATGGCGTGAAACTGACCTATCTGGACCTTTCATTTGTTTCAGTGTAAGAATTCTGTTAATATCTTCTTTTTAATACTTTTGTGATTAATTTAGATGTGGAGAAGTTTGAAAAAAAATAATTGGGCTTTTTGACAGGATTTCAGAAAGCGGCGAGGATCTCACTCAACTCCTGTTGGAACTGTGTGATTTGATTGTATGAAACAAAATCATTTTTGTCTAATGGCTTCTAAAGACAGATGCTACCACCAGGGGAAGAATAGTAGGACCCATCTGGCAAAAATTGTTCATTATGCCTATACTGTGGTGCAGCTGTCTTCAAGTCCTGGATCAGGTCTTGTCTGTTCTTGAGCATCTGTTCTCCTGTGCTCAAGTGTTATAGCTTCAAGATTTAGTTGACTCCTCTTGCAGACCAGATGCACAGTATGATGCAACGTGCAAGGAGGGAGTTTGTGTTCAACTACAGGCTTGATCCTCCCAATCCAGTGGTAAAAATACAACACCGCATTGCACCAAGGGACCAGACACATTGTCTTCAGTGCTCAGTAGTGTTTTCAAAGAAGTGGCTCCAAAATTTCGGGTATTCTCACTTGCAAAAGAGGTCGGAGACACAAAAAGGAATGAAAAAAAGGAGAAGCCTGCACCAGTAATTGTTCAGAAAAGGAGAAAAAATATCTCAAAGTAGTGAATATATTTTTAATTAGCTATTAAGAAAATGCAGAAATTTTTATTTTTTTCCTCCTCTTATCCATTCTACTACAGTGACCATTTTCTCTTGCAAAACAGCTCTATTGGTATTATTTAGAGACTTTTACTCTTCATATTTTCATCCCTTAATGACCTTACAATATTATTTAAGGATCTTTTTGTCATGAATATTACATTTTGTTTCTCTAGTTCCTGTCCTGATTATTTGCCTGAATATCCCCCTGTGTAAGAAATTCTCAGATTACCCCAATTCTACACATCATAATTTTTAAATTAGCTGATGGAAAGATTTCACTGACTACACATGAACTGTTCAGTATTAGACTGAGTGATTGTTTTTTAGCACAGTCTCATTGCTGGACATTTAGAAAATATATTTTCTCATCTGGAATAAAGCTAATGTGATTACTAACATCTGTACTGGCTCAGGTAAGTGCCATATTTTATTTTTTATTTTTTTCTTATGAAGATGAATCTCTTTTCCAAACATCACATCAGGCGGAGTCATGTCTTTGGGATCTTTTAAGCAACTATTAAGGTACTAATAATGAAAACCTGTTTTCTGTGCTGTCAGCTCTGCACAGATGCTGTGGACTACTACTTTGGGAGTAGAAAAAAAATCCTTCAAACTGCTGAAAATCACATCTATAGTGTAGTGAGGAATTAAAACTTCACGGGATAACTGCTGAAATAGCACATTTAAGCAGTTCATGAAACACAGACAAGTAGACTATTATACTACTCTCTTCTATTGACTTCTAAAATCTTTCTTCTGATACCCTCTTTCTGAAGTATCCCACTGACTATCAAAATAATCATATACCTTTAGTAGACAGCAGGCTAAATTCCAAGGTGCGAATCCATGCAAACTCTACGTGTACTTGTTTAATTATTCTTTTTTTCCTCCCAAGTCTGTGACCTATTCTAGCAAGGAGCTGTGAATTCAAAATGCAGTCATTGATGTGTATATCTGCCTGCTACAAAACTTCATTCCAGGCAACCCATTGCTGCTTGAACAAGGGCATTCCACTTTAGCAGCTGGGTAATCTCTCTGCAGTCAAAGATAACTTACTACTGTACCACAGTGAAGTGTCCCATATTTGAAGAGAGCAAAGAAACATGAACCATAGATTTGGTATTGTGTGACCAGTGTCTAACAAAATTGCTGAGCGCAATACAAAACTATTTTGTTATAGCATCCTGCATAGACGGTCCCTTGAAGTTTTGTGGTTTGGTATAGTCTTAATAGAAAACAAAAGAATCTTTGTAGACAAAAAACTGGTTTACTGTGTGAAACAGATCAAGAATTCTGCAAAAATGGTGAAGCTATGCAAGGGTCTAAATAGGTCTAAAACCTGTTTCACTTAACTGTTATTTTTCACATCAATGATTTACTGAAAGTGTGCTTTGAGTATATATGTGTAATAATCACATAAGCATTTTACTATGCAACTCTGGTACTGCTATATTGCGCCTTTTATAAACAAGAATGTAAAACATACTTACTGGAAGCAATTTGGCTAATAAAGTCCAAAGTAAAGAAGAATTTCTAAAGAAAATGGGGAAATTGTGCATCAGGAGAAGGAAAATGTAAGCAAAACAATACAGAAAGGAAAAAGAGGCCAGCTCAACTTTCTAAGAATTCATTTTGAATGTCATAAATATTTTAAAATTATTTTTAGGGAAGAAAATGGATGAAAAGACAGTCAACAGAAACAGTCATTGGGAAAAGATGTCATTTGTCTTAAATTCTATAAAGACTTGAAAGGTCATATTGGTTCTACAAACTAGCGTCATCTGTCAAGAGAGCTTGTAGGCTGCCCAGTGGTATGGATGTAGCCCGTGGCGCAAGGTGTACACAGAGTGAATTCCTAATGCAAACAGCCTTACCTCAACCGAGCTTGAGTTAAGTGTGACAGAAAAGCACAACGCAGGGGTGGGATGAATCAATGAGCCGAGATGTAGGAGCACTTTAACAGGTAAAGAACCACAGCACATTTTTTCAGAAATTCTGAATAACAGATCACCACTCTACTTCAGTTGTTATGGCTCAAACAGGGAACTGGTATCACAGATGTGTCTCCAGTATTAGGAGTGGCATGTCATGCAGAGACCAGTGGTAGTCAGCAAGGCTCCCTCTTATACGGCTAAGTTTTGGAAACACGTTTGAACTGCAAGGTTCACAGGGAATGTGATCCATTTCTTTTTTAGGCTGAATATAAAATACACCATACAGTGTCATTTTTCCACTGCAAACACAGAAGGTCTTTTAAAAACCTGAATCTGCTAGGATACTATTTTTCCATTTACTAGCAAAAGAGATGATATTTGTCTACAAAATATATATATCATCTTACACAGAAATTCAATAAAAATATAATTTTTTTCATCACATCAGAATTATGGCATTTTTATAGCAATATTTCAGTTTTATATATTATCCTTCCTGGTGCTCAGTGGTAAAAATTACATTCTGAAGCATTTAGAAATTGGTGACACTGCAAACTCTTGACCTTAATCCACATTTAAGCCACTGAGCTACAGCCAGATCAATTACAAGGTTCATGGCACTCATGTGTCATACTAAATGCAACTTGCCGTAGGGAAAAGGCAGGAAAGGGGAGGTCAGAACTGATAGTTCGGGTTTTTTTTTAAAAATGTCTGTGATGACTGTGATCACACAAAGTATTGTTTCAGGTAACTGTTCAAAGAGGTTAAACTCAGGCAGATGGAGCATCCTTATCGCACTGCAGAGTCCCTCAGTATATTTCTGTTAGAAGATAGTGATAGATACACTCATTGCTGGACATAATCAGCTTTAAAATGGTTTTACATTGCAAAAAAATGTTTAAAATTTTCAGCTGTTGGCATAATTTCCTGTGAGTAGAATTTGTAAGCACCTTCTGTAGTCTCCTGTAAAACTGAAAGCACAGGGACTTGATATAAAGATTTCCACGACTGACAGCTACTTTTGAATTAAAAGCGCTATATCCAAATCCAGACGGGATATAGTCTCTATAATGATACCCAGTTAGTGGCTGCAATTCTTCCACGTGTTGAATCTGATACAGGCTTGCGTGCACTGCCCTGGAATGGTGTGTATTCCAAGTATGTACTGTGCTGGAACCGTTTTCTGCTTTTGGCCCTGGAGATTCTGCACTTGTTAGCACAGGAGATATACTGTGTATAGGGTCCTCCCTTTTACTGAGTAGAAAATAATTTATACATTAGCATTCTATCCAAGAGACATTCTTGCCTTTACTCCAAAGCTAGAGCAGATGCATCTGAAGTTTGACATTCCCTGCTCAGGACAGCTCTCTTGAAACCTCATCAGGAATAATGTAGGGTACTTGAACGTATTATACTTGCAGCTCCGACATCCCAAGATTATAGTAAAGAGCATGAAATACACATCTAGATAGCCACTGGAGATAATCTATTCCACATTTGAGAGTTTTGTTATGTTTTTAAAGGCAAAGTTTTCAGGTTAAGCTTGAGGGAAAAAATATCTGAGGAATTTTTGTCCAGCTTGAAACAATTTTATGGCCCTGATTTTTAAAAGATGCCAACTTGAAAGGTCTCTCAGTATATATCCCATAAAAATGAGCACCTAAAACCACTTGAGAAAAACCTGACATTGGTCCCTACACTGTAAACTCCTGTTGAACTCAGATGACTAACCGAAAAAAAAGTATAAACCCTCAGACTCTAATGACTAGCTTAATACATATTTACTTGTTCAGATATTTCACAACTACGCCTGAGTATTGATACTTCTATTTTGTAAAATATCTTGGAAGGCGTTGTGAAAGATGCAGTAACATTACAATCAACTTTAATACATGTAAATGCTACTTTACTATTATTCTTTTCATTTATCTCCTTATGTTCTCCTTATTTTCCCATAAAATACACTTTCACACAGATTTTTCTCTCACTTCCATGGGATTTTGTTCATTTTCAAAGGGTAAAAGGTTGAAGAAGGGGAAAATTCTTATGGGGCAAAAAAAATACAAACACATTCTTGAAATATTAATAATATCTATTATGGACTTTCTGGAGGGACGCGGAAAAGAAGTCTTTAATCCCAACTAAATAATGACATTATTGAAACAATATCACAAGAACAGTTTTAAATCTCTTTATGGCTCCTTCCCATTTAGAATAAAAGCATGTGTAATGGAATTTAATTTCTAGGACTCAGTTCTCTCCTGCTAATTGTGAAGGTCTTAGCCACAAGTAGAAGGCCCTTTATGGCCCCTATTGCAATCTAAAATATATCAAAATAAACACTAACATACACTTGTAGATCTTCGTTAAAAGTGAATAAAACTAAATTCCATTTAAATAACTTTAAAGCTGAACAAGAATATGATATAGATAGTTAATTGAGTTTAACTAAGCCACTCTGAATTCATTAATTTTTGTGACTATTTCTGTTTAAACAATCCTCATCAAAAGTGTCAGGATGCAACTAACACTGGTATTACCTTGGAATTTTAGTAATTTCAGTGATTACATGGGGAAAAGTACAAATTGCTGTCAGAACAATACTTTGCAGTGGATAGCTCTGCAGTCATAAAACATCCGGTACATACTGAAAAGCTGGTAAAGTGTACTTTGACTTTTAAGAATGCCACACATTCCTGATAATGTAATTTATTTATTTTTTTAATTTGAAGAACATCAAAGAATCACTGTATCCATCTAATGGAATACATGCACATGGTCACAGTGATTTTTTTCAAAGAACTGAGGGTGACATCAGTGGTGACAACATGATGATTCCCTAGGAATGTGATTTGTGAGCCTGTGGTACATGAATTGTAAGGGTGGTTGATTCAGCTGTTCTCTGGAAAGATTTACTCCCACAGAAGGACAGGTGGCATCTGAACTCCCATCCTTTAACAGCTTCTGCTTAAAAAGGATATTTTTCAAGTGCACCTGTGTATAGACCCTAATTTAAAAGGCATGCTGAGCTCCTGTATTACTTGATAGATGCTGTTCATGTTCCCTTCTTTATCCCTTTTGACTTAAGAGCAGTTTAGTGTTGCAGGTATTTGTAGATGGGTTTTTTTGATTATTTTCTTGCTTCAAGAGGAAGTGTCTTTCTACAATGACCAGGCACAGAGCAGATAATCTTCACAGCAGCCCAACCTATACTATTACAACAGGTAATACACCCAGGGGAAACCACAGAAATGACTGCATATTTTACTGAAACTGTAGGAAAAGGATACTTCCTATCACAATAAATCAGTATATAAACCAAATAAAGCCAAACATCATTACTCCAACCAATTCTAAAACACTTGGGGGGTGGGAGTGGGGAAGGGGGAAGCACTTCTCCTAACCCCAGAGCTGATTGACCCTGGAGAATACTCTAATGCATGTGGTGTTGGGCTGCAAGCAATACCCCTGTGCTGTGCTCATCCATGACCAATTTAGTTCAAAGCTACAGGACTTATCTTTATCTGTGTGAAAGAGAGTGACATGTAAAAATGATAGTTGAATATGATGCAAGCTATTTTTCTGGTTGGAAAGCACACAGAGTATCACAGCTATACTGCTAAGGAAGAAAACAGAAGGGAAAAGCAGAATAGGGGAGACAAAATATGTAAGGCAAGATTTTCTACTTCATGCTCGCTCTGATGAATTCTTTCATTTACAGATTGTCTGGGATTACTATATAATGAACCAGATATGAAATGCATAATGTTATATATGCAGATTTTCTACCTGATTTCTTGCTTATCATGCAAAAATGTCTCAATAAACTCATATCTTTTTAAAATCCTATGTATTAATGCAAATGGTATTTTGGGGGATGGGCAGGAAAGGGTGAAATAATATCATTCTTTTCTTTTTCAAAACCAACAGAAAAAATCTAAAAACAACCTGACAGGATTTCCTTGTTGACCCCTTAAAGTCTGTAAACAGAAAAAATTAGTCAGTTAGCTTGAAAGACAACATCTTTGGCTCATTTCCTGAAAAATTAGTTGCATAGTCAGATCATGTATTAAGTCCTGTAAACCTGTGATAGAGTGAGTATACAGAACAGCACCAAGCTCCTGTCCAGATTTCCTGGTATTTAGATATTTTCTGTGCTTTCTCTTCAGTAACTTCATAGCTTTAATAATCAGTATTTCATTTTGCTTTTTAAGTAGTTGTTGTTTACAGAGGTGAAAAAAGATTATTCCAAAGAGAGAAGGCTTTACCGGAATTAATATGTTTAATGAGTCTGTGAAGAGGATTCAAAATCTAGTTGTCAAAAATAAAATCCTTCTATCAGACCTAATTTATTGCACCTAGTATTTAACTGATGAAGGCACATTTTGTGCACTACTGAGAATAGATGAAAGGGTCAGAAAGGATGTCACCTTGGACTATGTGCCCATGCCTATGCTAACAGGCACCAGGTGTGCCCAGGAATTCTCACTGGTGCTCAAGCCAGTTGGCCTGGAGTAGCCCATGATGGTATTAATAAACTATCTTGGCCTTTAAAACAGTGTGAGTGCATTCAAACTGCCTGCTGGGAATGACATCTGCAATGTTGTAGCTGTATTTGGAAACTGCTGGGAGAATAATGGCTGACATGGACTAGAAGTCTGCTAAGGACCATGCTACTAATTTAAAACTACAGATGATCAGATTCAAGAACTAGATGACATTTCTGGTAACTATTTAATTTATTAGTACAAATGCAGCCTCTGGGTCCCTACCCACAATCCATTACTCTTAAATAATATCGGAATCTTCCATTAGGCTAGATATATAGAGGAGATGCTGGGTTCATAAAGCTATCTCTATAAAACAATGTGTTTGTCTTGGAAAAGCAGAGCATGCAGATGTTGACCATTCAGAATCTAATTTTCAGGAAAGAATATATTTGGACAGTCCACTGTATCTGCAAGGATTATTATATTTTTCTTTTCCCAGTTTATGCTTCTTTTCTAGCAATCCAAAATAACTTTTTTCCAAATATTTGTTCTACACTGAAAGGCAAGCATCTTCATAAAGCATATATACATGCATATGTATGTGAAATATTAAATGCAGACACAAACACCAACACATACGCACACCCACACGTATATTCTCTAAGTGAAAAGTAACTTTTATTATTGTCAATAATGTTGAGAGATTTTGTATTTCTATGGCTTTTTTTTTTCTAATAATGGAAACTCATGAAACATCCATTCTTCAGTTCCTTTCTACTCCATATGCCCATGCTGCCACATTCTCAGGAGTTTACTGCACATCTTGAGGGATCTTTTTCAACAATCTTTAATTTTGTCATGCAGAGTAACCACTTAAAATATACTGCACTTAAAAAAAATGTATTCTATTTCATTAGTGGCAAATTTTAAAAGGGTAAAAAACTTCCACTTCTGTATTTGAGCCCACAAAATTAACAGTGACTGTAAGAAATAAAATTATAAAACATTTTCAAAGAATTCTAGAAATTAATAAAATTATATCAGAAAAATAAGGAGGAATGGATCTATTAATATTCTTTTTATGAAATTATTTGATAGTAAAGTTATTGCAAAAATTTCCTTTGTTCATTCTTAAAAGTATTTAGGTGCTTAACTACTACTACAAATGGTATTAACAGCTTTAAACCCTGAATTTTTATGATATTACTCTAGTTCATGTGAATAGCAATGCTTATATTTCTGTTTGTGCCATGGATTTAAGGACAACAAAATTAATCAATTTCCAATATCATAAAATTACAACAATGCTGTAAGTCTTACTTGTGTTTTTCAATAATGTGAGAACAGAATTTTGGATGATTAACACAGTTTTCTGGTTTTTCACCTACATAAAGAATGTAATCCAGTGCTTGGTCTACATTAGTAACTGGAATGCTTTCTTAGCTATAAAATCTCTCAGAGAATTTTGATTCTGTGATGTGTGTTACACTGGCTAATCAAATAATTCAGAATTCAATAAACACTGTACAGAGTTTTCAACAGTCTTAGATGGGCTTGTGTGAGAAAAGTAATTATTTTTCAAATTTTAACACATGTTGCTTTCGCAAAATGTCTTAACATGCAAGCTGAAGTGTGACTGTATCATCCATATAAATTATATAGCATGGTGTACTAATACTAAGGAATGAATGGTACATTATTCTGGGTGCATCTAAAATAACACTCTGTGATTTTGACATAGACCTACATGAAGGCAACAGAGAATTGTCAGTGTGGCATTTACAAATATTTCTGTGCTTTCTTTAACCTAAATTTAATTATATACAAGAAGTAATTTACTTCATATTCTTCAAACAATTAAAATACTTTAAAACAGAAAAACAGTATAACTGTTTTAGTCATTATTTACTCTTTTACTCTGTTTGTCATTAGAGTTCTATTGTTAGAATTTTACACAATGGAAATATGTCAAAATAAAGGAACAGAGGATCAGAGCTCCACAGCACTATGTAAAATAAGGAACAGAGCAAGCTCCAAGCTAAACATCTCTTGAGAGCTAGCGTAGAAGTTCTTAACCTTTGGAGTCTGAAATTATGACAGTTAACATTTTGGGGGGGCTTCTTAATATATATTTGTCAAGAGAACGGCCTATTTTCATAGCATCCCTAGTGCAAAATATATGCCTGTGGTGGTTTTGGTCTGAATCCAGACTTCAGATTTCATGACTTAACTTTCAACACCTCTCACTGTAATAAATCATAATAGGCAGTGAGGAATTTACTTATATTGCACAAAACCAAGACCCTGAGTCATGGAGATACCACAGAAATCTGGAGTTTCCACATCTGAGGAGCAAAACAAATATTTTTGAGATTGCAAATTCATGTTAGCAAATGGTGGGCTAGTAACACTACAACAAAACAGCCTTCTTGTACAATGGAGTCCATTGAGCTCTTTTCACCATGGCTAAATTTGGCAGGTTAATATGAAACAGTGAAGATTCAATGTGAAAAAAATCTCAAAGGGCTCAAAATCTCAAATTACTGCAAATATGCACCACAGGACTGTTTTGGGAAATTAAAAATAGCTTTTAAAGATTAGACTTCCTGGAAGATACAATGAGGAAAAAGAATTGATTTTAACATACAAGTACTGCATCCTATACAGAATTCCTATTCTCATACAGCTGAAACAGGCTTTGAGCCTCTGCCACGTCTTCAGATTTGAAGGTAGGCTAAACAACAATAACAAAACAAAACAAAACAGACAAAGCAAAATAAATTCAAAGAAATAAGAAGTGGAACACACTTCCTAAAGCAATAAGGGAAAAAGAATAGCATTCTTGTTTGGATTAATTGAAAAATATTAAAATGAGACATCTTATTTTGTCACCAAAACTACAGTGTTTTATTCCCCAAAAAATTATTGCTCCAAAGAGGGGAAAAAATTAAGACAAAAATCCAGTTTTTTACTGCAGAAGATGAGAATCCAGATAAAGGATGCCATGTGTAATATCTTCTTGTCCTAGTTCAGTGTGTGAAGTGCTGGAAGCCAGTGAAGGGGGAAGTTACTGTTGAAAAGTAACTTTTACTGTTTTGACTGCACAAATTGGGTGACAGAGGGGGACAAGTTGCATAGAAAATTTCATCCTTTACCTCTTTTCACTAATAAAGACTTACTCAGAAGACATTTTCAATAGCGGTAGAGGAAGGAAAATGATCTCAGGAGAAAAAACAGAGGCAGAATTTTCTTAGCATTAGGAAAATATATAATTCTTACAATGCTAAGGACTTCAGATTGTGTAAACAAATAGTGCAAGAGAGACAGGGGCACACTGTAATGAGTCCAGCAAAGGGCCACAAGATGATTGTGGGACCAGAGCATCTGACACACAATGAAAGGCTGAGAGAGCTGTGACTGTCCATCCTGGAGAAGAGAAGGCTCAGAGGGATCTTGTCAATGTGTATAAATACCTGATGGGGTAAACTAAAGAAGATGGAGCCAGACTCTTCTCAGTGATGCCCAGTGAATGAACAAGAAGCAACAGGCACGAAGTGAAATGCAGGAAATTCTGTTTAAACAGAAGAAGAAACCTTTCTGCTCCTAGGGTGATCAAACCCTGGACCAGGTTGCCCTGGTAATGACAGGCTGTGCATGTCCATCCTGGGAACTACTTATAACCCAGCTGGACACACCCCTGAACAAACTGCTCTAGCTGATGCTGCTTTGAAAAAAGGGGTAGACTAGATGATCTCCAGGAGTCCCTGCCAACCTCGTCCATTCTGTGATTCTGTGTGAAATACTTCCCCTACTACTGAAAAAAGATTGATGAGAGTAAAAATACCTCACTTTTGGAAAAATTCCTGTGACAATCTAAGTGTTCAAAAAAACCTAGAAATCAGATAAATTTGTTTTCAAAGCTGAATGTTATAGAAAATAATTGGGTTTGTTTTTGTTTCCTTTTTTTACAGTTTTCTTCAAACCTAACAGACAAGTAAACAAGACACTGTAAAAGATTTGAGCAGCTGTATATCTACATTTGATCTACTTTATATCCCTTTTATTTTCAAAGTAATAAAAAGGATCTTTCTCACAAACAAGATGCTAGCTCAGATACTTCTTTTATATTTCCTCTTGAAATCCCTTTTGCTAAACATTCATTTCTGAGTAAGTGGAGGTTCATGATCTGGATGCAAACAATTAAATACTTCAGTTAGAAGGTCTTTTTGGGGGTGACTTCTGAAAGATACAGTGGAACCAGGAAGCTGTAACCTAGCATTTAGTGTTTAGAGGCAAATTTTTTTTAGGCCATAAAGAGGTAGTTGACTGGTACTAGTGTGAATCTAAACAGATGGAGAATAAATTATAAATAATTGGGTTTTTATTGCTTTTTGACTAAGTGATACTTAGTTGTAGCAACAAAATGATGCTGTGAAAATAATTATTAAATGGAGAAGGCTGAATTAAATAAATAAGCAACAATGTACATTATACAACTTAGAAAGTAGAAAAGGAGAGCAAGGGCATACCTGTTTGACTTACAATAAAAGGCAAAAGAGAAAACCAAAAATAATAGCACAGTATTCAGCAGACAAACCTCTCCATTTAATTGTTACTTTGAAAAGATATATGAAAAACATTTTCACAGTGACATATTGTTTATTCTTACTCATAATTATGTTTCTCATTTATGTCAGACAGTAGGCATCAGAAAGATGCCTGTGTTGGGATGACATCTACAAGGGGAAATAAATCCATTTACATTTGAAAGCTGTCCCCCAGGGATGGATATTTTCATAAGGGACATCCTTTGGAAAATAAAGCGAAGAGGCACATTTACTTATACTATACATTACCTTCCATGTAGCTGCAAATCAGAAAATGTCAAAGCTGTCAGGTGAAAGCACCACATAGCCGCGCTTCTTCTTCCAGTAAAATCCCTTCCCCGATACCCCACTCACTCTGAATAAAACCTTTTTATGTGGGATCAAAAGAAATCTCTGAAAGGACTCAAGAGACTGAAAACATTTTTGCTTATTAAAAAGTCATCTTATTCTTTTGCATAGGGAAAAAAGCATAATAATTTTAATTCAAGTATTAAAGAACAGAGATACTTTGAGGATGATATGAGAATGTTTATGTGTTCATTGATTTTAAGACACAAGCTTTTGCCCTGTTCAACCTTACCTTACAGTCTGTTTTCTAATGTTGCGTAAGTAGAAATTAGAAAAAGGGAGAAAAATATTGGCAAGGTGGTAGTAATAGCACATAGTTAACTATAAGAAGAGGTAAAAGATATGGTTATATTTAACTAGTCAAGGCATTGAACATCTGATCAAAATTCAAAGATGGACCTAGCTTTGAAGTTGTCCCTCCTTTGAGCAGATGGCTGGGCAAGTTGACCCCAAAGGACCCTTGATTTGACCTATTTGACTAGGGAAAAAAATACTGAGAGTTTTTGTGTTCATAGGAAGAGTGCTATTCCTAGAGCGTTTTTTGTTGCTTTTGTAGTTTGCAAATAGCTGAGGCTATCCTTTATTTTACATGTTTTCTTTTTTTATACTTTTCATGAAACAATCTTTTTAGTTTAATAAACAATGTGGAATGCTGGGTGAAATTAAATTTTCTGGCAGCTTTTGATGTGGATATCAGAAGAAGTTACCAAGTGTTATTTTTATAGTTTCAAAGAAAACAGTTATTTCCCACATACAAACAAAATTACTGATGTCTTAATAAAGCAGGCAAGAGTTTTATATACATTTCATACAAATTATGCAGACAAATTACAAGAGAGGGGTGAAACTTCGCTAGAGACTACACATGTGTCTTTGACATCCTTTATTACCCAGATAATCTTTGACATATTTATTTCTTAACTACATTTCTGGATTTCTACAGGGTATATTTTTGTTGTTCTAGAAAGTATTGCATTTGCTGATTGATGTTTGGAGAAAACATTACCTAGATCTTTAAATGTATAAACAGATACATTTGTCACATTTTAAAAGAGTATTGCTTCATAGCATAGGTATTTGAAGACAAGGCAAGGAAAGAAAAAAATAACCCTCTAGTAACTGTCATAATAAATTAAAATCACAAAATTTTACACTTATTTGAGACTTTGATTATCTGTCTTTGATTATTTGGTCATTTGTCCATAACAAAATATAACTGTAAAAAGAACAAGAATGTCAAGTGATTGTGACATCTAGCTTTGTGACCTTGAAGGAAGAGGATTTCTCCATAACAAAGATTAAAGACAAGGCTAAGAATAAAAAGGAAACTGCTGTTTGAAGAATCATGACTAATCAAATTAAATTTGGTTAAAAAGCCAATTTTTTTAGTTTATGAAGTAGTGTTGAAATTTAGTAATGCCCAAAGCCAACATCATAAAAGTACATTTGCCAAGGAAGATATCGTTACCGCTTATATAACTCAAGCAAATAAAAGTCTTGCGGAAAAAAGGTTGAGCTATTATCAAGCCCCTGCAATGTAACCTGAAATCTACCAGATGGTTGAAAACTGACTGCAATGACTGATCTATGTTCAGCAACGAGTGATGAAAAGCTAAGACCAACTCCACCAATATACTATACACAAACTCTACGCGGTTCAGGAAATTGCTGAGCAATAGCAAGCCGGTCCTACTCTAGCATCCATGTCTTTCACTCCAAATCTAATTATTTGAGACAAATTTGGGGAAATGGGAACACAGGTCTTTGCTGGGAGCTCATGGTGGGGACTTCTCCCTCCTCTCTGCTGGGAGGAGTGTGATGTAGAAGCTTCCTCCCACATCACTCTTGGGGTCTGCCTGGGTTTCCCTCTACACATTTCCTGTAAACAGGCTGTTTCCTTCTCATCTGTTCCCCCCAAAGCCTGGAATAGCTTCCCCCAGTCTCAGGGGATGCAAAGGGAAACTGCTCTGCAGTCACTTTGTCCAAGGTTTGTCAGACCTTCATCATAAGGTATTCACAGGGTTTTAGCTAAAACACTCTGGGTGATAGTCACTTGGCAGGGGGACAGCAGTTAAAATAAGGTAAAATCAAGTCAGGCCAAGGCAAGCCTAAACCAGTCCTGAGAGCCTACTCTCAGGAGCCCGCAGGTCCATACAGAGCCTGTGACCATTGCCAATAATGGCAAAGTCACATTTACTGGGGATGCAGTCAAAATAATTACCACACTTTAAAATTGCTTTATTAGAATTTAGGTTGATTACCTTTTAATGAAGACATAGCAGTAAATATTAGTACTTATTTTGATACAGTTTAAATTACAATTTCAATCTTATGGGGGCTTCACAATTAGCAGTAGAGAACTGACACACCAGAAATAAAATTAAATTAAATATGCTTTCATTCTAAATAAGAAGGAACCATGAAAAGATTTAAAACAGTTTCTGTAACATCTTTTCATTAAAATCCTTGTTTAATGGCATTAAAATTCTTCTTTTCTGTATCCTTCCAGAAAAGATCTGATAGTTAATATTCTCAACTGAGCTAGATGTTATTTAGAGGGAAGAAAGCCTGAGTCTTCAGCGTGGCTTTCTGTGAGAGAAGTTTTGCCAATTTTACTATTCCAGCTAGGCCTAATGGAAGGCTACTACAATTGACCGTGATTTTGTTAAGTGGATACTAGCTCCCCAAAAGGCAATAGAACTAGAAAGCTGGAGAAGAACAGTGATTTTTCAGTGGAGTAGAAGCCAGGCTGATTAAGGGTAAAAGAATTAAAAGATAATCAGGGTATGAGATAGTTTTTAATTGCTGCCACTGATGTAAACCATATAATATATATAAGGGAAAAAACACTTCTGAAAAGAAACAAGATGTATTAATTCTAGTAAGTGATAAATTTGAAATGGCAGAATTAATAGCTCATTTGTATCCTGCTTTAAGAAAATTCATTGTATAATGGTTTCCATCCCAGCCAGCATAAATTTCAACTTTGAAATACAAAAAGACATGTTACGTTTTAGTATGCTACACTTCAAATGCCAAGGTGTCTCTTTCTTCCTCTTTGTTGGATTTGCCTGACTCTCATGAAAATGAAGCCACTACTTATATAAATATAAATCAATCAAATGGAATGGAATGGAATGGAATGGAATGGAATGGAATGGAATGGAATGTAAAAGACTAAACTAGACTAGACTAGCCTAGAATATTTTCAGTTGGAAGGGACCTACAATGATCACCTAGTCCAACTGCTTGACTACTTCAGGGCTGCCCGAAAGTTAAAGCATGTTATTAAGGTCATTGTCCAAATGCCTCTTAAACACTGACAGGCTTGGGGCATCGACCACCTCTCTAGGAAGCCAGTTCCAGTGTATGACCACTCTCTTGGTAAAGAAATGCTTCCTTATAAATCATGACATATAATATGGTTTGTGAAAAAGCAGAAGGAAGGGAAGAGCAATTTTGTTATAATTGCCCACAGGTCCTTTTTGTTAAATTTTCTACCATCCCAATATAATTGATAGGGCAATTAGTTATTTTTGCTTACATTTATTTTCATTAAACCTGTCTGTAAGCTTTCTCATGGAACAGTTTGTCCCAGAAAATGATCTTGTGGGGATTTCTTGATAGTTTGTTTTCTCCTTGTGAAATAAGATTTTTTTTTCTACTTCTTGTTTATCAAAATATTTTGATCAATTTAGAATGTGTTATTTCAGTTTTTATTAAAACAAACATAAGCAAATAATTCCAGGATATTCACTGATGCAAGGATTTCAGTCTTGCCTTACAGAAGACTGAAAATGTAATCTTAGAATATTTAGCTGATGAGAGTCAGTTTTTCAACCACATTTACATTTGTGTATAAATGCAATTTCTCAATGTATTTTTGCAACATACACCAAAACACATTATTAATTATTTTGACATTAACTTAATATGATAAATCTTTGTATAGCATGTGGTAAGATCTTTGAATGATACCAACCCAAATTTTAACCTATTAATTAAATAGATATTAATGTTTGAGTATGCTGTGAACCAGCCATTTTATTCTTATTGTTAGCTTTTTGTCGTATAAAGTTTTAACCATGACAAGTGTTTCTTTTTCAGTGAAAACTCCTTATCTTTACTATTTCACTGCCTGAATATAAAACATTTTCCTTCTATTGTCTTATGAAAAGTTTCTGTTTAGAAACATGTAGCCCAGAGTGGGATGAACACTGAAAAATGTGCTGTGACTCTCTCTTTGAATTCTTATGCTTATTTACATTTAACTGTGTGCACTCTTCCTATATCCCTTTGTGAAGTTCCTAAAAATGAATTTATGTTGGTAAGAGATATGATAATAATATGGTAATTATCTCCTTAGGCCCTTTTGCTCAAAGTACAAGTCTTTATAAGTTTTAAAAAAGATTTTTTGCCTTTTTGGGAACTAGTAACTTACTATTTGGAGTGTGTGTCCAGTTGAAAATGTAAACAGACTTTTTTGTCACATACTTCTAACACGAATCGCTGCCCAACAAACCTCCTTAATTTTATCTCTGAGGATCAATTTATATCAGCTCTGCTGATGCAAAGGAGCCATAAATCACCTAGAGCTGGCCCCAGAAGAAGATCACTAGCAGTATGGAGCTGATGGGGCAAAGCCTGCACTAAACACCCTCCAGGCTCAGCCTACAGGACGCTAGGGCATGGCCAAACAAGAAGGTGGCAAAGGAGAAGGTGTTACAGCAGTGTGCCTATGCTTCAGCTGTTCCTGGCTGCTGCGATGGTCCTTTGCAGTTGAACATAAGTTATAAAATGTGTTTTGCCTGCCCTAATTTCTACCAGGGACCAGCCTGCTTTTGAAGAAGCCTGGACATATATTTTACGACTGTGTCTCCTCGCTGTTGTAGCATTGTACTCAAGAGCAAAATAGCAGTACATTACAATAGATGGTGAAAAGCAAAGGATTCATTAAGCTAAGTACAACGTTCAGGATGAACAGTTTGCTGACATAGTGCATTTCTCCAACTTGTCATTGGTAAGTTTTAGCTTCCCAAAAATATACACTTCTGATTTACAGTAAACTCAAGTGTTTGATCTGGCAAGGAATGGAAATTCAAAAAGACAAACACAATAGTCTAATATTTAGTCTAATATAAAACACATTTTTCCTCAGCTGTCACAGAAAATTGCAATGGATTTTAGGGAAGGTGGAGTGAGTCAGAGCATTTGGCAGGAAGAAAGAGGTTCAGCTGGGGCAACTCTAACAAGCAGATTAATTAATTGTAATTAATTGTAACAGGGACCTCTAAGCACCAGTCAGTTTGAATAAATATGTTTAGAACTTATGGAGTGTTTTAAACTTTTGATCAAAACTGCAAAGATTACTATTGCATAAATTATGTCCCCTTGTACTGGTTACTGCTTTCTAATGTTAAGCCTGGATATTCTGTATTTGCAAAGGGATGGCCACTTCCACATGCTTCTCAGATCTGTCCAGGCTTACATGACTTCCTTATTTTCACTCTCAAATACTAATAATTTGAAATACCTATGGAAAAGAGAATTTTTCCCAGCCTAAATAGTATTCTCTTATGTCTTTCTGCAGCTTAGAAGGGATTTACATACCCTACGCCTTTTGCATCTCTGTCCTTATATTCTCCCACTTTGGACCTAGAAATGCAAAACTGTGGTATGTAAAATATGGCTGTAGGCACGGTGACTTAGAGTGGCAATGAGCTTTTAGTTACAAAGCTTATGGCTAAATAACTCCAGTCAGGGCTCTTGAACCTAGTGGGACCTCTGATAACGACAATTGAAGTGTCTGAAGACTTCTGACTTGGAGGGAGAGGAGTCCAAGGTGTGAATCTAACTGGAGAAACTTAAGTCCATGCAGCACAGAGGAAGGCATCTAATTCTAGACAGGAGTGCAGCTTAAGACTCAGACTCATGCTGTGCCCTTTGTATTACTTTAGGCAATTCCTTCTTGAGGATGCTGGTTGTAGCAATTCATTTTTTGAGATCCTAAATGTTTCCATGCTTGGAATCTAGGGAAGCAAATTTCAGGTACCTAAGCAAAGGTTTCTATAGCCATTTTAGATTCAGCATGGTATCTCAGCTGGTCTTCAGCTGCTGCTCCAAAAAGGCATGCTTTTTCTGTAACACAGCCTTGTGCACATAACTCAGATACTCTTCAGATGCCAAAATTGGCCCTAGAGGACTACATTTAAGTACATGAATTGTCATCTATGTGTCCAGGTCAGACACACAGCATAAGTCAAATGTTACAGTGTGTGAAAATATCAATTTGTTTTCATGGGCTTTAGAAGGTTCCTGGGCTACTACCCTTGGTGTAGACGTGTACACTGACTCCTACCTTTTGAACCGATGTCCTTCAGCAGATTGAGGACTTATGTCTTGTAGATCATTCTGAAGAGATGCAATTTTTAGTGACCATTCAAGAACTCCTGTAGAGTGTTGCAGTGTATATGCAATTAGAATGTTATATTTTGGGGGCTATGAAAAGTTCATTGTGTTTTATGCATTTGTTAAAGTGGGAGATGGTTTTTCCTTCTAATACACAAAAAACAAAACAAACAAACAAAACAAAACCCAACACCGCCCCCAAAACCTTAACCCCCCAAAAAAGTATTACCACATATCCTCAGTGCTGGCAAAGATGGATGAAATCAAGTCTTAGAAAAAAAACCTGATAGACAGAATGTATGCAAACTTTCACTTATTGTGTAAGATTATGGAAACCCACATTTACAATTAAAATGTAATTGGTTCAAGCTAAATGAAATCCAAAGTTTTGGGGAAATCTCATAGGCTAGCAGAACCCTTGTAACAAAGAATGTGAAAAGTTACTGCATATTTTTTTAAAGTGCTTCTATTGTTAATGTATCTGAATCAAGGGTAGCTTACATCTATAGTTTATTACAAGACAATTAATTAAGCCTTGAAGTATTTAGAGAAAATTTAGAATACTACTGTATAAGTCAGTAGCTGATACACTCTTTGACATTAAATGTAATGACTAGATTGCTTAGTTGAACTGACAACCAAGGAGCATGTACAAGTGAGTTTTCCATAAAAATGAGGTCTTCAGGTCTTATTATTGCTATGAGAATAAACTATTTTAAAATCTACTGTGTGTTCGGGAAATGCTTGAGAATTTTTTTTAAATCCTGTTTTTCTTTCAGTAAAGCACTACTTTTTTCATGTTAGACTGAGTCAAAGGTAAACAGGACGCAGGAAGCTTTGTCAGTCTGTTGAGTAGCTATTGCTGAAACAGCACAGACAGAAGGTGAAAGACAGGCTTTCAGTAAGCTACCAAGATAATTAAGAAAGGAACTTGCCCAAACAATTATCTGGGCACCCTGCAGTAATGCTTGCAGTCATAGGTTGGGTGTAAAACGTTTTCCTGTGTGTTTAAATGTAAACTCTAAGAGAAGCCAAGAATACTCTTTTATACTGGCTACTTAAGTAAATAGAAAAGAATACAGATTTGTAGAAGATAAAACTTTTCTAGCAATGAGAAATAGGGGCAGATATTTGTCAGGGCCTTGAGTGCACAGATAGGTCTTAATTTCTCTGAGCACCCCCACCCCTGCTCATGGGGCCAGGAGCCTCACTTCAGCTCAGGCCTAAGCAACCAAGCCTCCCATAAGCTGTCAGGAGTGTACCTGCCTCCAGCCGCGGGGTGGATCTTGGACCTCCATTGCATCTGCTACAACCCTGTCTCCCACTCCTGCTGATTGGGTTCCCTGGATGGACCGTGGCGGGATGATAGACTTGATTCATCCCCTCACCCTTTCTGGGGCTGTCATTGAACCCTATCACCAGCACCCAACTCTGCTTGCAGTGCTCAGACCCTGTGGGACCGCATTCTGATAGTGAAGGCACAGCCTGTGCATGGGTCAACCTTTTTTTCCTGCCTTGTCCCCCTCTTGAAGCAGACCTGCAGATATTGAACTAGGAGGAAATTATAGAAATAGACTGAACATCCTAAACTGTTCTTATTTATTGCCAACACTTTGTTTTCATATGTTTTGTTGATGTGACACATTGCTGATAATTATACATATGTAATAAAATGAAGGGTGGCACAAGACCTTTGAAAAACTCTCACACATTTTTGTCCCTCTTCTGCTGTGACACCCAAGGATATCATTATGACCAGTGTAAGGGGCAGAGGGATGACTCTTCAGAGTAGTAGAACCAGAACCTTAAATGTAAAAGCCATATCACACCAGCTGAAGCACGATATGCAAATATCAGCCATTCCAGTTTATGCATAGGATCATGACCCTGTTTCAAAGAAAAGCAATCCTGCTGTGTCAGTCTGAAGTAGGAACACACCACTCGCTTGACAGATTCAATCAAATAAGAAAACTTGGACAATTGCCACATTTAGCTGAGCCAATGTAACTCATGAGTTTGTCTTAGACCTGAGGAAAACTTGCCTGCATAAGTTCTTTCACCGTGATTTTCGTTAACAACAGGTTAGACACATAGACATTGAACTAATGGAAAGTAAATTGCTAAAATGGCATAAATTAGTGATGTGAACATAAACTCAATTTCTGCAGATAGAAATGTACATGAACAATTTAACATTGGTCAGTGGAAACCTATTCTCTTTTATCTTGCTCATTAAGGCCTGCATCACTTATTTTAGTCTTATGCATTTTTTTGTGCTGTAATAAAGTACAAAGGGCTCTTTCAAAATGTGGATGTTTTGCTTACATCTTTTTGAAGGAAATCAAGCCCAAATGTATAATAGTGTGATCAGTGGGAGGTATATAGAAGTTCATTAGCAATTTGATCTAGCTGACAACTGGCACTTTTTAAAAAATAATTTTTAATTATAGAATTTGACAAATCTTATGAGCTGCAGTTAAGGCTGGGAGAACCTCTCCAGGATTTGTCACTTGATATAATAAGAAAGATGCTGTTGTACATATCTCTGCTTATCTTTGTGACCCACTCCTGTTGCATAACATTAATACGGTTAGAAACAGCACTTAGAAACATCCACTGGTAAATCCTATACATACAGATCATAAACACTTAACGTTAAAAGGGACCTCTAAAGGTCATCTGGTCTGAACATACATCCCCCTCCATCAATCTCTAATTTTTTATCCTCTTTCTGACTTGTACTTTAAAGAAAGATGTCAATAAGGAGTGTAGTGTTGTCCACAGGGTTTGTATCCAAACAGCCTTTTATGCATACAAAATTGGGGTCCTCTACCCTAGATAAGTTCTGTACCTAATGTAAGACTCCCATTCCTAGTTATAGCCTGAGACGTGCTGAGCTCTGAGGTCCCATTTAAAACTGCTATCTTTAGAAATTTCAACCCTAGAACTTGGGACAAAAGAAAAATGTTTGATGGTGCTTTTGGCCCATCTTTGATTTTGATGATTTATACTTTACTCCTATTTTGGCAAGTGTTCTGAGCAGTAATGGAAAGATTGGGAATAATATGTAAATTTCAAATACCAAGGGACAGGCTTGGAATAGATGCTTTGCTTATGGTTCCTGAAAATTTGCCAAAGATAATATGTTATGGGTTTCTCAAGCCAGAAAGAAAGAGGATGGCGGGAAGTGACATGTACAGAGGAAATTAGTGTGAGAGATGATTTTTACTTGAGTGCTAGTTTCAGGGATGCCTTGAGACCCTGAACTCTGGGCACAGCATGAACAAGTACAGAAGTGAAATTGTTAAAAAACCGTTTTAGCAGAGATGTTGAAGTTTTAAGTATTTTGCATTGGTTTTGTTTAATCTGTGAGTGAATTCAACATTCTTGAAAATGAGAGATGAAACCAGCTACAGCCAGGCACTCTGCAGGCAAGCACTCTATTGAGTTCCCTCAGTAGCTTTGTCAAATACTGATGTGCTTCTTCCCTCCCCTGGAAGACCTGGCTCCAATGTCTCTTGAGCAGCTGTTGCCAGGTAGGTAAAATTGTGCCAAATTGCTCAGTGGTTTGGTAATGTGGAAGAAAGGGGACAGGAGAACAGCTACATAGGCTGGTCTGTCTCATCGGGGTGAGCTCAGGCTGTATGTCAATATAGGGATGAGGAGGTGAATGATAGCAGGCTGCTTCAATGCCCTTGTACCAGCCAGCCACATACTCTAACGTTTAATGATTTCTGACTTCTGTATTCCTTTCCAAATATGCAGATAACACAGGTTATATGTTTTGAAGCTCTGTGAGCATAGTTTCCAGCTCAACAGAAAGCACATGGTAAAGAAAATAAGCTGTCATTGAAGAAAACCCACATGGTTATAAAGAAAAAGAGCTGAGAATTTAACTTTTGGGCATCTTGCCTCACAGTACTTGCAATATACTAAGCCAGATAATATTTTAGGAAAGAATCTGACATGTTAATTTGTTCTTGTCTTTATTTAAAAAAAAAAAAGAAAGCAGGAAGATTTCTAGCCTCATGTATGTGCAACTGGCTGCTTTTCTTTAGACAACTGTTGTATGTAAAATGATATTTTGCACTTCTTTTGTATGTGAGAAATTGTGGCCAATTCTCCTTGGCACCTTCCTGTATGAATGAATTAAAAACATCATTAGAGTAGACTGATGATCCATGAACCTCTAGAGTGGTAACAGCCATAACACCTATATCAACTCCCATCACTGGGGTGCTTACCTGTATCGAAGGGTGAATCAGTTCAGCACATAAGGAAAAAACCATTTTTTTAAATCTAATTTCACTGCGCACGTCTATCAGTGATCCCATTTTTATTCCAGTAAGTTTGTAGTTTATGTACTAATCCAATGAACAGTTATTTTTTAATGAAAACTGAATTTCTTTTCATTTGAAAGTACAAATAATCCTGTTTCAAGGAAGTTTTCATTTTCTATTCATGGGAGTAGTTTGGGAGACTACTACAATATTTAGTGATGTCAGTGAAAGTCCCACCGTTGATGATGACAGGCGTGGAACAGGTTTCTATCTTCTTAATCCATAAACTGCAAAATAAGTATTTGAAATAAGTATCAGAATATTGCTTTTAGTAGCAGTTGGACCAAAGGAAAGGTTTTTTGAAAGTTTTAAATTTCCATGTTTTCAGATTTAGCTTTTTTTTTTTCCCTTTTTTTTTTTTTCCCCAGAATTAGGCTGGACCAAAACTTGGAGCTTCTGGAAACCTTGAATCCTGCAGTTCGTCGTTGAAATACCTCCTCTTGGCTGCTTTAGCAGCAATGAAATGGGCGAGAATGTTTTTCAGTGAAGAGAACACATTTTTCGGTGGAGAGAGAGGCAGATGCACAGCTGGCTTCTGGTCTTTGAGAAGACCTACTGAAAACCCAAACATGCTTATTGATGCTTCTTCCCCCCACATGCTGCCAAAACCAAACAACCCTCCAAACAAACCCAACCTACTAGGTGTTTTAAACAACAAATTTAGACCTCAAACCTAATGCATTCACCTGAAAGTGTTTTCACTATAACATTTTCAAGCAACCCTACTCTGAAATAATGAGACTAATATCAAGAAAACTGTCAGAAAATTAGAAGTGTATCCATGGGTAAATATAGCTATTCTTTCTCAAAAAACATCCATAATACATAAGATTTTATATGCGTTTTTCTCTCTACTGATTTTTAAAAGTCTTTGGAGGCCATTTTTCAAAATGTAACTGTAATTGTACTAGTAAAGATAACAGAATCAGAGCATATATTTGTTCTTAGGTGCATTTGGTCTTTTTGGCCAAAATAATTAGAGATTATTGACATTAAAAACATCCTCATCAAAGCCTAGGAACATGTATAAATACTGCATATTACTGATAGTCTAAGATCCTTTATTAATCAACAGAAATTAAATTATGTTTCCTGAAAAGCTATTAAAGTAAAATGCACTGTATTATTTGACTTTTCTGAATCAGATTTTCTACATCAGAATTGTAACATTGAAATTTCACTAGTTAGTCACTAAGGTGACTAATAACTGAAACTCCTTTCTGTCTTCAGCCTTTTATCACACAGCCTGTCTCTCTCACAAACATTGTTATGAAGAATACCCTCTAACTGAAAGAATTGTGCAACTACTTTAATTTAAAATTTAAGTAAATATGTTGAAATAGCTGGTTGCTTGACAGTGGAAGAGACTGGGTATGAAGCAGCTCTGGAGGCCATATGACTGTACCTTCGGCCTCAGGGTGTACATATGTTGCTGGACAAAAGATGCTTGAGCTGGATCCAACTCAAGTTTCTCAAGAACTGGAGGAAGTGTAAGTGGGCAATATAGCTCAGCATTGCCTTGAGATGTAGTTAATTAGCCTGTCCACTAACTACCATGCTAATACAGTTTAATGTGACCCACAATTGTACCCATATCCTTGACTTCCCCTGGTAAATATACTAGTTCACCAGGTAATCTTTAACATAACACTATGCTGTGCAGTGCTGTCATGTCAAAAAGTGTGATTTTAAGAAACAAACCCTATAAACTATGATTTATAGCTAAAAGTGAATTAAAGATCTAACTAAAGGTCCTGGGATTAGGGACAACAAATATTTCCTTTTCAGGGAAAAAATTCCTAGCATAAGATCTCTCATGTCGACAAAGTCTCAACAGTAGGGCAGTTCAGGAGAGTGAATTTCTTTAGAAGTTGTAAAGCACCAGTTACTATAACAAATGCTTTGTTTCATCAAAAAGAAGTGGAAAAGCTGAACTATATTTCAGATAAAGAAGTAAATCTGTGCTGAGTTTATGCTAAAATCCCTCCAATAATCACATAAGATGAGGGAACCAGATCCATACAGTAATTGAACAGAAAGGATGTCCATTTAATAATAAAAGGTGGGAACTAGTAGTTTTATGAACTCATGTAAGTAAGTGACGTGCAGTATTCAGCTTCTTTGGCCAAGCTCCAGGCCCGGCTACGTTCACTAGCGGAGAACAGGGAAGACACATCCAAACAAGCCATACCACTCAGACCTGTTTTGAGGCAGTTGTTTACATCTGAATGTTTTGTAATATCAGCAAAATTGTTTGCCTGAGCCAAGAAATCCTGCCTTGATGCTGTCCTGGGTGCAGGTGCTCAGGTGCTGGCAGCAGGAGCTGCAGGGCAGCCTCTAAGCAGAGGACGGAGGACCGCGCTGCCCCATGCCGGTCACAGCCAGCTCCAGAGGGCTCTAATGGACGCCCCCAGGGCACAACTGCGCCCCTCAGCCAAGCCGAGCCAGTGGCACCTCTGGGAAAACAGGTTTAAGGAAGGGCAAAACACAAGACAGAGGTTGGGATCTTGCAGCCCGCCAAGGTCAACCCACCACAGACACATTACTCGGAAAAGAAGAAGGTATTAATGTCCATGATTTATTATTTTTTACTGGGTAGATAGGATCCCACAAATCTGTGCTCAATTCTGTACCAAAGAAACACTTTAGTTAAAACAATAGTGCAAATGATTGTCATTCATTGTAAGCCTCTTCAAGTTTTTAATCTTTCTTGTTTTCTCTGGTATGTAAAATTTTTTGTTTGGTTGTTTTTTTAATTGATATGTCCTCCTTCCACATTAGAGCAATTTCTTTCTGTCTTTTTTCTTGATGCTTTTATAATCACCATAATCTAAAAAAAGAAAAAAAATCAAAATCAGAAATGCACCAAATCATTGCCAAACTCCATTCCTGCTGTGATCTCTAAGTATGTAAGCAAGGACAATTTTTTATCTTATTCAACATGGTGTGTGTTATGTGTTTGTATGTTTATATCTTTCTGTAGATAATAAGGCCCTTTTATCATTTTTCTGCCTTTGTAACACTCATTATGGTGAAATTCCCAACTCTGAAATAGGTCCCTAACAGTCCCAATCTGTCTTGTATTAACAGGGTTTCATACTTTATGGTTAATACTGTTTTCTTAGATTTCATAAGGAGCTTTCAGGTAAATCTTAATAGCAGCATACAGTTGCATAAGCAGTAGACAAGAATTTTTTGCAGACTGCACTCATAAACCATAGCTAACTGTTTAGATCTTATGTCAACATACACTATTTGACCACTTATAATTTAATCTGAAACCCTATAAGCAAATCCTGTTTTCAAAAAATCCATTCCTGTCAGCTACTCTGTTAACAGAGGTGGGGTTGGATAATTTACACTCCTTCTACTAAATAAAAATAGGAAAATGTGTGTTTTGACCCACTTAAAACTGCAGAAACATGGCGAGGTCAACAAACTTGATTTTTGTGATAATTATTCTGTGAGGGATAGTCTTCACTCATCTTGTTAGATACCAATGACAATTTAAATGGGAACAGCCCTTTAAAGATTTTGCCATTGTTAAAGCCTAATTGTACTATTTTGATCCAATTTGTGTAACTCTTAGTAATTAAATTCTTCCAGGATGTGGCTCCATGAGAAGTGAATATCTCCTGGATAGCTTTGCAGTACCTCTACATTATGTAGCTTTACAGGAGGAGAAACTGAGCTGCAGGAAGACTGATTTGATCAGGACTTTAGAAGAACTGAAGAAATGTGACCTTTTATCCCTAGAATTAATTCAACCATGTTTTCCCTGCCATCTGTAATCAAAGAGATTCTTTCACTTACTGTGTAATACAGGACAAATATGTATAATAGAATCATCTCAGCTTTGCTCTCCTGCTGATTAGTCTGTACTTCCATCTGTTTGGAGGATGTAAAAATTACAATCCTATTTTTGCTTTAAAAACTAATAACATTCTTCCACATTCACTGAAAGTTTAAAAAATCTGTATTCTTCTGTTTGTTTAAATCCTGTGTTTCCCCCAGTCCTCCATACATTTCTGTGGAGGCAGATCTCTGCAGAAATCAGTCAGATTAAGAGGGGGACAAGGTCTCTGGATATTGTACATTTTCAGTATTCAGGACATTGATTGTGGCAACATGTTTATGATTGGTTCCATTTGTTTGCTTGTTTGATCACTTGCTTTTTAAATGTTTTAAATACATGCTCTTGCACTTTGGAAATTCCAATGAAATTGGGTCAGCTTTATGAATTTTAGGGAAGGGAAGGGAAGGGAAGGGAAGGGAAGGGAAGGGAAGGGAAGGGAAGGGAAGGGAAGGGAAGGGAAGGGAAGGGAAGGGAAGGGAAGGGAAGGGAAGGGAAGGGAAGGGAAGGGAAGGGAAGGGAAGGGAAGCTGTGTTAACATGGTATTAACCAGATTCTAAGTAGGGCCTCTTAATGCAGTCTATGACTTTGCAAATTCTGCTTGGTATCCCACTGAGTCTCCTAAAGTGCAGTGTGGGCTTATGCAGAAAAAATTGAACTAGAAAATTCTTGAAGGAGGAGAGAAATTAATGTTCCCAGTGATGGGTGCAGTTACCTTTTAATATGTAGAGGGTGTGTTTCTATCCCTACTGTTCTGTCACATTCTTCCAAGAATAAAATTTTGCCACCATTCTTGAATCTCCAGCATTACAGTCTTAAGAAACTGTTGTAATTTTTGTTATATATATTCTTTGTTTCACTGGGAAAACCACAGAGGAATCAACTGGCAGTCAGTAGAATATATCTTGTCTTTGTGTTTGCTGAATTAAGAAAAAGCCCTATTGTGTACCTCAACTTCATCACCCTTTGCTGATATAACATTTTCTGTACTCAGATAAGAACGCTTTTTCTGCACAGAAGAATAATTGGCAAGCTTACCATTCTCTTTTCTGTTGTCTGCTGATATATAACAATCTGGGTTAAATGATGAAAAGAATAAAAGGAACACCCAAGCAGATCTTAGCTGCTAAGGAGTTCAATCAGTTTTTATAGCAGCTTTATAGAAGTGAGTGATACACAAGGTAGCTGTTAACGTTCATTTTGATACAACCATGAGCGTCTGACATGTGATTTCTCACTCCATGGATAGCAGTGTCATTTTGTTTTGTTTGGTTTTCCAAGTCTGAAAATCTATGTGCTTGAATGAGATTTTTTTTTCTTTTTTTTTTAAATGAAAAGGAGTTCACAGAATGCTTCATGTAGTTTACTAATAAAGCCACAATCTGTGAGGTTTTATTTTACAAATTTATATTAAAAAGGCATTAATCAAGATCTAAATAATGTAATCTACATCTACTGTTTAGTAAAGATATTTATTTATACTCCCTCGATTAACAACTAAACTCACAATTTGAGGATTTTTCCTTATGTTATCTGGATAAAAATAACATAATTTTACAATATAACAAAAATCATTAACTATTAAGAATAAACTCATTACTGTGCAGGTCCTGGTTGACCCCACAAGCCTTGATCCACTATTGAACAATCCCAAATATTCAGTTCATTACTATATTTCCAGAGGAAGAAATGTTACTTTACTAATCAGTGTATTTTTTAAATATGATGACTTCTTTTAAAAACAAAAAGCAAGGAAATAACCCTATTAGTAAGACAAAAAATGGAGTGAGGGTTTTATACTCTTGAGTGACTCAAACACACAGCTTTGAAGGTACACCCATTGGTGCTGGGTGCCCACTATTTAGAATCTTTGTTGAACATTTTATGATGTTGATAGGCCTCCAGAGGTGCTCATGTATTCTTTCTCCTCAAGTCTGATATGTTATCTTGCGTGTACAAATCCAATGACATATTTTATCTTTTGACAATTAATACAAAATTTGTTTGGTGATTTCTTTTTTTTTCTCTTACTGATGACCTTTATCTATTTTATTTTCCCCTTATGTGATAGCTTCATAACTTTTAGGGACAATGCAGGAGAGAAAATGTACAGATTTTAATTATTTCTTCTACAGAAGGAGATCATGTTAATAAAAAAAAAAAAAAAAAAGACCCTCCTGAATTTTGCTCTCCAGCCGTGTCCATAGTCACTAGTTGGCCATGACTCTGTTATTCTTACAGAGGTTCCTTGTTTCTGTAATTTCAGATTTGTTATTGCTTTACTTTTTCTATTGAAACATCTTTCCAAAAAGTATACAATGTTCATTCATTAATCTTCAGTCTCTCTTTGGGGAAGTTTTCTGTTGGTGTTGGCTTTATATAGGCCTTTATAAAATTTTCCTCAACTCTTATAAATATCTTTTGCTCTCTTCCCAGTTGACTGCCATTTCATTGCTGTGCCTTTTCTTACACGCAGAAAGTTATTCATAGTCTTTCAACACCTGACATATGGCACAAACACCTGCGAGAGATCAAGGTTTAAACAGTGATGCACTGTTAATTATTATAAGAAATAGGCTTTCCAGTTCATAAATTCCCATAAGCCTTTTATATTTTTCAAGCAGCAGTTCTCATTCCTTGGCTTATTTAGAAACTGGCTGATGAGTTTGCTGCACTGTTGGCCACAGAACTGCTTCTGGGACCTTCTTGGGGCCAGGTTGTCATGGGGCTGGTGAGGCTTCCTTATATCATCCTGAATGATTTTTCTTTCAGGTCATATCGGTATCTGAGGAATTTTTACATGGCTTTATATGGGCAAATAAGGCCCTATACAAATTCCACTGTTGAGACAGAGTCCAGTTTCAAGTGTAGATCTAATGTATTACATATAAACTATTCCTCTGATCATTCTTTTTTTTTTTTTTTCTTTTTTCCTCCTCCCACTATGGTAGGAGAGCTAAATCCATGTAGTCATCAAATAACATGGTTGTTGATTTCTTCCATAGGACCGTAGCAGATAAAGTTCTCTTTCTTCATAGTTTTAAATGGACCTATAGAGAACATACACAAAATACATCTATAAATACAATATTGGCTTCTTTTTATTTGTTTTTTTTCTTTTCAGGAAACTCACTCAGTTTGCTCATGGAGATGACTGGAAAGAGACATGCCAAGCTAACAGAAAGTATTTCCAGTGACCAGCAGGCATCACATAAGGGTAGGCAATGACTGACAGAAAGATTAGCTTTTTCTGCCAATAATGATATTATCTCCCTAAAGATCATAAACCTCTTTAACACATAGAATCATAATTATTTCTGAATGTTATATTCCTGTGATATTGAATTTATTTGGTTTCTTTGCTGTGAATTAGTATGTATTTTATTTATAAACCATTCATGATTTCAAATCCCCTTTATTAACAGCATAGAATTGTAGAATCATAGAATATCTCAAGTTGGAAGGGACTCATAAGAATCATTGAGTCCAACTCCCTGCTCCTCACAGGACTACCTAAAAGTAAATCATGTGACTGAAAGTGTCATCCAGTATCAGCATGGTATCTAAAGATCATAGTTCACAACGGACTGTTACCCCTGTTGCACAGCATTGGCTTTATTTATTCCTTCCTAAGTAGTCTGTTAGTGTAAGTATTAGCATTTTAAGATGGGTCTCAGAAACAGGCTACTTTTTCTGATAAATTAAATAGTCACTGAATTGTATTGATATAGTAATAGGCAAGACTTCATGATACTTATTCTTACATAGTCTGACAATTAGTGGGTCATGAGAGTGTCTGAGGTGCAATTCTGTAATCTGAGAATGAATTGTATTAAAAAAAAGACTTAGGCAGAAGTGGTTTTCCACCTGAATGGGCTGGGGTTTTTTGGTAGTATAATGTAGCTACCAAACCAAAATACAGCTGGAGTTCAAAAAAAGCGATGCTCCACTTGAGCATGGCTAATGACATAAATACCTTGGATTTTGTTCTAGCACAGATATCTTTTCATCTTGGAATAGAGTTTAGCTCAGACATGACCATAGGATTTGAGCACCTTATTCTCTAGTGTTCATTTCACAGTAGCCCATCAGGTAAGTGCTATTCTGTCGTCTTTGTAGAGGTTCTGCTAAGGCACCACATAAGAACTGATGACACACCTAGTCACAAAGTCTTAGTAGTACAGTGCTCAATGCCCACTTGTTAGGCGCCTTGCCTCTAAGATTAGACAATTTCCCTATTGTATTGTATTGCATTGCATTGCATTGTATTCCCAAATATATTGGAAAGAACTGAAGAATTCACTGAAGATTTCTAGGAAATATTTATTGCTAGATAATAAGGAAAATGTACTTTTATGTTCTTACTTCCTTTTGGAAGTTTCTTTTTTCTATTTATTTTAAATTTGTGTGCCTAAATTATAACTTGAGTGGAAAGCAGGTTTATGTTTTCTTTTTAGGTTGAGTGCTGACCACTGTTTAAAACACAGCAAGATTAAGGGAACTGAACTGTCATTTGGTAAAGGGTTTACTGGTCACAAGACTATTGTAAATAAGCAAATAACCGTGTGAATAACATATAAAAAAAAAAAAAAGTGAAAAACATATACCAACAAAAAAGTAACCAAACAAAAAAACCACAGGAAGTATTTCTTTGCTTAGGACTGAAGAATTAAAAAAATACTATTTCTAACAGAAAAGGATGTAGCTGAACTCCATGGATTACATGTGATGAATATTTCAGCACTTTTCACATTACTGAACATGACTGAAAGCTGAAAACACACTATGATAAAATTAACTGTTAGGTGTTCCAACCTAAGGAGGAGCAATTGGACAAAGATGGATTTTCTTTTCTTACATATGTATAGCAACTCACTCTAAAATTACACTGAGCTGACACAGAGTAAAGAGAAAGAATATTTAATATAAGAAACAGAGAAAGAAAAGCACAATAGAAAGAACTGTACTTTGTGTGATTTGCTTTCAGAACTTGGCATTATTAACAAGCAGTAATATCATTGGAAATGCTGTTTACAATGAGGGGCTTACTACTATAACAACAAAACATCTCCTAAAATATGTCTTATAGTGGAAATATTTTTATTTATTTACCGTATTTTCCACTGACAACATTAATTAAATTAAATCAACAGATGAGGCAGTTATTAAACTCTTGTCCAGAAACAGTGTCTTGACAGTACATAAGATGATGCTTTAAAGCACGGTTTCTTTACTTATCACACTAATTGCTTCCTGTTTTGGCTGGCTGTCATAGACCTATTTCCCAAATTATGTTGTAGTGAAAGATTACTCTACTGTAATAGCAAGTAAGTGTACATGTGTAGTAGCAGACTCTCTTTTTGTTTTCCTTTTTAAAACTGTGTGAAATCATGGGTCAGGCAAAGTTTAAGGAATCTTTGAAATGCCACTAAAAATTAAAATTATTTGATTTTCCGAAGCTTGGCTGGCTGCAAGTCCCATGTATATTCTGCTCCCTGATGTAGATTTTTTCCTGTTTGCATCCTTTCTAGTTGAAAATAAAAAATATATTAAACTGTTTTTTTTTTTAATGGAAGCTATTATGGCTTTGGAATTTAAGGGAAATTAAATGTATAACTTCAGCTGTACGGAGACTACTAGCAAATCATCTACCTCTCTTAAAAAGCAGTTACAAATTATGACCAATTTACAGCAAGTGAAGGAGCTACTTAATAACAATGGTGACTTATGCTGGTTGTAAAAGCCAACAAAACATTTCATTTTAGAAGTAAGTTTATAGGGGGCTATTATGGATCGTTGTTGGTAGTATGAAATCAAATCTTTCACTTTAAATCTCTGGTGCAATTCTTTCACAATCTTCAACCTAGCTTTATTTACACTGAGCCACTCCTAACAGCTGCTGACACCATCCTCAACACCATGTAAATCAACTTAAGTTCTCAAAGAGGTATTTCTGAAAATAGTTCTAGCAGAAAAAAAAAGCCAAATTATTTCTCAGAGGCCTTTCCTAAAATTTTTGTTAGTTTCTTTGGAACAAATCTCCCTTAACCACAAGAATAGTATTTTAAAAAGAGAAGGAAATAGTTTGTTCCCTACTTGACAAAGTCAGAAATAAAACTGACATAGAAAACTTATTTCAGGTATGTTCTTAGTTAAATTTGTAGAATGTGACATTTGCTGATTATTTTATCCATGAGATATATATACTAAGCCTTCCAGAATCTTTGCTGAATCACCTTAAGTGTGTCCAGAATAAAAAAACCCCAATTAACATAGATATAGCAGTCTCAGATATCTAGGCAAAAGTAGCTTGTAAGTGATCCAGCTCAAATCCAGGCCACAATACTAGCGTCTTCTCTGTTTCATTTCAAAATCTGCATTAACTAGTTGTGGCTATACCCATTTGACTCTGTAGTACAGTGAAAGCAAGGACAAGTCTTCTCAAAGGTGACTAGGAGATACCAGCTAGCTGTACCAGCCTTACTACACAGACACTCCAGCAGAGAGGTAAAAACAAAACCAAAATAAAAAAAAGCACCCAAATTTAATGGGATCTTTTGCATAAAGGTGATGCTCATGCACAGAATTGAGTCTTTTGAACAGGGTGGTGGGTTGCTGTCCATGTGTCCAAGGGCACTTGCAAAGTTTTCTCAAGCTGGATGGGATGAGACTCCCTGACCTCTGTTCTGCTGAGTTCATACAGCCAACTGGCTGGCGGTCCCACCCACCCACTCCCACACATGCACGATGCCCGCTACTGACTGTCTTAAACTACATACAGAACATCTAGGTGATCATTCCAGGGCCTACAGGAACAGTTTCTACTGACTATTTACAAGTACCTCATCTGCAAACATTTTAGTCAAGCCTACAGCAGGAACCACCTGGGAGAGCCTCTGAGTTGGCCAGGCTCTCCACTCTTGCCATACCGTTCATTTCCAGTTCAAGCCACAAGAAGATTATACTGTGTAGGCTCAGGCCAAGGAGGGTCTGTAGACACTGCATCAGAAACCAGACTTTAGACCAGAACTGCAAGCACAGGAAAAGCAATAGAGCACAGGCTTCAACCTAAATATGCTGAGTTATCTCACCTGAATGAAAAATTAATTTGTTTGATAAACAATTAGTCAGGCAGATGATAAATGTAAACATAAACTGAGAAATGCAAATCTCTGTCATGTGTTTTGTCTTTGTTTTATTCTGAATGCCGTATTTCTGTTATTCATTCAGTAACAATAACTGAAAATTAATTTAGTATCAGCATGTATTTGGATGGGAAAATACTGTCTTGTCCTAAATAAGCTTATTAAGGCATCAAATGAAGCTGGCTTTCTGCCTGCTTTTTGGTGAACAGATGCAGAGAACAAGGGAAACAAAGTGTATAAATTAGAACATTAGATGTGAATGCTTTTTTGTAGCCTAAAACTTTATAGATAAGTGTTATGAAAGTACTGCTTTTTGAGGGGGGGAGGGGATATATTTTTTTATTTTTATTTTTCAGCCTGGAGAATTAAATTCATCTTTGTTGTCAACAAGAGAAAATAAAAAATGCTTCTGATTAGATTGAGTTTTAAGTAAATATTCCTGACCAGATGAAGACCAGCAAATCAGAAAGTTTAAGCGAATCTCTGGTCTCGACCCAGTTCCTTAACTATTATTCATGTTGGATAGTACAGCCTTACCACACTTTATGTTAATTTCAATATGTAAAGGTGGTGAAATTAAACCATCATTGAAGGCATCTTATATTTCAAATTACAATGTCTTTATCAAGGCTAAAGTAAATGTTTTTGCCTCCCTCATAGTAATGTTGAAAAGAAAATAATTTAATTCAGGTTTTTCACCTGTTGAGTATTTTATTATTCCCTGGTTTGAATGTAACATAATCTGCAGATAACATTATGCCTTCATTTTTGGTTTAGACTGAGTAAGGAGTTTATGGTCATTTTGAACATATATGAACAAAAATATAATGCTTAGGAGTTGCATTTTCAAGCATTTTCAAGCACTAAAACACAATGTGCAGAATTCATAAACATTGATTTAGTAATTTCACCCTACAATGCAGTTGACTGTAGACACTTTGTTGTGTATATGCATTCATGACAGCCAATAAAAATATGTAATGCCTTTAGAAAATACAGCAGGATTTAAACACAGTTATGTAAAGAAATTTAAAATCTAAAATTAAAATGTAGATGATTGTAGTGCCTCTAAGACCTGCACAAATTTTGGAATTATGTTATCCATAGAAAAAATTAACAAATGTGCCATCAAATTAATTTTGATATGTAAAGCAAAGCAAATTTCTTAAGTATTTCGTTGTGTTTAATGAAAATGAATTACACAAAAGCAAACCCAGTCTCCATGAATTCTCTGGAACTATTTTTACTCCATTCCCATTGACATAAATGAGGCTAGAAATAGTAGAAATAGAATGTAATTCAATAGCACAAGGGCCAGGGTCATACACTTGGGGACTAATAATAGTTTCAACTAGAACCTCAGACCTTATCATTTAGAAACAGAGGACAACAAAACTTGGGAGTATTAGTTGATCACAATATGACGATGAGCTACCAATGTGCTATGTCTGAAAAAAATGCAAATTTGATCTTAAAACACATCAAGCATGGTTTTTTTTGAACAGTGATAAGATGTTCATGTTATTGTACAAGAAAGACATTGATGGTCACAAGTGGACTACTACTCCAGCTCCTGTCTGTTGACATTCTTCCCAAGTCAGCTTCTCCTGTTCCCACTTGTACCAGAACAAGCCTTTAAGCAGGGAGCAGTGAGACGAGTCTAGGGCCACTGGCAGCAAAATTCTTAGACTGAAAAGACTTTGAAGCATGTTACAGGACTGATCAGAGGGATAAAGATGAGGTAACAGAGAATGATTTTGGTATAAGGTTGCTTAGCTTTTTACTCTCCTATGGGAAACACGAAAGAATGACAAGGCAGAATTTGGAAGTTTTTCCTGAGAGCTTAGCTTCATACGTCTAAATGGATCATGACAGTGTGGTCTTGGATGGAATGAGACTGCAGGGATGCTACATGTTTGTTACTGTGATTGTCTTTGTTTCCACCCAAAACTAAGAAGCAGAGAAACATACTGAGTTGGATAGTATTCCTGTATAATTTAGATATTATAAAGATTTCTTTATTCATAACAGAACTTTTTGTGGGAGGTATGAAAGAAACATATAATTCTAAAGGTTAGCAAGGGCCACTGGAACCAATCACTTCATAATAACTCTTATGATAGAGCATGTACACAGACTTATCACTAAAGAACCCAGCAGACTGCATATTGACTCTCCAAAACTGAGACATTACTTTCTAGGACATATATTGGTAGTAGTAATTGTCCTGTGGAAAAAAAACTGGAAGGTAGAAAAAGAGATTTGCATGATATGCTCAGCAGTACAAAATCTATAGGAAGACAAAGGCAAATAGCTGTTTTCCCAGATTCAGGTGATGAATAGCACTACACGTAATGACTGAGAGCAGGAATTTTCAGTGAGGAAGACATTGCTGAAACTTAGCTTCTGGTGACCTAAAGGCTGCCAGTGTACATACTGATAGAAGATGGACTATTTATTCAACCATGCTGTCTGTAGCCGTACAACAGGAGCAATGAATAGTTTAATTGCAATTGTATTTTGGAGAAACTTGCAATTTCCTCTTAGCAGTACCAATGCATAATAATATCAAGTCTGAAACATGGTATATGACAACAAAACAACTAAATGGTCAAGTGCAGGCCATCAATAATAAATCACTCAGTCATGCAATTACACACACAAAAATGTAAAGTAGGGAGGAACAGCACATCTACTGAGCAACAGATAAATATTTAAGTAATAATGTGTTATCAAACACCTTATGTCTGAAAAAGAATTAACACCATGGACCATAATGAGCATCCCTCCCAAAATGCAAGGAAATATTTCGGAGAAATGGGCACTAAGAGAGCCAGCTACTCTTTTCATTACTTATGGAACCATCACAAAAACAGTATCACATGTTCCCTACTGGAGATACTGATGAAGCATACAGAAGGAACACATTCTGTCATGAATGAAACGCCAGGGTAGACTGGCACAAAAAAACAGGTACAAAAACCTTTTTGTTAAAGGAAGTATCTATGATGTCTCAATGCACTGCATAGAACACTGAATATAAAGAGATAACCTGTACGTCTGAGGTTGCACTTGCTGACTGAGGAGGAGATAGCTGATTTATCAAATGTTAAGGATGGCAAAAAAGGGTTATAACATGCAATCTCCAGAGAATGTCTTCTAGAATTTTTGGTAGGTACAGAAACAAATATGCACATATACACATGTCCTCCAGTATAAACTGAACCAAATTCTAGGCATCAAGTTCATAAACATGATGCTTTTATGCTTAGAAAAGGAAGGGTCAAAGCAGAGTCTTTTCAGGACTGTTCATAAGAATATTGAGCGATAACATCAAAACAACTACTTGTAAGTATCTAGGGGAAAAAATACATTGACTTCTGAAGAATAAAGCCTATGAAAGAGTAAAATATAAAAAATCCATCAATACAAAGGATAATCAAAATATATTTCAGTGTTCTGTGATGAGAACTCAGATGTTGTGTGACCTCTTTTTGTAGATTAACTGACAGTGAAGGAAGCAAATATTTGCAATAAAAAATATACCTGTGTAAGTCTGAATGATTAACATAAAATAGTCATGGTTAATAACATCCTTTAATCTTGAAGAAAGAGACATCTGGAAATTAACAAGAAATACTTGCTAGGAGAGTCTCAAGAGGGAAAAATAACACTATAAAAGTCCCTTATTGCACATTTAAGAATGTAACTGAGGTGCAGAATTTGTTCTGGGACATTTTGGATAGTGTTGTGAAGAGGTCCCTGTGTGGAACCAAGTTCCAACTGCTAGATGATAATAGGTACTTTGAAAAAGATGTCTTTTAGAAAACAGCACAGAAGGCTCTGTGCAAAGCAGAGGATTTAAAACTATGTTGAACATCCTACATGTATCTGATGGAAAACACAATAAAACATTGAACAAAACAATAGAACAGTGAAACAATTCACATCTGTATGCTAATATGACCAGACATAAGGGAATGAAATATATGAGAAACAATGAGAAAGAGGAGTACAGAAGAGGTGGAATGGACAAAGAATATTTTTTTTCCAATTAGGTACAATTTTTTTTTGTTAACCTAATGTATGGGGCACTTCTCAAAAATAGGGGAAACATAGTTTATTTTCTTTCAGTAAATAAAATTTTAAACTAACATCATTGCCCTGTTTCCAGAGTTCTCAAAAATCTTTTAAAAGGCTATCCTGTTTCCATGCAATATTCATGTAACAACCTAGGGATGCATATGTTTGGGGTGCTCTGGGATGTGCTCAAATGCAGAAGAAAGAACCAAGCTTTTGCTTCCTTTCCCACTTCCCCTAAATACACAACTTGGGTGAAACCAGCAGAACATCACTTGTTTCTTATATGAAGGAAATAATTACAGCTCACCACTTCTTTTGATTTTATTGCAAATTCTCTAAAAGTAGAAATTCATGAAAAATAGCGGTGTTTGAAAATATTTCTCCTTCTTTTGGAAAAAAGTAACAAAACAGTGGAAATTATTCTATTTTTGTATATTCTAGGCTGAAATATATTCTTAACATCTTGGTTTTGTTACTAATATATAAACTTAGAAACTAAAAGTGTCACAAGCTGAGGAGAGGAGAGGACAGAGCAAATGAAAACAAACAGAGGAATCTACTGCCCCAGATTGAATGCCCAATGTACAATATATTCTGGAAAGAGATGCAAGTGGAAAAATTTTACAGCCTTATGGAATTTTAATACTGTGCTGAAAAAGTATAATCTGATTCACATCTAATGCTAGAAGCTATTAGATGACAGTAGATGACTATATGAATTCAAGGAAGTGAGGCTACCAGGAGGCCATACATGAAAAAGCTATGACCAACATACCAAAACTGTATTTTTCAGGCTATGAAGAATGCACTGAGAAGGACATGTCTTCAGGAAGACATGTGTTTGGTGGCCACAGCACACTGAGGCTGAACAGAACTGATGCAAGATCATTTTGGAATCTGAGCCCAGCATTTGGGAATCTCTCTGGCAGCCCACAAAGAAATGAGAAGGTTGAGTTGCCAATAAGGATGACAAAGAGACTGACTTATTTTCTTGCACTGTCAGTCCAGCTCAGCACAGCTTGTAGTCCATTACAGATGCTCCATTCTTAGGTCCTATGCAACAGAGTAAGCAAAATTTGGTAGAGTAGCTGAAAAGTGTCTCCCTTCACTCTGCACAATGGCCTGTTGTTTGCAGGCTTTCCCCGCCCCCCTCCCCCCCCCCCGCCCCGGAAGGAGGGGTATATAGGTTCAAAATCCCATAGTTGAGAAAGGGGTCTTCAGAAGTTCAGAAGTCCACCTCCAATAAGAAAGGCTAGAATTTATTTCATTTACTACAATAAGCTACTTCTGAATAATAGAATATCAGATCAAGCTGTAAAAAAGATAAACCCTTTTAAAATTAATTTATTCTAATTGGTAAGATTTTTGTTGCTCTATGGTATTTATTTTTTTTCACTCAGGCTCTAAGCAATCAATACCTATAGTCTTTCCCCGTGCTGCAAGATTTGGCTGAAAGAAGGAAAATTTATTACAAGTGTACAAAAGGGGTAATGATAAGAGAGGCTGTCCAGCTGCATGCCTGCAATTATGTCATAATATGTAGGAGTGCATGTTTCATGACCAGTGTTAAACAATATTTCTTTCCTCCGATAAAGTCAACGTAGTTTATTATGTTAACCTCGTGTGCAGTGCTGCAGTCTGTGCTACTGATAATATCACTTTGAGATTCTTGAGAGAAAGGGCCTCTCTAAAGTGCTTTACAAATAGATTAGAAGTCAATTAAAACCACATTTCAGATAAATAAACCAACTCAAAAAATTCTCTGGCTCATTGGTGTGGTTCAGAATGAAAAATATAATCCTTGGTTTGCAAATATGAATTGGTAGCTATTTCTAACAGCTAAATGGCGTTCTTTCCATCTTGTACTCTGCTTATAATCATTGCTCAAAAGACAATAAGAAAAATTGTCTGAATGCCAGAAATGATCATTTAGATAAAAATGGTCCCTGGTCTGTTGCCAAACACTTGGAAAGGTTAATAAAAACATTAATACTGTACTCTACTAGAAAAGTGGGTATTGTTATCTTGGATTATAAACTTACCTTAGTCATAAACTTAGATTCTATTTTCTAATTAAGAACAAAGTTTAATGGAGAAGTTGAAATAAAAATAAATGACCTGACAAGGAAAGAAGAATTTATTGGACTGAATTTAAAAAAAAGCTGCAGTTTTGGCTTCACAGATAGACTGTAAAATAAGGAGTCTGTTTATACAAAACAGAATAAAATGTAAAAGAAAAGACACTAACATTCTGCATAGCGTATACAAATGTACTTTCAAGACTTGGTGATATTTCACATTTACTTGATATCTGAAGGGTGTATTTTTAGGGTAATTTAAACCATAGATGGAAGAGTTCTCTCAAGTTATCATGCAGTTCATCTTATTATTAATGAAGAATTGTTCCCTAAACACAACTTGTAATGCTTTGTCCTCTCTGGTTTTAAGTACCCCCCAAAGAAATGTGTGTTCCTGCAGGATTCATTAAGAGGTTGTTCTACACATGAGTGAATCTCACTGTCTGTAAATGTGTCCCACCATTCAACTTAATTATTTCCCTTGTTATTAGTTAAGATATGTTTCATAATCCTAAATATTTCTTCATGTGACTTGGTGGTTAAATATTAGTAAATGGCAGGGCATGCAGAACTCATATTCATAGCTGATACACAGTTTAGATATATGCTTTGGACCATGTGTTTTATTTACCATTGCTCAATAGAAGATTTCTGAGGTTCTTTAATTTCCTGTGCAGTCCTTTCCACTAATGTTGCTGACTTCTCCTTGATATGACTTTCTTATGGGGAAGAGATTATTGATGTCTGTAACCTAGACAAATGTTTCCCTTCTTTGAGGCCACCCTATTTTACATCAGTTTGATTTTCTATGCACCCTAACACAGGCACCAAATCTTTTTAAATTACTGCAATTTAACACTGTTCAATAGAGCTTAGTTGTTTGAATCTAAGGAATGGACACTCAAGCAAGTAGTTTTCAGATAAGCTAGCATGTAGCTGTAACATATGTAAGTTAGAGCAGTAAATCTAAGAAGCATGCTCTGAGGCAACTTTTCCCTCAGGACAAACAGTACTGCTGTGTGCAGTTGTTCAACTGATTGGTGTTGGTATTCCACAAATTTGTCCACCATATCCTCACAGAAATGTGGTTGTGTACTCATATTCTCAGTGAAGGATCAGGTCCATAAGGCCTGTATGGTCTAGGTTACAGTCTGCAGCTAAGTGCATCAGCCTCAAAGAACTTGGAAGAAAAATGATCATTTCTCTGTCTCTCTTCTGTCTTTTCCTTTTCTCCTTACCTGTTTGTGTTGACTAGCCACAGGTTCAACAAATGACTGAAACAGTGGGGGACAAGAAAAGAAATAGAAATGGTAAAAAAGTAGATCACATTGATGTATATAACAGTACACTGAACAGAGTCTTGGTAGAAGAATTACCATCTAGGTTACTTTTAGAAAGTAACATAAATACAGAAATACAAGCAGGGAAGGATATAAGAGAGCTTAAGGAAGAGCCAAAAAAGTACTCAGATAAAAAAAATTCAGATAAAACCAATGTTTTTAAAACAGGTTGCACTGTGAAAATACTGTCTGATGTCATTTTTGGGATGTTAGAATCTATCTTTGTCAACTTGTGGAGAACAGATAATGTCACATGTCTCCTGCTAAATGTGACGTTGCCATTATTGGCAATGGTCACAGGCTCTGCATGGACCTGCGGGCCTCTGACTTGTCTGGGCTTGTCTTGGCCTGACTTGGTTTTACCTTATTTTAACTGCTGTCCTCCTGCCAAGTGACTGTCACCCAGAGTGTTTTAGCTAAAACCCTGTGAATACCTTATGATGAAGGTCTGACAAACCTTGGACAAAGTGACTGCAGAGCAAACAGTTTCCCTTTGCATCCCCTGAGACTGGGGGAAGCTATTCCAGGCTTTGGGGGGAACAGATGAGAAGGAAGCAGCCTGTGTAAAGGAAATGTGTAGAGGGAAACCCAGCCAGACCCCAAGAGTGATGTGGGAGGAAGCTTCTACATCACACTCCTCCCAGCAGAGAGGAGGGAGAAGTCCCCACCATGAGCTCCCAGCAAAGACCTTGGGATACACACTGTTTCTAGTAACTTTCCCTCTCTTTCTGTTTGAGTAAGACTGAAGCGTCAGACTTAGGACCAGAGAATTATTGGAAGGGTGATTGTAATACTGGAGAAAGGGGGTATACAACTGGAAGGTTTTATATGAAGTTTTTAGCTGTATGAGGCTCATATATATCAGATAATTTGATATGTTAATGTGATAATTGGCCTAATAATGATTTCTTAGCTCCATGTGTTCTCTTTGGCCCATAACAAGATTTTGACTGTAACATCTAAGAGTAATGGAAAAGACAAACATGCTTTAAAGAAAGACATAATCAAATAACTATCTGTAGTCACATGGGAAGAACAAATTGGGAAGTAAGAGTCATACTGAGTTTTTCAAAAAACAAACAAAGTCAAACTAATTTAATTTTGTTCTATGAGAGGACAGTAGGCTTTGTAGATTGAGACTTTTGAGAAAAGGAGTCAGCTTGAAAAGACGTACAAAATAAGCACAGAAATTTGTGACTGTGCGGCTCAACATTGCACAACAGCACAACAATCAAAGTAGAGTTCAATGTTGGCAGAAGTCACCTGCCAGCATCTGCCTAGGTCTGTCCAAACATCCTTCCCTTTGAATGCCATGAGTAGCTTAAATCCAACTAGACATTTGACACTAGAGGGTGAGACAAACAGGGACTCACAAGTCAGGTTTCTGTGTGACCTCGTGGGGTCCTTCTCACTGGTGTGTGGATTCGTGGGTTGTGGGGAGTGGCACAGCCGCACATAAAGTTAGAAGCCCCCCCTTCCATCTCCAACAAGAGGTGTAGGTAAGTAAGGGAAGCCATGCCCGGAAGAAGTGGGAATATTTGCAATCCACATGTGCTGTAAGAGAGGAGAGGGAAGGGCACATAACCACACATATTTCTGAGGGGGGAAGATGGGGTGAGAACTTGTGGGGATTAGTTATAGAAGGGTGATGAAATTTGTAAGTGTTTACAAACGTTTTGTGAGTGCCCAGTGTTGTATCTGTTTTATTGATTCTGTATGTGTAGTTCAGATATTGTAGGTTAATTGAATTTCATTAATATTAAATCTATAAACTGCTTCAATCCCGATTTGATTTAAATCACATGAGGAATTCATTCCAGTGACCGATGCTGCAATAAAAAACAGTAGTCTGCTATGGCTCAGACAAAAAGCCACAGGTTTCAAGAAGAGATTCAAGCTGACTATTAGGAAAATCTTTCCAAAAGTAAAAGATAATGAAACACTAGAATAGATTTAAAGAACTATCATCGTTGGAAGTTTTTAAGAGTATTGGAAGATTTCTAAGAACAGATTGGATAAATATGTATCAGTAAAACAGAAATAAAGTTAAAGTGTCTTCAGAATGGGAAGAAATTCCAAGATCCAAGACAAAAGAATTTATACATTATGTATTCATTTAGCTTACTTTAGCTTATACATTCAGGTAAATGTATGAAGACAAAATTATCAGCCAGAGTTGAGAAGTGGCTAATAAAATAGTGGAAATCAGCACAAGAAGGAATAGTAAAAAGGAACAATTTAGAATACATAAGGACTTGACAGTGTCCTTGAGCACATATTGGGCCATAAAAGTATAGTATGGTATTTTATTTGTTTTGATGCAATCAGCATTATGTAGGGATCCCAATCAGTTCAGTAGCTCATTCTACAATATACTATGGGAATAGCAGACCCTGTCAACCCATCATTAATTCAATGGGGTGAATAAAGAACTATCTGTGAACAACTGTATTCATTTAAATGCTATTATAACATCATGGTTTCAATTGCTGCGAAACTGCAGAGTATTTCTGGTTGCTATATTGCTGCCGTATGTATGAATGACACTGAAAGTAGCAAATATTTCTAGTACAGCCATTCATTCGATAGTGATAAGATACTGTGAGACAAGATCATGATCTGGGGTACTATCCATTTTGACTGAAGAAATCTCATTCCTGTGAGATGTTTATAGCATCAATTTATATCCAGACAGAAAAGATATGAAGCACAGCAAGGTTACTGCAATCTTTCATGTCATTCCCCATCACACATGAGAACTCTTATTCTCAAGGGCTTTACTAAACTGAATTTAGCTGCTATCATTGTTACAGTTGGACCTTCTAGCAAAATAAGTAATAAAGCAAAAAAAGTAATAAAAATAACTTCAAGTAACTAAAGACAATATAGAATAGTAGTAACAGTAGTATATAGCAATAGTAGTAGAATAATAGTAATTAACACAGAGGAATCTACCTTAAATTATAACAAAACTGAATATAGCCCTTTATTGATCACTGTGTATGAAAATTGATTCCAGTTGTGCTATACCTTAGTTCTGAATGTGTTGGTTTTTTTACTCTTTACATGGTTTCATGTTATAATTTTTTCTTAAGTGGTATACTTAAGTTATTTGTGATATATTAAAATGTTGGAGTTTTCTTTTGTAGCAGTTTTTTCCCCTGCCCATTGGATTTCTTTTTTATTCTTTTTTTTTCTTTTTTTCTTCTGTGACCAAATTGCTTATGGTTTGGTCTGAACTAATGCTGTAATTCATGTCTCTCCATTCACTGACACAGTGAAACCCGCAATTGAATGATCACTTTACTTCAACATTAACCCTAATTTGTCTCTGGACAGTATGGTCTAAATGTTTCCCTTGCCTGGCCACTTCTGCCCCCTACTTATCATTGGCCCAGTGTTGCCACAAGCGATATATATAACTGCAAAATTAGTTGAATCACGGAATTGATCTGACTTTGAATTATTTTTTTCACTTGTTCGATTATCTGCAAGGGAGGAGGCTATTTTCCACTGGATAATGCCCATGGTCTGAATTACCTTTCATCAGTCACCCAGCTAAATGCCTAAATTTCTTTCAAATAAACAACTCTTGCTTTATTATATTTCAAGTACAAATGTTTAAAATGAACTAATAACTGAAAAAATATGGAAGTAAAAAGTAACTGCAGAAATTTTATTAATTATGTAATACTTAAAGCCTAGCATAATGTCAAATGTATGCTAAGTCCGTTTTAGGTATGGATTACTTTAGTTATTCTTCAGAAAATACCTGGTGGACCAGAGTAATCCCTAATTTTACTGTGTGGCCTTATTTGAAACTGTGCAGGACTGCTTTTTCTATTTTCTTGTAAGTGTAGTGGGAAAGTATTGCAGTTTGCATATCACAGAATCACAGAATCTCACTCTAGCCCTTTGAGAATAACTTTACACAAACTCTCTGGCTGTGCTACTTCCAGTATTATTCACAGACTCACAGAGCTGAAAAAGAAATCTGAGCTATCTGAATGTTTCAAACAGTAACCTTTTTCGCCCTTTTCAGTATTATTCTTGATTTTCTTCCACTTGCCTAATACTTCCCACTCCTGTAAGGGAAGATAATCACAAGGTATTTTAGCAATATGATGTTACTGTAGATCCTTCATCTGTAATGAAATGATTTCCATTACATTAGTGGGTCATTTTAAAAAAGTTTTTTCCCCTTCTTTGAAAGAATATAGATAATTTGTGCAATGAATCTGGAAATGTTTTTTTTTATGAGCTTTTGCCTAATCTATGACCTGTTCCTGCTGAGTGCTTTTGTTGAGGATTCTTAATTCATACACAGGATGAGGGGGATTTAATATTTTTTTTTAAAAAATTACATTTTAATGCGTATTATTCCACTCACTCTTGCCTTGCAATTTTCTGTATTTTATACATTTGAGTCCCTATCACTTTTTTCTGTGTACTTCAAAAAACTTTTGGTCTATTCCTGCCATAAATTTATTTCTGTAAGATCACATGGTAATATCAACATACAAGCTTAGTATTTGAATCAAAGCAAATTAGATTTTAAATAGCATTCTTAAAAAATAGTTGTGGTTTTCTTCTTTTTCCCCCCTCCCCACCAGCACAGGAAATTTGTTATGATCTGGTGTTATGTCAAACATGTAAAAAAACAAGTTAGGTAATGATGGATGTATAATCCAGAAAGTATTCTTTCAGGTAAATCATATTTGAGATACATGGTTTTTTCCTGATCACTGCTGGAAATCATTATTTCTCAAGGAGAAAGCTCAGTAATTTGGGATAGAAGCTGGCATAGGAAGCCCTGTATGTGCTTTAATGAAGTCAGCCTGTCTCAGGAAGTTATAAAAGATAATTTAACTTCACATACTGTTCTTTTTCATTATTCCACTTTAATATAAATGCTTCCTTTTTCTTCACTGAGTCTCCTGTAGCTAGATACATTCATCCTCACTTGGTCTTTCTAGATGCTAGATATTTAGGCTTAACTTGCCATGTAGTCTCTGTTGACAGCCTGTTTGGGAGAGGAAAATCCCTTCAGACAACCACCTATTTAGGCACTTCCAGAGCCTAATTCTCTTTCCACTATCATGGAAACCTGACTAGAAGCAGAGCCATATCATGTTTCAAAGGTATAAGTTAGGAGAGATGAAACCTAACCCTCCTTTGTGTATTTTAATTTCTGGAAATATATTCTTCTAAATTAATGAAACTTTGATAAAAAATATTGTTTGTTTATACAACCATAATATGATTAATTCATTGAACATTTCATATAATTTTCAAAATTTGCCTTACAATGAAATAAAACAATAATAAGATAAAATAAACTTGCTTCAGTAGTTAAGTTAAAATGTCTGATTTTTTACCCATCATTCTGTATTTTAACTTGTTTTAAAACTGATGTGCTTCCAATCTATGTCCTTCATTGATTCAATTTTTCATTTAGTACTATTTGGACATGGGAGCTCAAATTCCTTTAAGTAGAAGGTGTCTTTATTAGTTGTAGGTATTAGCTGCTCTTTCCTCTAGAGACACAGCTAGTTCTGGGCATATCCAGAAGCAGATATTAGTCTACCTATATAATTTAACCTATTTTCAAATGCCTTCAACACAGCATCTAATCACAGGTTTGAGGGGTGAGTCATGTTAGACGTTTAATTTACACATATTCATGACACTGCTAGAACGAATAATCCTCACCTCCCCTTTGCTTGGTCTACTCCTAACTCATTTCAGTGTGAAAACCTGCTTGCTCTTCAGTGCATTCTGGGGTGTGAAGGATTTCATGGTATAGGAACCACTCTGTTTCTGTATGCATGTACATGAGTCAGTTTTTTTGAGAAAAAAAATTAAAGTTACTGCATTGGCACTTCACATGCACATACATGGTATGTAGATGATACAGTTTAAATGTGTTTTGATTGCTGACGATGGTATAATGCATGTGCTTGCACAGTGTGATCTGGAGATTCTTTGGGAGTAGCTTGTAGGTCTCTGGAAACAGCAAAAAGTAGCAATTCTACTAGGACTCTCTAGTAGAGAAGCCACCCTACAACTCCCACCAGGGGTTGTCACAGCTAGACCTTTGAGGTAACAATGGGATTCAGTCTCAGCATTGCTCCTTATAACTGCAAAAGAAGATTAAAACATTTTTCTGAGGGTCAGTGTGGGCTAGTGGATCGGGCTGTCAATCAGATAAAAATCCTAAAGCTTTTAATTCTTTTCTGCTGTACACTTATTCTGTATCCTTCATTCATACTGTTTTAATCTAAATATATATTTATTCTGAAGTAACTTTTCTATGGAAATCCTCGCTATGCATACTTCTTCCATCATCCTTCCTCATTTGCCATTTGGTAAAAATGACTGAAAAACGTGATCACTTTTACCAAGCCTTAAGTCATCTCAAAATAAAAAGATCTACTTCTCGTATGAGAACTTAAGGACAGATTTAGCATTTTTTCTGCTTTAGTGACTGGTATTCACAATGTATATGTTCCTGCTGCATGGTACAACACATAACTTTATTATGTGACAGTTTTTTATATTTAAATGTATTTTCTTTATTACTTATTTAAGAATACATTAGTTCACCCACTATGCCTTCCCTGTTCACCCGCTGTGCAGCTGAGGAACTACAGGATTTGAATAACAGGAAAATACATAGTGTTGCTTCTACAAAGGGAAAAAAAAGAGAAGAAACTTCATAGAAAAAAGATTATGACATTTATTACAAGTTTGCAGAATATTATAAGGGAAAAATTAAGGAAGAGTTCATTTGTCGATAAGTAAATGAGTATCAGGAATCTTTTTTTATGCCTAGAGTTGGTTTTGGTTTACTCTAATTGCAAGCTAGGAGATAGGAAGGAAGTGCTAGAATATCATCAGTAAAATTATTTGTATTTTCAAAGAATTATTCTTAAAATTATAATAGAAATTAAATTTTTACTTGAAGAAGTCATAAGGTTCAGACTATGACAGCAGTATTTGCAGCCAAGCTAGAAATTTTAGTGGATAAATACAATTCAAGTAAATAACTCTCTCAAAAATGAGTGGCAAAAGAATGGCGGATTGTGGGATGGTTAATAGTGTAAAGTAGGTGTTGAATTATCCTCAGATCTGAAGTGTATCTAAAGAATTTAAAATACTTGTTTTTGTCAGATGCTCAAACCATGAAGATATCTGATAGTTTGGATTGTATATTGTCCATGAAAATTTTATAGAATGCTTCAGTCTGAGGGAATACATTTTGATACTTATGACATGTTGCTTTATGTCCTGGTACTTTATGTCCAAGCGATTATTTTGCACCAGATGACATGTATAAATCGAGCAAGGTGGTGTATTTATTTTGTTATGAAACAGCAGTCATAGCTATCAGCAGCATTATGGGAAGTATTTCTGCTTAATCATATCACTTTCTGGGTTTAGAGATCTCTGGGTTTAGAAACAGCAAAAGTTCTGTTTCTTATGAGGTGTCTTCATTGATATAGTCATGTACAAATAAGATTTATTTGCCTAAGATAACATATATATTCAAATACTTCCACATTAGGATTATTAAGCATACAAAATCAATATGTATTCTGTAATAGATTTATCCATTTTTCAGCCTATGTATAGTAAAATGAAATAATTCTATATTACTGTATTTCTAAATTAATGGATGCTAATGATTTGCAATAATACAGTTATCCTCTTACTTTTAGTGAGAGTTAGCAATAAAATTTTAAAGTATGAATTCTATGCCTATTTAAATCCTAAAAAATAGGTGAAGACACTTTTATTGCTACCTACATAATTTTATTTTGACTTAAATTTATTGAGGAAATGGCTTAAGATAAACAGAAGAGAGTGGCTCTTCAATTCCTTATTTCTTTAAGACAGTTCAGAAAACTTCTTTAAATTAGATAGATGTAACATAATAGTCTTAAACTTATTCACTGCAAGAACTTTTACATGGGTGAGAGAAATAAAAAGATTTGGGGAACCCCGCAAAAATAATTTTAAAAAATGGAAGAGTCTGAGCCTGTTTCATTGCTTCATAGTTCTGTTTCTAAAACAATTACCTCAACCACAATACTTAATGAAGCTATCAATCTAATGAATGTTTAGACTTTTCATTTTAGTTCTCACATTGTCTAAAAATACTGTATAAAACCATTCAGGACAAAAAATTTAAAAATACTTATGGAAAACTCTGGAAAAACAAACAAGAGCCCACTTCATAGTTTCAGCTTTAAATTTAAATTTTGCCACAACATTTGCTGGCAAAGGTGTATGACTGTTTCAGCTTAAGCACATTAATTGTATTTTTTCTTTTATGCATCCTGAACAGTTGTTTTATTATTATATGTTTGGATTTAGGTTTGTCTAAAATTTTTTGAAGCAAACTAGGAAACTAAAGTTACTAGTAAACCTTTAAACTGTTTCCTGGGGGGATTCTAGCATACAGTATGTTAGAGTTATTATCTATTGAAACATATATTTGAATATATGAAGGATGAGTCTGTTTCTACAAAATGTGATGGTGACCTCCATCCTCTTCAGATAGCTGTCAATCAAGGAGAAAAAAACTATGTTTCTACTTCTTCCATACAATTTCAGAAGATGTTGATCTCAGTACCTGAAGTGGCACGTTTGCCTTCACAGAGAAAACTTGTGTGTTACATCAGGCATTAGAACTGCTGAGTTGAAAAATATTTCCATTTTCTCCGAGCTCTTTATGCTTTTTAGAGCTTTTGTGAATAATTTTTAATTGAATGTAGTATCCGGTGAAAAACCTTTAGGACCTATTTTTTTAATCTTCAGACAGGTTTTGACTTTCAGCTCACTTTTTCTTTGAACCTAATGTTCTTTCAAATCCCACCAGCCAGCTGGCCACACAGAAACTTAGATATAGGATGCCAGACAACATTGATCTGTCTTTTCCTATCATTTTATTTTCATTTTCATTGATGTCTTTCTCTGTTCTTTCCAAAGTGGAACGGGTTATTTTAAAATTCTATTTAGGTTTTCAATAGTCTTCAGTATTAATAAAATGCATTAAAAAAAAAGAAAAAAAAATCTTACTAACTCCCATCTCTGCTTTTCTCCTGTCATTCCTGCTAATTTTCCTGTTTCTCTCACTTTTTTGCTGCCAAAGAGACAGATTGTTCATCCATAATTTAACATTTATTATCTTTTGAAATTGAATCCCTTTGATTTTCTTTAAATAGTTACAAAAGCTAATGAGTGCTGAAAATAACAATAGGAATATCTATTAGTAAGACCAAACAAAAATCTGAATTCTAAGATCCATGAAATTGTCAAATGTTCTATAGTTAGGAATATAATTCTTTAATCTCTGAATGAGATTCCATATTTTCAATATCAAACACATTTAGCAATTGTTCTTGAAGTGACCACAATTAATGATCCATAATCTTGTTGACAAAAGGTTTCTCTTTTCTGTTGTTTCACTAGCCAGGCAGACATTTTAAAAAGGTGGTTTTTTCCAATTATTTGCTTTACTCTTTCACAACATAGTTGTCAGATACACAGTCTTCAGACTAAATATATGCTGTGAATAGCCTAATGTGTCCTGCTAAGAAATTAAAGATTCCAACTCTTTCATAGTTTGTTGAGTCTTTATGTAGGAAGCATCCTGACAGATAAGAAGGAATTAAGGAGCTGAATTTACAGCTGGTGAACAGTGGTGGAAGACCATTGTGTAAGTAATACCACATAAAGTTCCATAAGGTAATACTCATCATAATGTATTAGACATTTTAGCATAATACTAAACAGCATTCAAACTAATCGGCATATCATCCTTCTGAGTAATAACAATCTAGGTTTTGTCAAATAATTGCGTTGATAATACTGTTAGATGAGATTTTATATTGATTTTTTAAAATTTTATTTTATTTTATGGTATGTTGGGGTTTTTGCTTTTGTTCAAATAATGATGCAAAGATAGTAAATAAATAATTTTAGGCACTAACCATATTCTGAGGTTGTCTTGACAGAGCAGTTAAAGGGGAACTGCTGTGGATGACTTCAGCCTTAGCCTTGTTCCCAATTGATCCAGCTGACACATGGTATTTTGGGTTGGGAAGTCAAAATCAGCAGACTATCATGCAAGTCATTCTTTTCCTCTGTATGCTATTGGTTATCAGGAACTAGTATTGCTTAAGCCCTCCATAAGCCACTTACACAGTCATTGGATACAAATACTCTATCTTAAACTAGTGTTTCCTGCTGAAATGTTTAAATGCTTTTTAAATTCCAGCATATTTATTTCATTATATGATAAGAGTTCCATTTTATGTACTTGCACATCTTGGAAGTATGGTAATGAGATATTTGTGCATATTTGCTGTTCACTGTAACAATAGCCAGATAAATGTAATGGAGAAAGAAGTGATAAATCTACCTGAGTTTATGACTTGGCCCTGTTCATGTAGCAAACTTAATACAAAAGATTTCTTCAAGCATAAAAAGTAAAAAATTAGATGATAGAAATAAAATAGCTAAGTGAACCTAGAGGAAAAATGTATCACTGCCTGTTAATTTTAGACAACATATTTTTCCACAAAACACCCTCATTGGGGAGTGATACTTACTGTTCTTTTGAAAGCAATTACTCTACTGTGCAGTACATTACACTGCAAAAAACCCACACCAATAAACAGCAATAATAATGATTCTTTGAAGTGTCCCCTGTGTGCTTGTGATGTATCTATTGCTAACTTACACAGTAAATCTAAACTGTTCAGCAAACACTACAGAATGTATCTGCAGGGCTTAATCCAGCTTTTCTCATTCAGCATTCTTAATAGTGCAAAACTGTCTGCAACAATACAGTTTGAACAGCAACATTCCCAAAGTTTATTTAAATTTTCAGAAAACAATTGTAGAATCTTGTTGAACGATCAGATACATGACTGCATAATAAAACATCATAAAGAAGAATTGTAGGCCTTCGTCTTGCAAAATACTTTGTATTGGTGCTACTAGGTCCTCTGTACCAGTTAGTCTTCAGGTTTCAGACTCTTCATTCTAGACCATGTAAAATATTACACTATTTAAACCTGCTGTTAAAATAATTGCTTTATCTTTAATAATCACACACTTTAAAGCAAACTTTCTGCAACTCATTTTCTTATTTGACTATCATAAATTATTTTAACTCCCTTCATCACTAAGTGGAGAGATCTGTGTTATTCCTGACGTCTGAAGAAGAGTGAGGACTGCTTTCTCCTTGACAATTACATATTATGATATGAATTTTTTCTATTCTTTATTAATTTACTAAAGACATAATGTATGATTGTAAAAAGTCAGAATTCCCAGAGTGTATGAATGTATTGAAGGAATCTGTTGCAAGTTTAAAGCTATGTATGTGCTAGGAGAAAACAGAATTTGATACATATTATTAAAAAGTCTTCAACAACCCTTACCAAGACTATGAATAGCATTTTATGATATATTATCTTACTGTGCAAATACACTACAACAATAAAATAGTAATAAAAAAACCCACAAATTGATTTCCATTGGCATTTTAATCCCAAATTATCTGTGACTAATTATCTCATATAAAATGTTCAGATTTCTATAATTTCTGAGTTCTAGTATACGTTTGCTTGTGATTCCCTGCTGCTATGCTGTACATGGACTTATGTCACATCAAATTAAAAGAACTGGGAAACTGCCCTTTGTATGACTTCAGTTTCTGCTCAGATCTCCAATTAGTTATATTTTATTTACATGAGGCCTGAAGCAAAGCCACTTTTAGCTAGTAAGAGTTGACTTATTGTTAAGAACAATGGGTTTAGATTAAGCTTTTAGTGTTTAGATTAACCCTAGGTAGATTCAGGAATCAGTTACTGAGTGTACTTATGGCTCATATGAAAAAAAATCCCACCTTTGAGCTGTATTTAAAAAACCACACTTTTTTCGAGCAATATTACTTGGAGTTTATTTGCAATGTAGTTATAGCACTAAGGTTGAAGATCTTAGAAAATAACATAGACAACTAAATATGGTTATGGTTTTCATAATATTTGTGGATATACCAAGATGAAATTCAGAAGTTTAGCTTGTGTCACTATTAAATCTAGCTACTCGTATTTCCACAAAAAAGATTTTTGTCAGCACTGCTGTATCCATCATACCAAAATTCTCATAGGTGATGAAAAATAGCTTTCTGTGATAAAGGGCAAAGCAGTAATAGCAAAATTGCACAATCTGTGAAGGCAAGATTGATCTCTTATTCACAGAGTGATTTCAAATTGCCAGAAGGGATTGCCTGCTGTAAGAGTGTCTTTGTGGGGAACATCTTCAGTAAAATTGAATAATAATGTTTCTGCGGGCCTTAAGCACTTTGTGCAGGATGTGTGTTTTCCTGAACTCATTTCATTTTCATAATCACCAAAAATGTGTCAATATTGCAAAATGGTTCTGGTTTGTCAAAATGATCCTGGACACCTCCTGGGAAATATTTCTTTATACACGATGTATAAAGAAATCCCATTCAAGTAAGGAATCTAAGAGGAAAAGGTCTGACATTTTCATATTTTGTTCTCTTTTCTGTTCTGAAAGGCTTTGAAAATATGAGAAAGAACAATCTGGGCACACATAGATTTCTGTGATTAGGCACTTTCTACACACTTTTCAACTTCGTTTCCTTAATCCCGTCAAACATTATTTGCACAGCAGGTACTTACTGAGAGTAGCTTTCATTTTAGCTGGAGATTTCTTCAGTGAAAGCTCTGAAAATCTGAAGGTCTATTAATACCTTTTTTTCTTTGCATTTCTCAGCCTATGAAGTAGATTGAAAAAACCATCTTTTAATGTACACATTTTAAATACGAATCTTTTCATCCCTGATGTGAACATTCGTCCTGTTTCATTTGATAGACCTTTAATACATTATTCAGAGTTGTTGCAATCAGCAGGCAACTGTGTTCATAGAATCGCAGAACCTCCAGATTATCTCCAAGGGAGATGCGAATTAAATTTTATTTAGCAATTCATGTGCAGTACATTGCATTAAACATTCACCATGTTTGTCAGAGGCAAAGAGGGGAAAATCTCAGACTTCTGAGAAAAATTCTTTCCAGATTTCTGAAGTATTCAACCACAATCAGGTTTTTGCTTCTTTAATTTTAGTTGTCTCTCACTTCTACCTTCATGAGATGGGAGCTCTTTGGGGGTTTGGTTTGGCTTGTGAAGATGTGCAAAACAGTGTCTTCTATTTTCTTATGAAAATCTGACTTACAAAAAAAAAAAAATAAAATTGAAGATCCTGTATCAGAGAGGAGAAGTTGTCTGCAGAAAGTGAGGTAGGCTAAAGAACATGTAGATATAAAGCACAAGACCATTTAGAAAGTCTTTATCTTCCCTGCTTGGTCCTACATGGAAGATAGAGTGAACCAAAGAAAGAATGAACTATTCCATCTTTGGTACTTTGTTTCCTTCAAATACAGCATTTCAACTTACATTTTGGGAGCATTTCAAGTTACAGAGCAGTATTAATGCACTACTTAAATGAAAAGGACTGGCTGAAAGGTGATGATTAGTTTTACAAAGGAACACATGCAAGATCTATATTTTAAGCATGTGGTTTAATTCCAATGTGGAAAATTTTTCTTTAATAAAAAGAAAAAGATCTTGTTCAATAGGGAACAGGTCTTAAATTGTTTGATTTAAACCTTAAATTGTTTGATTTGAACATAGAACTTGAACCTTGACCACCCATACTGTAGGTAACATTTTCCGTTGTCAAGCAGTAAGTTCATACTGTTTCCTATATCAGGAAGAATCCTGTGTTGGGAAGAATGGTCTTAAATCTGTGTCTTAAAATCTTGGCTATTAGGATATTTAGCCAAGAAAAAAATCATTAAAAGTTAACATTTCTGATTTTTTTCTTATTATTATTTTGAACAAATTAATGTTTTCTAGTGGAAAAACACTTCTTAGAAAAATTCTCTATTCCCTCTATAAATAAGATTAACTAGCATTTTAATTATAAACAGTAAATTTGCCTCATTCTGATGTCTGAGAGAAAGAAACATGAATCATACTCTGAGGGAAATAACAGATTCTGTGGCTGTTGGTAGTGATTTGAGAGAAAGACCTCTATCCCTCACAATTTATGTGTGTCAATAGACTGTTCCCATCATCCACTATTTCAAAATATTGCCGAAGCTTTACAGTGATAGTCTTTTAAAGTCTCGAACTTTGCCTGTACAAGCTTCAGAGGAGAGTTGAGAAACTGAACAGCTTCACCTTCTACAAATAAGAAGTTGGAGGATGCATAGCCCAATTCTTGACAAACCTCTGTCAAGAATGGTTTAGGTACTGTAAATCCTGCCTTTGAACAGATAAATTCTCAGGGTCCCCTCCAGCTCTTTTTTGTTGTTCCATGATTTTACATCTGTTCCATTATATTAACTGGAGTTTATTCTAAATGTGAGAGTCATCCCACTCTTTTCCATTTGGCAGTCTCAGGAGTATATGCATAGTATCAAGTCATTTAAGAATTAGGAAGTTCTGTTCATATTTCTGCTCGATAGTTTTTTTCTAAATTCTATTAATCTAAGGAAAACCCCTGAAACTCTCGCAATAGTGTTTGGCATAAAAAATATTTCTTTGATATATGGCTTAAAAAGAAATATAGATAACACAAAGTTTCTAATGTTTTTTTTTTTTGATTCGTTATGCTTTCAGAATTTCTATGTCAAATATTCCTTGCATAATTCAGGTAACATAGGTGATTCAAGGAATGAAGTGTTATAATTTCTGTGTCTAAAATACCTGTGAGTAAAGGTCTCTATCCTGTGGGACTATCGCATTTTTCAGACTAACTCCTTTGCGTAGTAAATGTAGGTGCAATTTTCTTTGAAATTCATGTCCAGACTGGATCAATTACGTGTATTACAGCCTGGAAGAGAAAGACCTTTTGATAAACATGGAGAATTTGATTTGAATTAAAAAGTTGGATCTTTTATTAAGTGAAAAAAGGAAACTGCTTTATTTCTTCTTTGTGATTGTGCTGAGGGCACTCTAGGGCTTCTGCAGCATGATTGCAATCAGAGCAGTACCCTAACAATCATTGATCAATCAAATGCAGAGGCCTATAATAAACATCATTTAGTATAAAATTAGTCGTCTTATGTTTTCACCAGGAAGTCTATTTTTAGTGTGTATTTTTCCCTCTAACTTACAATCTCTTTAATATCAGTTCTTTGCTTGAAAATTACAGGCTTTCTGTAACACGGACTATATGCAATGGCAGTTTTAACAACTGTAATTGGTGCAATATCACAGAATCACAGAATCACTACAGTTGGAAAAGACCTGTAAGATCATCAAGTCCAACCATCAGCCAACTCCACCATACTCATTAAACCACGTCCCACAATGCCACGTCCACACGTTCCTTGAACAACTAATATTAATGCAAACAGATGACTAGTGAAAACGGAGGAGAGGCAAAAACCAGAAAGATAAAAAGCAAGCATGAATAACAAACGAAATACACATACAAAATTAGCTTCATCCATGTTTTCATGAAGAAATATACCTTTTGTCATTTCATCCACTTTCTCAACATTTTCTATTTTACAATAATTTTTGTATGGCAATACCAGTGTCACTCTTTGAGGTACTCTAATACTGAAATTCCTTGCAGAAAAAAAACTAGTCAGTAGCTAAGGTTTTAATTATGGCTCCTTTTATACAAGTCTTTTCTACATCAATATCAGACTTTTATACCATATAGTGCTTCAACTGTACTGATCGAACTCTGTCTTTAAACCAATTATGACTATTCTTACTTCTCCTATTGGAACCGTATTCCAAAACATTATTCATTCAACAAAGAGAAACTACTCCTGCAGCTTATATACTTTACATTTCACTGACTAATTTTTGCACTAATTTTTCTTGTGCCCAAATTGACAGTTTAACTCTTTTTTTTCCCCAGTACTAATCCTAACTGATAGATTTTTGAGAGCAAATACTATAAGATTTTTACCTTATATTATTCTGTTAACCAGCTGAAAACTTTCTAAAGATATTTAGGGTAGAATGGCTATTTAGCAGTTCTGTTCTGGATACAGTATCTATGAAAATTCCATCTCCTAATTATCATAATGAATATCCTTCTTCTAAACGACGCTTGTATTTTAAGATCAGTATTTGATCTAGAGACTTCAGGGGAATTACCAACTAAAATCATACAGGATTGTTCACAGCAAACCATAATATTTGAATATTCCATAGAAAGAAACCCCTAATAGCATGCCACTAAGTTTTCAGTCTTGAATAACTGAGATTGGAGAATTACTCTCAGATTAATTTTTTCATCTGGATGTCCCAAATGATACAGTGCTGCAACATATAAAAAAATGGTATGAACAATTTTTTACACACTAATAATAGAAATCAGCCATTGTTAGACTATAGGTTTTATCTAGATCAAGTCCCTGGGCAATAAAATATTTCCAATTACTTTTGCAAATTGAAGTGATATTAGAGAATGATATTTTATTTGCTTCTGTTTTGGAAAAAATGCTTTTAGTTTTTTAGACATTGACTCCTGACGTATAAATAAGTGAAATAAATTCAAAATTAGGACATATAGTTATCGAACTTTCAGTGTAATTTACCTGGATATATTGAAAATATTATTTCTTTTCACAAAACCTTTTTCTTTTACAATACGTAGTCCTTTAAAAGATTTGTTTGAGGAAGGTAATTGTATTTTTAGTTATCTTATATCCTGAACTATGTATAAATATCTCTATGTATGTATACATAGAGATAATTAAGGCCCAAGGTGTATATATATATGTGTGCATATATGTGCACTTTTTTTTTTTCTCTCTCTCGTAATCTATCCATTTTCACGGATAGTATATTCATAGTGAATAACTCCCTGTGTGTTTTAATTTCTGATCTACATAAATCAATTCAATTTCTTACCATTTAAGGTGTTCAGCAAGACTTTTAATTTATTTGGAAGCTGATGTGAAAACAATACATTTATATTTAGTACATGTAATTCTTAAATAGTCTTATTGTGCAGGATAACACTTTTTTTTTAAATGTACAACTGCATGTTACTCCCACTATAAACAAACTAAAGCATTCAGGGGCATTAAGCTAAAGCATATTGGAATGAGTCAGTTAAAATAGGTCATTCTTCGGCAAACTGAGGAAAGAAAAAAAATTCTGGTTCTGGATCAATAAGTGCAGTTGACTGTCTCTCTCAGTAATTATGTGAACATCATAGCTGTAATGTACATTTGATCATTTAAGGAATATTAAAATCCATGTGTTAGACATGATTTTGCTCTCATTCTTCCACTGGGAGAAATTTATAAGTAAATAACTGTAAATTACAATATACAATTTTCTGCTCTGGTTGTACCTCAGTTTTGGGAGAGGGGATTTGACTGTGAAAAGAAATAATTATTAAGGTTTGTAGACTTTGGTTTAACATGACAGCAAAGGATACAGAAAAAAAAAGACATTTACTGTTATGCCCTTCATAATAGGAAAAAAGTGTTTATTTTCATTTTCAGAGTTAAAATAAACTTATGTTGACTTCAATAGTTGAAGAACTACTCATATAAATTCTATACCTCAGCTTTAAGACAGAACCTTACAGGTTAAAGAGAAGTATTCATTGCTTTTTAATGCATCTGACAGAATGAACACTGCTTTTGTGCCCCCTTAAAACCACATATCTTGCAAAATCTTTTTGGTTGAGCACAGTAGAACATAGTGGTGTGTGTCACCTGGTAATAACTTCAGGAATGTGAATTTCCATCTGTAAGCAGGCTCAGAAACTTGTGACTTTCTAGGCATAATATAGGCTTGGATAGACAAGAAAATCAACACAAATGCGTAGAAGAGTTTCTTCAGTTTTATTTCTGTATTGCTGTTAGAGATGGCTTATACTGTTTTTGAGGACTTAACATCTTTTGTCTCTAATTTTCCTTGTAAGCGGTCTGAATTTGGTCTGACAGCAAAACTCATCTGCTCTTTTAGTTGATTAAGAGATGAATCCTTCCCATTTTATCTAATTAATCTCAGTCATGTGGCATCACAACATACCCTAATAGGAAAGACAGAGCTTTGAATGTGCTGTCTAAATCTATGTGTAAATGTAGGGTTTTTTTCCCTGGAAGAACAAGAGAGGATACTCTGAGCTTTACTCAACAGTGATCCCACCTGAAAGCATCATTCATGGATGGATATCACCCTTAGCCTTCAGTCCAGTCACAGATTGTCCTAAATAAGAGGGAGTGGCTTTCAACTAACCACTTGGAAATAGGTTAGATACAAGATAGTAGATGAATAAAAGTCAAGCAATGGTAATATGGGACAAGCATGAATTAATTGGCTTGTAACACATGAAGATCCTGAAGATCCTATAGCTTTGGCAGGCAAGATACTACTCATTCAGTGATTGTGTCTTGCTAGAAGAGTGTCTAAATGCTACTAGTAATGGATTTTCAAAAGTCTTATCTTTAACTGTGCTTTTTTGCTGCTGTAGCATCTGCAAAGCTTGTAGGAGCAAGACAGATGCTGATTAACTTTCTTGGGCCTTCCTGAGGCTTTAAAAATTTATGTTTAAACCCTGGCTGTGCTTTGTTCTAAATCAGAAGTGTAAAAAATTGCAATGACAGAGTTGTAATTGTGGTTGGTGATGCACAAGAAAAATAAAATCCCTATCCAATAAACCCACTGTGTTTGAACAATTGAGTTTGTAAAGTGAGTAACGTCACTCACAGAGGTAAGCATCCTTGTTGAGCTTTCAGCAGCATACAGGTCCTGCTTTTGCTTTATGGTACAAAATACAGATGAAAGAATTATCTTGAGGAAGAAGCCTATCAATTGTAAGGGATTTTGGAAAAATGTGAGTGCAGAACACAGTTCTGTGACTTCTAAAATCACTGCAGCAGCTAAAAAATCCCTGCCTCAGGCATAATACGTAAAGTGTGGTATAAGCTGTAGAAACTCTAAGCAAAAAAAAGAACTCTCAATATTACCCAAATCTGCCACAGTATACACAGTGACAAACATAGACAACATGCTTCTCTGCTCTAATTTTGCAATTTATTTCCTTTGAACTTCCTGCTCTGTTGCTGTGGAGAAACATTATTGAAATACCTACTAAGGCAAACAAGTGACACTTTTCACTTTGGAAAAAAAAAGAAAAAATGTTCTTTCACACTCTTAGATTCTTGCTCAATTCTTCCGCTGCCTGCCTGCAGGTCGTCTGCAATGGCAATCCTAGAGGTCCCTACTGGCACTAACCAGCAGGTGACATGTGATTCAAAGAGTACAGGCTAGGCAGATGTAACCAGTTCTTAATGCTGCTTGATGCAGCTGCCTGACTGTTTGACGAAAGAATATGAAAGACAGGAGGGTAAGGATGTTTCATGGTCCTGGGGTATTTCAGGAGATCCAGAAGATTCTTCTTATTTGCATAAGGCACCATGTCTTAGATGAGATGATTTCATTCTGCCTCCATGCAGCATTTTCCCTATGTGTTGCAAGTCAGGACCAGCAACCCAGACTGCTATCTGTTTTTGTTCTGACTTGTCCCTTCAACCACTGATGTTGCTAGAACTGCTTAATGTGAATAAGGTAGACAGCAGGGTGGAAGGATTCCCCCCCTCTCCCAGATTTTTCTCTCTACTCATCTTAAGTGAACAGTTTGGTTTGGCTAAAATTGTCCCACCGTTTAGCAGACAAATTTCTTTCCTGTGTAAAAATCCCATTAAATCAGTGAAACTACTCTAGCAAGCATATGCTTGCCAGTGTAAGTAAAGAGTGGCAAAAAGAGACATGAAACATCAACTTGTAGTTGAAGAGGTAATTATTATTGACTTGTTTTCCATCTTGGCCCATGAAAAGGCTAGTGTTCTGGGAAGGAAGAAGTCACTTAAAAGCCGTATTTTAGGCCTGCTTCTTGATTGGCTTTTCAGCTTCTTACCTCCCGCCTGTTCTGAAGGTCTACCTTTCCTAGCTCTTTCAGTCTAGAAAATATCTACAAACAGTTTTATAACTTTCATTTTGCTTTGCTTTGGAAACAGAGCTCTACAGGGTACTAAGTTAATATGAAGTAAATCAAATCAAGAAACCGGTGAGTTTTGTGATCAGAATTAAATTAAAAGAAATTAAACATTCTGAGTCAACATTAGCTTTCAGCATTCACAACTGCTGAGGTTCACCTGTCAACTCCATCTGTCCATAGCAAACAACTAGTTTTCCAAAATGATAAATCATAATTTATTTAAAAAATAAAATATTGGAAAAAATAAATCTGCATAAACACACATAGTTATTGCCTAAGTAGAAGCATTAGATAGTGTAGAACAACTTACGAGCAGTAAATGTGTCCAAGTGTAATACAAAATAGATGTAGATTTGCATAGAAGACCACAGTTGCTCTTAACATTCATTCATTGTTATATAGTTTTTACGGGATAACACTAGGGGCTCATCTTGCTCTCAGATGCGTCCCAGCATAACCTGTAAAACACTTATACTACATGTCCTACAGGAAGTGTATTATAGGCAATCTAAAACATGCCAAATCAAAGAGGAGGGATTATATAGTAGATAACACAGGAGACCAAAAATGCAGAAAGCTTAGGTTAATGGATCATCTGCAGAATTTGTGTGTGATCTTGCTGAGTTGAGCAACCTATATGAATTTATTTCCACATCTGCAAAATGGCAATAATGTTTGTCTATGTAAACAGAAAGTTGTGAAGCTCAGTCTAATAATGTTTGCCAAGAATCTTGAAATTCTTGTATACAAGGCACTGTATTATTTATTGTATTAATTAATCTTTTATATAAAACAAAGTCAGTGTGAAAGAGTACAATTTAGATGTTTTTGTTGAATATAATGTATATTATGCCAATTAAATTAATGCAAAATCAGAGGTGTTTAACTGATCTTTATAATGCCAGGTCTAAACCTACTTAGAAAATTTCTGTTAGAATACTTTTCAATGGGAAATTTTCATAAAATTGATGTTATATGCCTGCAATTTTGAAGTATTTTCTTTTCCTTGGTCATAAAATTAAAAATTAATTGCACAGAGATAGTGAAATGTTAGGGAGCAGAAGTACTTCGTCTTTGCCTGTGAAGCTTTCAGCAATTTCACTTGCCACCAGTAAAACTGGCAGGAATTTTGGGCAGAAAGCAAGCCAAAAATTTCTCTTTATGTTATTCCAAAATGAAATTTTCCTGGGAATCCTTTTGCTCTTAAAGTTGTATTTTTAGTTTTTATCCTTAAGTGGAATGACAAAGGTTTCCATTATCTGAGAGGGAGATTTTTAATTTTCTATTGCTGTTTATAGAGAAAGCCATTAGGCAAGTAATAGCCTTAAACCCAAATTAAATATTTCTGAGTGCCATGCTGTTGCACAATACATACATATGTCATTGAAAAGCCTTGATATAATAGGATAAACTGATACATATATGGCATAGGCAGTTGCTCTGAACAGTGACTTATCTGAAAATCCAAGCACTTCCTATGTGGCTGACATCCTCAATGTAAGAATTTAAAAGTGTATTTTAATAATCCCAGTCACACTGCAACAAATTCTGCTTTCTTTAATACCTGTTCAATATGCTGGGACTTTGTGAAAATAAAGGAAAATGTAGGCTAGAATGTGACAGGATATTATTCAGAGAACTTTCACTAATCCATCTTCTTCCAGCTCTCATTACACTGAAGTAATTTTTCTAGGAACTGTTGTCGAGGAAGTGTTACGGCGTATTATAGAATTATTCTTTTGTCTCATAATACTTCTATTTCCAACACTGGAAGGATGAGGGGAAAGATGTCATCTTCTAGTAGCTTCACCTATGGATTCATGAGACAATTTAAAAATTATTTTACTAAGACCCAAATCCATAAAAAATGTTTGCCCTGAAACCTTATGACAAGGATCTACATTTGTAGGAATATTTTATGGAAAAAACAAAAGAATGTTCAATTGCAGAAGGTTTTAAAAAGACTAATTTATTTTTTAAAATATTTTATTGTGAAAGATAAATGTTTTCCCACAGTTGAAATTGTAACAAGTTACTTTGCTATGCTAAGGAATTTCAGTTTGTATTTCCAGCAGGCACACATACACATTGTGCTTTGCAACCTGCAACACTGAACTCTCTACTTATTGTAAAATAAGACCTCATCTGGAAAATAGACTTTTGTCATTATAGCTAGATACTTTGGCATTTCTCTTCTGTTGATAGGTCCTCTAAGAAACTAATTCCCCTTAATTAGGTATGACTTGACAGTAACAAAAGAGAGGTTAATTCTTGAGCTGATGGAATATGTAAAGGAACAGGACATGAGGACAGAAAGGTAACAGTATAAAGGCTTTGCCACATGGCATATGCTTGGCACCTAAATTCCTACATTCACTTTCTGCTACTGCTCCAAATGAACTTTTGTCTTCCTTATTCCTGGTATCCACCTCAGATGCTTTGAGAAGGTTTAACTGCAACTTCAACACTGAACATTACAGCTGCAAAATCCAGGTGCTCCTTTGTGATATACATTTTTCTAGCAACAGCATCTGGACACTTGGCTGGCTGCACCATGGAAAGCAACTGGCTCTAACACTGCTTGTATTGGCGTCCAAGGAATTGCCTAAGGATCAGTCTGCTGTGGGGCTGGCTGGGATATGCTGCCCAGCTGGAGGCCATAGTCTTTTGATAGGCCTGTCATTGTCAAGAATTTGTTCAAGTTTATATACCTAAGAATTAAATCCTGTTCAAATTTCTCATGATGTCTTCCACATGTAAAGCCCTATTATGGTACAAAGAAGCTTGTCCAGATTCGTTGGAGTTGAGATATAAGGAACTTTTAAGGAACCACTACTTTGACTAACTCTTTCACAATCCATGTACTGCAGAATATGCCACAGAAAACTGCACTTCTGTGTTATGTCAACCTTTTGTTCCAAAATAAAGACATTGTGAGATAACTGATTTACAGTAAAAATGAAGAGATTTTAATCTGAAATGTAAAAAAAAACCAACAACAAAAAACCCCCCAAAAAACAACACCAAAAAGAACTTGAATTGTTTAAGGAAATAACCTGAGGAACAAAGATTGGCAAAGTCTTTCAAGCACATTTCTTATGGCCATACAGACTTGTGACTGGAAATGTTTCCTTTCACTTAGACATTTAAGAATATATACAAGAAGTTCAGGAAACCTCTGGCAAAGAGGTGAAAGGAGCTGTGTAATTAAGAACGTTAATAATATTGGCTCTATGCATGTAATAGGACTGGAAAAGGGTTTTTTCTCTTCAATTAATAATGTATTTTTTAAGTTTATTTTTTGTCTCGTTTCTTTTTCAAATACAGACACTTGGTAACAACTAACACCAAACAAACAATAGTATCTATTTCAGAGTGAGAGCACAACTCAGCGCTGTTCTTCTACGTACAGAGGAAATGGCTGGCAAAACAGTTGTGTGGATATTATTAATGAGCCTGTATATGCTCTTTTCCTCCCTCCAATGTCTGCTAATGTTTCTGAGTTTCTCTGAGTATCTTCTTCCACCTTCTACAGCTGGAAACTTCCTGTGCATCACCCTACTTCCAGCAAAGAGCCACACGAAATACTGCTAGTTCTGAATCATTGGTTTGGAAACTGTCCTACACAAATCCTTTGTGAGAGCAGAGAACAGGGTGCAGATGTCATCTGGCTGCTCTACTGCAGTTTACCAGCATGCCAGTTTCATATAGCCTGCAAGGCAACTATACTGAGCCTAATGCCAAACTACAAAATACACAGATATGCTACAATGTCTTGCTGTGCAAGATTTTCCTTACAGGATATTATTAATGAGCCTGTATATGCTCTTTTCCTCCCTCCAATGTCTGCTAATGTTTCTGAGTTTCTCTGAGTATCTTCTTCCACCTTCTACAGCTGGAAACTTCCTGTGCATCACTCTACTTCCAGCAAAGAGCCACACGAAATTTTCCTTACAGGAAAATCTTTGTGTTTTTTTCTCAAAAATGTCTGATTATTGGTTAATATGACAGGGAGTGACCAAAAAACAAAATCACTACCTAAAAGCGATTCTTTGGATTTAGTTGTTTGTTGAAATATGTGAAAAAACTCCATGCAGATCAGACAGACCTCCTGGCAGGGCCAATGTTATTACCATTTTGAGAAGGGTGACAACCTGTACAAGTTCCCAGACCAGATTTATGAACAATTGCAAATTATGGCTGATTATTTTAATAGCAAATAAGCTAGGAACAAGTGCAGAGAAAACCATAAAACCTGGAATAAGGTTAACATTAGGGTATTTCTGTGTGTGGAGTTTGGTATTTATTGACCATGGACAATTTTTCATTTAGTTCTCATATCCACAGTCACTTCCTTTTCTTTGGTATTTCTGTGTTTAGATCACCGTAAGAAGAGGCAGGCTCTATATTTAAGACCTCTGAATACATATTCAGGGCATATAGATTTCTCCATTAACTACATCTGTCTCTTAAACCCCTAACTGAACCTAGGCACTGTATTTCCCTAGCTAGAAAATTTGTCATTTTTTCAGACATTTCCATACCTAGAATATTCACTGGTGATCTGAATGAAGTCATAACTTCCATTACTTGCATTTCTTCTTAACACTGAAGACAAAAAATACATTTGGTACATCAAAGACATTCTAAGACTCTTTGTGCTATTTCTCCAGCTCTTTCTGAATCTGCTTAGGACTTCTCAAGTGAGGTGAAGAGAAAAGAAGTCCATTCACCACCGCTCATGATCTGTTTGATTAGGCAATCATGTGATAGCCAGAATACCATCACATTTTCATCATGTTACTTAAAACTATGCTGGAAAACTTCATTAAACTCAGGAAGCAGGGGAGCAAAGAACAAGGCTTTTTTTTTCCATATATTCATATACCTGGAATAGGAAATTAGGAAACACATTCAATGGTTTAATGATGCAGTCAGTTGCCCAGAAAAAGCTCAGAGCCACACAGATTAATGGAGGTACAGAGCCGTGTGTGGGCAGCTGTACCACTTCCAAAGCTTTCAGGCCACATGGATCTTCAGTAACAAAGTGCAGCTAGGAGTAAATTGGCATCATGTAGAGACAGTCCCTTGAACATTGAGGCCCTGGATCTAAACCTGCTGAGGCTGAGTGATCCAACATGGAGTCAGCCCAAGTGTTTTTTCTGCATTGTCTAGCCAGGCCAGCTCCCAGGGAATCAGTCTTTCACACTGGATCTCTTGTGCCCATTAAGGCAGAAGTAGTGCCATGGCACTTCCCAGGGGGCATTCTGGTGCAGCTCTAGACCTCAGCTGAGAATCAGTTTTGGCAAGGCCACAGTCTTGCTTTAACGAGTCACTTCATCCAAATGTGGGGAAAGTAGAGCAGAAACCCAAGTGAATCTGCAGGAGCCAAACTAAATCTGGCACAGCTATTGCTGACATAAAGTTCACAAGCCTGCCTCACCAAATCTCGTTCTTTGCAGATACACAGAGGACAGGAGTTCTCCATATATGTCTTTCCAGTGGCCACATAAAATTTTCTATTGCTAATGGTCTCTGGCCCACACTTACTGGCCAGCTCTTTCAGGGATTGTTTGGCAGACTGCAATTTGATATGGACAAAAGCGTGCCAGGAGCCATTTGAACAGCTAAACAGCTTAGATGGTGGGATTCCAGTGCGTGGCAATATTACCCATTGCTGCTTAATTTACTACTATAGATGCTGCATATTTTCTAGATTTATCCATTACCCCAGCTCTATATTATTCAGGTGAGTGGAAAGTTGATTGCAGTTCACATTAAGCCAATAACTACTGCTTTCATATGGTATCATTTCATTGAGCTTTTTTGTTTTTGTAGCGCTTTTAGAAAATAATTACCTTAGGTCAAATACACTGCAGAATTTTGCTGGGATAACTGAATTACAGAGCTGTTGTTAAAATAAAAAAAAAAAAAAAGGAAAACACTGAAGGATCATCTCTACAGCTCCTGTTGCTATGATAGAAATTGCCCTTTCTACTGAAGAAGCAGAGACATAACCAGTAGCTATATTAAAATACTTGTACTACTTTAACCTCCTAATGGACTTTACAAAAATACTTGAAAATAGAAGTCAGCAGCTTTGCTAACATGAAAAGTTACAGCCGGCTTTTTCCTTCTTTCTTTGCAGAACAGATGAAATAATGTAATAACACCTTATCTGATGTAATCCTTCAACACTTAGTCTTTTATTATTTAGATATACATATATTTTTCTGTTATGATAATTCAGTATGATACTAATGGGGAAAGAATGTTAAGTTCTGAGTAGTGCTGGTGCTCCACTGTCTAGCTTCTTGTAATTAAAGTGAATAAAAAGGACTGCTTTTCTTATCTGATTTGACAGGACTTTTGCAAACTCCGTGCTCAGCATTCAGTCCACACGAAATGCATGGTTGCTGCACTATTTCAAAAGGATTTTGTACAATGCTTTGTGTCTCCTTTTTTGAGTCACATGATATTTTAAGAATAGTTTCTTGAGCATATAGTAACAAGAAGAGCTTCAAAAGCACAATATCCTTCAAAGTATATTTGAAATAGGCATTGGACTAACTTTGAGATAATACACAATATAGATGCTGTGTCCAAGACAGTAAAGGTTTACTGACCATGATAAAAACTTTCCTCTTAATTCTTCAGTAGTTTATAGGATTAAAGAACATGAATTTATATTAGGTTTAATGAATTATTGGTGCTAATTAAACATGGCTTCTCTAAAATCATCCATTTGCAGACCAATGACTGAAATAGCAAGCCATCTATTCTACTAGGAGTCTTTTTTTCTGTCTCTTATCTTGATTTCCATATTCATAGTAGGTTTGAAACCTGGCAGTGGTAGACACTTAAAAATTGTCTGCAGGAAAAACAGTAATGCATATTTGTTGATTTCCAATGAATAAGCTATATAAGTCTTCTCTGAACTTTATCCAAGAAATTTATCTGGCTGGAGTTCAATACATGCCTTCTTGGTTTTCTTTGGTTGCTTGGTTAGTTGGTTTTTGTTTGGTTTTTTGTTGGGGTTTTTTGTTTGCTTGTTTTGAAAGACTTGAAATTAAAGACATCGAAATGTAAAAAGCCTACCCCATGGACAAATTTTACAGATGAGTACCAAACATTCCTTGGAAGCTATATAGTGGCAAGTGAATTATAGTGTTGTGTCAACATAATATCTCTAATCCTGGCAGTTTTTATACGGACTTCTGTTTAACAGAACCTCTCCAGATCTCAGTAGGTGAATAGTTCTAAGAAGTGGGTGGAAATTAATACAACAGCAGAGGCATTTACTATGTGCATAGGTGCTGGTACAGATTGTGGAATATTTAGGTGTGCAAAAAACCTGCTGAAATTCAAAGAAAAATGGTGGAAAGAAATCTGCAAAAAACCATAAATATGCCATGCCTATGTATGTGGTGGGCATCTTGCTCACTGTAAATGACAACTTTTATGCATTTTGCTTTATCCGATTTTAATAAAATAATCTTTTTTTCATTAGATTTTGCTGCAGCAAATTATGAGGAAATTAGCAATAGTATTCATTCTTTGCAGCAAGATGGGGAGGCAGTTGAGGTATTGCTCTATAATAAATCACATACAGCAGATGTTGCTCATCTCAGGGAAACAATGTATGAAGTAGGGCACTTGCTGGGAGAGTCTGTACCATATGGATGCAAACCTTAAAATCCTTCCAAGTAGGAAATTCCCGTAGGCTCAAATCTTAGATCCATGTGTGTAGAAATTGGCAGGACTGGTTCTCTCTTCTAAAACATGTCAGGTCCAAAGGAAGATTTTGAATGTCATTTCTACATGGAAACAGGATGGTAGTTTTCACTACTGATGAGTAAGAAGCAAAACTGAGTTCAGACTTACCTTGAGGGGAAAAAAAAAAGGTAATTTTTTCCCTGATGGAAGATCCAGTATGGAAAATGATCAATCCTTTACCTTTAAGCTGTAGAAAAATGAAATTAGAAGTTATCATTATAATAATTCTATAGGAAAAACTGATCTGTTTCCTACTTTAAGAAGAGGAAATTAGCTGGAGCTAATATTTGAAAAACTAGATCAATTAAAGGAAGTATTATTTAGGGAAGGGAATGGTATTTCCTTAACAGTCTTGCTGTAAGAGATCATGTTTTTGTTGAACTGTATAGATAGTGCTAAGATAATTAAGTAACTTTATCAAAAATAAAAATTAATATATTAGTAAATTAACAGAAGTGATAAATATCCCTTGAGAGCACAGATCTGCATCTTTTCCTTTCTAATTGCATAGTTGTACTCTGGAGATTTTCACTTTTCTGTAAGTTATTATACATTGACAGAAGCAGTATGGCAAAATTGGCAAAAGCAGAATATGAGCTAGCTCTTACACAGTGACATAATTTTAAGACCTGCATTTGATTTGTAGTAACATTAATAAAATATACATGACTGTTTCACCTTATCTTTAGCTCTAAAAAGCATTTTGGTGACTGTATATCAAGCACATAAAAACAAAATCCCTTTTAAAGAATTTTTCAAGATTGTATTAAGCAGATCTTTTATCACTGCCTTGAAACAACTGTGGGAGATTAAGCTGAGCTTGATTAAAAAAATGAGTATTCTAAGCCCAAAATACACAATATTCTTCTTACAGACAATAGATTTGTGACAAATAATCATCAACCTCCCTTGCCTGTGGAACAGGACATGAAAATCTGTTTTTGAAGTTAACAAGCTGCATTACTCAGTCTCTCTGGCTGTCAGGAGATTTCTGCCCTTGATAACAGCTATCTTCTAACTCAGTGCCTGAATGCCATTTCTAAAGTTTGGATCAAGAATGGATAGCAGTTACACTGGTGGAGAGAGAAAAGTTCCTGGCAGCCATGGAGGAAGCACAGCCTGTTAAAGTTCTGGGGTTCTGACCTGCTGGTTTTGAGTACAGGTAAATCACTGAGTTCCTAAAAGCTTGGATTAGAGGTTTTGGCAGGATTTTCCGTACTGTTGTTTGGCAAGGTCATTTCCTCGTGGTGATGCCTTTCATGCAACAAAGCAAGAGAAAAGAAAGTGACTGTGTCCTCAGATATGGATATAATTGGAAAAAAGTATCTGAAAGACTTTGTATCTTGCTTCTGGAAGTAGTTCAGTGAAGTTAAAAGGGTATAAAACTCAGTGCCAGCCTTTATTTTTATCTTTGTGGCTTTGTCAGGTACAGTGGTTTTGGTCTTTGTTCCAACCGCTCAAGCTGTTCCTTACATTGATTAGCTAGAGACAAGGACAGGTCTTAAAAGTTAAATGATATTATTTCTCACCTCTCTTCCTTCCCAATTTACCAATGCAATCTTTGTATAAGGATCAACATTCTTTTCCTTCTTTTGATTTGTTGCATGCTTTCTTACAATCAAGGAATTTGTATTTAGCCTCAACTTACGGCCAAGGTGATAAGACGCTTGATCGGAGTCCTATGCTACAGGAGAGGGAGTCTGTTAGGAAATAAAGAACAATCCTCAAAACATAAATCCTGCAAAAAATAGACAGGAGAGTGATACCAGAGTGGCACAGCTTAAATAGATCAAAAAAGGATACTTTTAATTTGATTTCTGAACAGAAAACTATTTCTAAACCTGTCTTTTCCTGAAGAAAATATCAGTGACTCTAAGAACTCAATTTCCTTTAAATTCTCCTGCCAGAGCTGTGATTTAAGTTTCCCATTTTCTTCTTTCCCAACAAAGTAAGCAGGACAACTGCTTTCCTTGCAAAACCAGAATAATTAGGTGTATATATGTCTATATAGGTATGCATATGTAAATGTATATATATTCTTAAAACAAAGGTGTTGGTTACCTACTAACATCCTGGACTTTATCACAGCAGTCCAGTTGTTCATATCTGTAAATAAGTCTCAAGGCTGTGGATTTGGAGAATTCCAAATCTCTTGTGAAATCTTTTGAAGAACAGAGAACGTGTTGCTAGTACGAGAAAAGCCCTTTCCTCTCACTCAACCACCAGTTGTATATGTCTGCCCATAATTCTAATAAAAGAAGGAAAACATGAGTGACTATTTTTTCTAGTAACGATATTATTATGATCATTTTCCAACTCCATAATCTCCATTTCCCTTTATAGTCTCAGCACTGCAAGTAGGATTCATTTGATGTGTTATGTACACTGACCCAGCATAAAAATAATCAAAGTGCAGAGTTTAACCTTTAATCTCTTTTTTGATCAGAAAATGCTACATTTTCCTCCCCCTCCTTCAGAAAAGGATCTTCATTCAAACTATGATAAGAACTTTTAATTAAAATATTTACATTACAGTTTTTAAGGATAGCTTATTTTGATTTCATTTTAGAAAATTGTTACCTCCTATTTTTATCCCTGAGGGGAAAAAAGTCTATTACAACTTTTGTAAATTTATTTTTATTCCGGAGTATTACTGCAGAAGTGTCAAAATAATTAGGCCAAGTGGTAGCAATAAGCCCAACAGAAATAAACAACTCATCTTGTGATTTGCCATAAGATATTTCAACTGCAGTTTGCAGTTTAAAATTTGTTAAATTTATGCCAGCTAGTTTAATAAATTGAAAACAAGAACATTTTTAATTTTATGTAATACATGCATACCGATTTTTGTCTTTATTTAAGAAGATGTCAAATCACTAGCTTCATCCTCCCTCCTGCCCTTTCCTAAAACAGCTGAGGAGGAAATCTGTCTAACCTCAGTGTCCTCAGAAAGCTAAACAGAACAAAAGATGTTGGAATCACTACAAATTTGCAATTACCCTGGCCATAAGGCCAATTTTTATTAATCAGAGAGGGTAATACTATCAGCTAGTGTAAATCATAGAGTTTCATTGGCATGTAAAACATGTTTTTTAGAAGATAATTCTTCATGTTCCCACCATTTACTGTTAACAAACTACCTCAAATGTCTTTTATATAAATACATGTAGTCATATACACATCCATATACATACAAATATGTGTTTGGCTCACATTTTTTTTTTAAATGTCATAACATTTAAGGAACATAAACCACAGTAAGGAAGGCTATAGTTATGCCTCCACTTCTCTGCGAGGTACCAATATTAAAGAAATTGCATCAGACTCTACTATCAAACTGTGTTCAAACACTAGAGAGATACTGGGAATGCCATCTTCCTTGAAGAAGCAATCCTGAAATTCCCTCCCAAACTGGATGAAGAACGGGACAAACATAGCCAAGTAAAGACTGGTGTGGGATTAAGCCTTCTCAAGACCATGACATGAATCCAAACAATTACTGGTAATTGATTTGCATCCACATTCTTCCTGTTGGTATTGGTAATGGTGTTGAATTGATGTTTGAGTGGGGAGGGGGGGTGACACTGGGAATAGAAGACTTAGAAAGGTGAAATATTTAAATTGTGTTAAAGCCGGCATAGAAGGCTAGATTTGATATTTTTGTCTATCATCCAGTTGTGCAAAGAGATCATACAGACACTTTAGATAGATAGAAAGCAACAAGTAAGAGGTAGAAAGCAACAAGTAGATCACAATAAAGTAACAGGACAAAATTGTTAGAAGTTTTGGAAATGTCCTGTAATCTCCCAATTTAATGCTAAATGTAAACAAATATTGAGTTTTGGAAGAGTTTTCCTTACTTTAAAGGAAAATATGCTACTCTCTTATGAAAATATAAGCTGATTTGCAAATTGGAACAGATAATACAGTCCCTATGACATGAAATAAAAATGTATGAATAATTTCTTTTTCTAGTTATTTCTCAGAGGCCTCATCTGTATGACCTGTTCCAGATTTTTGCTTTCTACAGTAGGCATTTTACTTTTTCTCCCAATCTCCTCACGACTCTTAGTGTTACTGATCATGAAGTGATTAGTTCAACTTGTAAAAATATATCAGAGCAGTAGGACTTTCACAGTTGGAGCTTATATCCTCTGGTCTTGAGACACACAGGTTTCTGATCTGACAGTCTGAATTAGAGAAAAAACCTCTTTCCCCACCTTCTTTACAATCTGTTTCCTACTCACACATAAATTTATATTTCTTTGCTCCTGATGAAACTAGGAAAAAAAAAAAAGGCAAAAATACCTCCAGTTGCATGGAACTTGTTCTATATGTCTTGTACTACGGGATTTTTTTGACATGTTCTCTAATTGGAATTAATCAATAAAACAACATTTTCCTGTAAATGGTAATTTATCTGGAACACTTCAGGCATACTTGAGACCTTGAATAAATAATACATACAAATAATCATAGCATTAAGAAGAAATAATGTTTAATCACAGAAGAAATTAAATTTTAAGTATTTTTCTCACAGTTTTATTTTTAATTACTGTCACTAGAAGTGACAAACCTGATTAAAAATCTAAATAGATTTTGAAGAGCTTAGAGTGTTCCGCAGCCTACATTATCCTTAATTTTCCCATTATACTTAGAAGAACTTCTGAATTCAGAGTATTTTGGAAAACATGGCCTCCTCTTTCTGGAATCATGAGGGGAGGCATTCAGAAACACCTACGATCTAGTTAACATCTCTCAAAAAAAGCCAAAGGGAGATGGACTAAAAACTGCCCTACTTATGAATCCCCACAAAAAGACTGATGGATCAACGTAAGCCCTATAAAAGGCTTATTAAATCTGGTGAGAAAACTGCTGAGACACAATGACTGGAGGCTGTTTGAGAATACAAGGGAAGTACCATTCATGGTTCCTCTTTTTTCCAACTGCTTCCTAGGCATCTGCTTTTGCCCATGTGAGCATCAGGATGAAGGTTGAACTGGGTTCCCTGAGCTGCCTGATCCCTCTCTCCATTCAGCAGCGGTTCAGCAGGTAAGGAAATTCTTGAATATGCAGCCACAGTTTGAAACCTGTGTGCCAGCCCAGAGAACTGCTATATCCACAGGAGTGAGCAGTAAACAGCACACCACAGATTTATTATTGCAGGTTTCCTAATGCCTGAGAACTCTGCAAGGTGTTCTCAAAGGCTTTGCACAATTTTTTCTTTTTATGGAACTCTATGCTTGGCAAGGGCTTGTGGTGCAACAGAAACGGGGGAAAATCAGGCCTTCAAGAAATAGTTATAACTCCTGGAACAAAAGAGAAAACTCTTCAAGTGTTTTGAGATAACCACTGCTTTCATGGGCATGGATGGAACATTGTGTATTTCAGGTGTAAATTTGATAAGGGACGCTTGTTCTTCTGAGTCAAACTGCCTCAAAGAGGACAGTGAGGCATCAGATATGATCTAACCAAGATCTAACAGTCAAATAAATGATAACAGTAATAAAATCATAATAGGAGATTATTAATAAATAATAGGCTCACAGTTTAATTTTGAAATTGTTTTTCATTCTGTAAAATGACAAGCCACAAATATAATATCATAGAGTCAGGCTGGAATTAGATTGCCCTGGGGAGAGTTTCTGTCTCTTAGATGAAAATAAAGATTTTCCAGTGTTTCATTTTGATACAGGCAATCCAGGAGAAGGACAAAAGTGGCATATTAGTCACTCTGAATCCATGCAAACATAAGATTTGTTTTATTTGAGGAATGGACAAAAGTGCAGAACTGTCCTTATGTCAAGCAAACTAGCTCACTAGCTTCTAAACAGGACAAACAGGTGTGTTTCCTGCAACTCCACAGCATATATTTGTTGTATTATTATCATTATCATTATAGTTTTCATTATCATTATCATTGTCATAGCAACTTAAAGCCCTAATCCTGAAAGAGTACCTCACTTCTCAAGGTGATATGGAAAGATGACCTTATCAAAAGAGTCCTGCCATAACTATTCATTGCAATTGTAGCTCATTTCTAATTGCTACCAGCTACTCTCTAGTACAGAAATAATGACCATCCACAGTATGGGACACAGCAGATTTAACTTGTTAGTGTTTCAATTAGTAAGTACTGTTGCATGGAATTTCTAGCTAAGTGATGTCTGTAAATCAGGTTGTGTGGAAACTGATTTCTCAGATTTAAACGTCTTTTAATTCCTGTTCATAATTTGGGCAATGGTTATTATAAGTATCATCAATCACAAGGTGAAAGATCATGGAGCAAAACCGCATTGCTTGTATATTTTATATATCATATATTTTCTAATACACAATAACATGTACAGTGTTATACAGACTTTTCATGTTCTTTGTTCTATCTGCTCTGCCACAGTCATTCCTTTCCAAGATAGGCGGATTATTATTGACTATATCCTAAAAAGGCATTACTGGTTCAGATAACAGGATTCAAAGATGGCTGATTATTGGAGGGGTATGTTGTTAAAGTGAATATACCTAAGCTCTTTGCATGTATATTTACAAAAGAAAGTAAATCTCTGCAGAAATTATTGATCCAATTCAGTAATTACAAACTTTGGTTGACCTAATAAAGACATTTCTTTTGTATATGAACTGTAAATGCATAAAACTACATTTATACCCCAAAATGTAATGTTAAGCACATAAAAGAAAGCTGTACAAGCCAGACGCTAAGCTTAGATAGATGGGAAGATAAATTTGAGGATGTTACGTTGATGTTACGTTTGGAGAGGTGGGAGACTGAAGAAAGATGAGGAAAGGAAAACAATAGAGGGTTGGGCACAATTTTTTCATAGCAAATTCCTGAAGTTAAACTTTCAACTGCTTAAAAAAGAGACCAGCTTTTCCAGAAGGATGAACATACAGTGGCATCCACCAAAAATATTACAACAATTTATTTAGGTGCTGAACTTGGGCATGCAAGCAGCTTTCAAATGTCTATCATGTAGGAATTTGGGAGAGAAAGGAGAATGTTTATATTTCACCAAAATATTTTTGGAAGTTTTTAGGATAATCTCTTATCCTGCTGAGATCAGAATGGTAGCAAGAACATAATGAGGACTTCAAAAAAGAAGGACTTCCTTTTCAAACAACTGACTGTGAGGTTTCACTGATAACATAGGGGTAGCAATATACAAGACTGGTGCCATTTCATCCCAGGAAGAAAGAAAAAAAAAGATAAGAAATATTTCCATGCAAAGTTCTCTTCAGAATTTTCATTTTCAGACAACTGATAGATTTAATATTTATTTATACTTCATACATCTTAACTGAATACCAAGGTATTTCATGGAAATTAAACCAACAATGTCTGGTGCAACAGTTAAAATCAGTAACATGCTTACAGCTCTGTTATTAGTTCCACAATAAAACTCAGTGATCACTGAACAGATACAATAATTAGACTTCAAATATCCACATTTACATATGTATAAACCTGGAAAATTCTTTGTCAGTGGAATAAAGATTACTGCATCCATTTAAAGTAGATGTAGACTGGTATCAAGCTGGAAAACCTTGTGGGCAAAATGTATTTATGACAAAGTAGTGCAAGATAATTATGATTTACTGTGAACTAATCTAACAGCTGCTAAAACTCTCCAGTGCAATTTTGATCTTTGTTTATGGTCAAATCAATGGGTTTACACCTTAGTTTTGAAGGACTTTACGAACTTGGCAGACTCCAAGCATGATTCACCTGCTCTGCAGGAATAGTAAATTCCTCATTTGACTTCAAAGCCATTTGGAGAATCAATTATTGTTCTTTTCTCAAAATAGCTTTCCTTAAATTGGCAATTCAATTTACAGTCATTTCAGGTCATAATAGAATTGTGACATGCTAGAAACTGTGAGATAACTAGTTTCAGAAATTTAAATTGCTACTTTGAGGTATTTTTGTGTTCATTTTTAGCTCTATAATATGCGTGCATTACATGAAAAAGGTACTGCTGTTGAAATATGTTTTAAAACTGTCATCAAGCTTGTCCCCTTTTGGTTTGAGGATTGTGAACCAGACCATAGAGTATTTTCTTACAGCTCTTCCACCTTAATTCTTGTTACATCTGCAATATTTAATCTAGACTAGAAGCTTGCATTCTAAAGTGGAAAAAGTAGTCAAACATTGTCCTCCTTCCTCTTTATCAATGTTTCCCAGCAGCACTAATGTGACATAGTGCGGCACATTATGCAAATATGTCCATTTATTTTCATAGTCCCTTCACACTTTACAAACTCTTATGAATCCTCTACTGACTTATCAGTGAATAACTGATTCACTTAATAGTTCATTAGCAAAATAAAATTGTAGTCTCATTTAGAGCAACATGTACATTTAAAATCACAAGAAAAAAGCAGAACTTCTTTGCATATAAAAATGTATAGCATAAACACCAGAAATAGCCAAGATGTTATATTTGAACTGATTTATTCTCTGAAGAGTTCTGGTAGTCAAATTATAAGATTAAAACATACTTTTTTGGGTATCCAGGTTGGTAACACTTATATGTTTTTATTTTTATCTATTTACATTTTAATTATAACTTTAATTATCTTTAGGAGACTTCTATATTTTTACCTTTAACTGTGGAACAAAACATGTATTTAATTTTATTGATATTAATCTTATATTTCTGCTGACACATACTGGAAACTCAGCTTTCAACCCCCTTTTTTTTAATTTCATCTCAGAAATTCAAATCACCCTTGATACATGAATATTTATTCAAGTATTCCAAAGCTCATCCAAAAAATGCATTTGATAGAGTATAACTATCAAACTGGAACCTAGCATGACACAAACTTCCATTAACATGCCAAACCTCAAGAGAAGTGAAGTTGAAGCATTCTGTTCGTATATCATGCCAGAAAAATACCACATATCATCAGTACAGTTTTTTCACATTACTTGTAGAAAAACTCTTCTCCTTTTCACTTCTTTCTATATCGTGAAACTCAGGTGGTGAACAGGTTTAGTAGGGTGAGGATTTATTTTGCTAACTGCTGAAAAACTCATGAGCTAGAGAAGAGATATTTAATTCATTACTCTTACAGTCTGCCTGCCAGCTGGTTACAGCCAGGCATATCTTAGAGCAGAGTTGAGGCTGCTCTACTGTTTAAGACAAAAGCCCCAGGCTGACCCAGGAAACAGAAGACAGAAAAACAGATTTGCTCCGTACAGATGCTCTAAGGTATACTCCATACAGCTGAGAAGTTATCTCATACCTTAAGCAGAATGTTTCAAGTTCCTTCAGGCCATTGAACTTGGATTTTAGAGACGGCTGCAAATTCAAAAGGCTGCACTCATTGGATACATAGAGAAATTTTAACTCACATGTCCAGGGACTGAGTCCTACTGAAAAGTCCATTTCCTTATGTGATATATGTAAATTTATCTCCTTTTTTATATAAAAAATTTCAATAGATGTGACTCACTTCTGGGTCTTGATTAAAATCTTACAATGGTGATCTACCTTTTGGGGATGATAACAGATCCCCAGCTTCGGTGCTGGGATTTCAGGTACTGAAGGTTACAGGAGTATGAGTGAAAGTGATCTACCCCTATTAGAATCCAACTACTAATGATTAGATCCCATTCCTCTTTAAAACAATTTTCTCTATGGGTATCTGCTGCAGAAACCTGCTGTAAAGTAGAAATAGAAATACATCAGTATATATAAGCAGGACTACAAGACAGATTTCTGTGTTTATTTCTCATTGTGACACTGGAGTGAATGGTGACCTTACAAGAACACAGACAGATGGATATATATGAATTCCTTACCTTGGCTGTCAATGAATAATGGCAGGAAACAGCAATCTAAAACTTCACCCACAAAGAATGAAATGTTGAATGCTATTTATTTGAGTGAAATATAAAACGATATGAAATTTTAAATCTTTCCTGCCTCATTTTTGAAGGAATATATCCTATTTACAGAAGGTCATAGAGGAAAATTAGACTGCACTATTTTTTTTTTTTAAATAGCTCTTTAATTCCAGAAGGAATTGTAGCATTGAAATGGATATTTAATCAACAGCAGTGTGGTTCATTTCAAAAATGTACTTTAATTTTCCACAGACAGGGAAAGGTTGGAGGGGATTTTAGGCAGCATGAATAATTTTGTCCATGCCTCCACTCAGCTTCTTTCCGACTTACACTCTAAGATCAAAAAAAAGCAAAAAAAAAAGCGCTACATAGTCACCATCCAGAAAGTCATTTCACTGTAATGTGTATCAATTTTCTCAACAGGGCTCTAACAGAAAATTTGGTTGAACAATAGCTTTAAGAAGTAGTTTTTAAAACAACACTTCTCATAAACGATGTGGTTCCAGTGAAAAAAAATATCTTGACTAGGCTGTAATGTATACCTCTCAATGAGCATTAAATAAAGTGCTTTTTCTTTCTTTCTTTCTTTTTTTTCTTTTTTCTTCCCCCGGGAAAGTATTCTCTAATCTGTTCAAGGTTTAAAGTTAGGTCTTGTTCAGATTAGTAATTAAACATTTAAAAATACATTTTCATTTGTACTGCGGTTAACCAAATTACAGAACGGATAAAGATTAAAGACTGTACTCAGACCACCTATTATGACTCTAATATACAGTGAACCTAGGCACTGTATTGCTTCTATCCATTAACCATACAGAAGGTATGGCCGACTTGACAGAAAACAGGACAAATTAGTCATCAGTTTCTTGACCTTAGAAGGTACAGTGGATGCTTAAGCCTGCTTTACATTCCCTAGCAGGTAGTTTGAATATAATCTTAAATTACTACTGTCATTTTATGTTGCAGATATAGCTCATGTTAAATGTACTTCATGGTTCAAGGTTAATTTTTCATGTTACTGCTTGGAGAGTTCTGACATGAAATTCTATTCCCCCTAATGTAAATGAGCTTTGCCATTGAATTAAATGGAGCTAGGAAGTCACCTCAGGTATAGGGGTCCATCACTAACTGATATTAAAACTGTTTAGACAAACATTTTGGGGGATTTGTTTATGCAAATGTTGCGCTGATACAGGGTGCTTATTTTAACCACCAGAAAATATGTATGAGTATTTTTCTCCTTCTATTTCTGAAAATCTGTAGTTCTTTAAAAATTGATCTGTGTTACAAAATGAAACATATAGCATGCTTTTGAAACATATATTAGAATTTCTCACTCTGCAGACTTTGTAAGTCGCTTCAATGTAATCTTGTGTTTAACATTGGAATAATTTGAAATAGATTACAGAGTAATGAAGAACCACACAGGTACTAGAAAATCAAATATAATCACCTGTGATTGTGTTCCCAGTTAGCACTGAGGTCTTGATGCCCTTTTCCTTTTGCAAGGTTATAGGAGATGAAACATAGGAAAGATGAAGGGCCAAAGGTGAAAAGTAGTGACTTTCCTGACAAGATCCCTCTTCCTTTTATCTGGAAAGACTCCTTCCTTGTCTCACTTTGGACAACAGTATTCTTGTATCTGGACTAAGCACCTCAGAGAGAACAGATTCGTTTTCTCTGTTTTTTTGTTTTGTTTTTTTCTTTGTTTTCCCTTAACGATATTATCTACCTGTCTTCTATCTGCAGTTCAGCCTGTGTTCAGCACTTCAAGTTTCTAATTTCAAGCAGCCAAGTGGAAAAAAAACCCTAGGAAATTATAGTAATTGTGCTTGCTTGTCTGGGATAGAGAGAGGCACAACTAACTCACAATAACAGAGGCAAGGAATATTTCCACTCTTCCTTCTTACCTGCATATTATACAGATTTTTATAACAGCTATGTCACAAATGCTCGAAACTTTTGTCTTAGACCATGTATTGAGGCTTTTGTTCCTAGTTAATGGCTAAAATTTTGAAGGCCTAGTCTTGTGCTGGTCATTTTGATTTAATATTTTTCATTGTAAATCTTGGAATCCAAAGTATATGTTCCATTATAGCTATCACTGAGCTTTGAGCGTTGATAAAGTTTTTCATTCTACTTTAATTTTCCAAAAACCTATGACGTAATAGCCAAATTTTGTATGGAAAGAATATGCCACACAAATATTAATTCGGGAATTTCCTGTCTTAATTACAAGGGGTTTTGGTACTAGATCATCATCAGGCTTTTTTTAAAGGAAATATTTCTAAAAAGTAAAGATTTGAGACTTGAAAACTGTGTTCTCAACCTCTAGTCTTAATTGCCAGTCAGGTCATTTATTTATTTATTTTATTCTTTTTGCAGGAAGGCTTTCTCCTGCTGTCTTGCACAACCTTGGACATATGGAGTAAAAGTACTTTCATGGCACCACTTCAAACAGTAAAATGAGCAGATTGTTTATTGTTATTCATACTGACGTCACAAAAAACAGTTACCCCATGCTTTGTCCTATTTGTCCTCCTGCATTTCCAAAAGAAAAATGTCAAGTTTTTTGATCTGTGATAAGCTTAGGGAAAATACTCATTGACAACCCTGCATACAGCTGAAATGGTTTCTGATGGCTTCATAAGAGTGGAGACTAAAATGTTTCTTTTCTAGTAGGAGTTTATTTTTTATTGCAGTGAATGTACTGATAATTCTTTGGATAACAATATTTACAAATGTTCAAATGAATATTCCAAAGCTGCCTTTCAAAAGAAGACAATAGTCAGGTTTTGGGAGCCAAGCCTTAGATTAACATACTTGGTGGCTGCGAGGTAAAATGTTTTCAGCCTTAAGGGAAAAAAACAATCTTGACAGTATATGTAAAATGAAATAAGATGTCCATAAATTGTTGGTGTTACTTTGTTTAACACTTTTGTGAAGATGGATATTTTAACTACACTTTTAACATTCAAAATTTGATCCCCAGTGGCTCTTTTTAAATCATGGGAGTAAGTAAAAGCATACATATCTATGATATGCTGAAATCCGTTGAAAAAATTACAGTATCTGTAACAGAAATTTTATGATTTGGTATTATATAATGAGTCTAAAGCCTAAAAAACTGAGAATACTTTATAATATTATTTAATGACCCAGTCTGTAGTTGTTCATGAAATCTCAAAATCACAGAATCACAGAATCACAGAATCACTAAGGTTGGAAAAGACCTGTAAGATCATCAAGCCCAACCATTACCAAAAAAAACCAAAAAAAACCCAAAAAAAACCACACCACAACAAACAACAACAACAAAAAACCCACCCACACCACACAACACCATGCCCATCAAGCCACGTCCCACAATGCCACGTCCACACGCTCCTTGAATACCTCCAGGGAGGGTGACTCCACTACCTCCCTGGGCAGTCTATTCCATTGCTTCACCACTCTCTCAGTAAAGAAATTTTTCCTAATATCCAGTCTGTATCTCCCCTGGAGCACCTTGAGGCCATTTCCTCGTGTCCTGTCACTCATCACTTGGGAGAAGAGGCCAACACCAACCTCTCTGCAACCCCCTTTCAGGTAGTTGTAGAGAGCGATAAGGTCTCCCCTCAGTCTCCTCTTCTCCAGACTGAACAACCCCAGTTCCCTCAGCCGCTCCTCATAAGACTTGTGCTCCAGACCCCTGACCAGCTTCGTCGCCCTTCTCTGGACACACTCCAGAACCTCTATGTCTTTCTTGTAGTGAGTTAAAAATTGTTGTAAGTGCTTCAAAAACGTATTTTAAACATAAAATGATGCATCCATTCTTAATAAAACAAGATCATTAGATGCTAATCCTATTAAAGCACAAGGGGCACGCCATTTCCAGATCTGTTATCCTGGCTCTTCCTGTAGCATAACTGAAAGACCTCAAGTAACCTGATATGGGCAATAATGAATTTGACTGGGTAAGACTGATCTTTAGTCCTATCTAGAAGGAAATAATCTTCCGAGATTTTTAGAAGAATGGGTTATATGTCTTTAAACAAGGGCAATCTGTATGCTGAAACTCACAAATCTGGTTTAAATGGGCTAAGCCCAGGGTGATTTTTTTCTTCCAGCCTGAGTAGAACACTTAGCCACACTATTTATCTTGGATGCCTAGTGAATGTTGCAATAATGGTTTAAAACATATCCCCAATATTTTTCCCTCTGTTTGTCAATTGATCACCTCAACAGCTGACTTGACAGAAGTGCTGCATACTCTTCACAGCATAGAAAAGTCCAGTGTTTTAGCATAAACCCAACTTCATCCAGTGAAAATAATACATTGTATCTCTCTTTCCTGGTAAATATGCCTGAGAATAGACTCTTCAACTCATAGGTGATTCCTTTTTTTCAGATTCTGTTTGACCAAATTTTGCAGTGCTATCACTTGAACTCTTCAGTGTTCGAGTAGAAATTCAGCTTCTCAAACTTCCAAATATTTCAACATCACATCAGGTAACTTCCAAGAATTTAGCATAATAGAAAATTTGCTAAAAACATAAATCTGTGTATTGAATCCTAAAAGGCCCCTAAAAATTTATCTGTATTAATTGGCCACTAAGCACACAGAGTCATATTTAAATTACATATATGTAACTCTCCATGCTTTTGAAAGTTAAGACACTGAGCTTGACTGGTTATGATTAGTCAGGTGAATTTACAATCATGAAAGCATTGTCTTACATGTAAGTAAAAGCTTCCGAACTTTCCCAGGGACTGCCATCTCCTATTTTAGATATTTCTCAAAATTATAACTGAACTGTCCTGTGCTATTCTGATCACACATACAACTAAAATACATATTTGTTCTCTACTGTTTTAATTCTTTCATTTAGGCTAAAGAAGTAGATTGTATCTGTTCAAGATAAACTGCAGCTTATCAATAGTTTGTTTCTTTGTTTTAACAATGAGTAATTATTATATTTTTTTTTAGTATTAGGGAGATATCTAATTTGTAGTGACACCAAGGCCTCTCTGTACTGTCTGGATCTGAGAGCATCCCATGGCTCACTGTCACCCCAGCTCAGGAATGGTGACCCTAGTGAGACCTTTGAGAGCTTTTCTCTGGGTGCTGAAATGACTATAGTTTTGTTTGTGTGGTACCCAATTAGAAGCCTAAACCTGTAAGTTCCTCTGCCTTGCAGCTTCTGAAGTAGTTGTCTCTTAGCTTGCACACAATGCCACACTTGATTGCACAGACACAACTTAGGAGAGATGGTCTTCATGTCAATGTGACTGCAGTAACATCCCAAACAACATACATGCATTAAAAGTGCCAATCAATCAACACTGAGCACCTCATATAAAATGGGGAGCCAAAAGACAAGTTTCCATGCAGATTAAACCCTGAAACTTGAAAACAAGAGTGTCATCACTAGTGTCTCATCATAAGAAATTTCTTCTTTTTGTCCAATCTAAATCTACTCTCTTTCAGTTTAAATCCATTGCCCCTTGTCCTGTCACTTACAGGCCTTGGTACAAAGTCTCTCTCCATCTTTCTTATAAGCCTCCTTTAAGTATTGAAAGACCACAATAAGGTCTTCCTGGAGCCTTCTCTTAGCTAGACTGAACAACCTCAACTCTCTCAGCCTTTCTTCATGGGAGAGGTGTTCCAGCCCTCCTCTGGACCCACTCACTTAAAGGTTTTAAAAAAATCACATAGCTCTTTCCATAAACATTGTGGAACCATGAAATGTGTAAAATTCCTGTTACCTGAAAATAAAATATCGAGGGAGACAAGCAAAGAGTGAAGCAGACCATTCACAGTACTGAAAAATTTCTTCTGATAGACAAAGAAAATATAATTTTGAGTTTCAGCATTATTAGCCTCTTTAATAGAAAGAAAACTACCACTGTTTCCTTTTGTGCCTTTTATTCACAACTAATGGGAAATTACATGAATAGGATGCCTACAGAAAAATGTAAACTGTTGTTTGGACTTCATGCATATCCTGTATACATAGCAGAATTTTCTCCTCTAATTAATGCTTCAATAACAAGGGAAAATATGTTATTTGAGCTCTTCATATTATTTGCCATCTACACACCAAGTTATATTTCTCCACATCACTTCTGAGTTAAAAATTCTGAACTGCATGACCCAGGGTGCTGTACAGATCTTTTCAAGCACCTATATGCTCATTGTGTGACATGGGTAGTTTCTGCTGGGGAAAAAAGGAAAGAGAAAAAGAAAAGATATTGTGTGTCTACTCATGACTCCTGGAAGATGATGTACCTACCAAGACTACTTTAGGCTGTTCATTTTGCTTGATAATATTTGAACATGCAGGTATAATAGAAACTATAATACATGTCTGTACTATCCCCTATATTGTGTCTTATAATATTGTGTCATGTCTTCTGTGTGTATATGTTAAATATAGCACTTTCTTCCTTTACCCACTCAATTAGTCAAACCAAAAAATTAACATTTGTTTAGAAACCAAGTCTGTTTTCTCAAAATAGGCTCTGCCTATTTTGTTTTAAATCATACTAAAATTCTTGTGAAAACAACCCTAATTCTAGTTAATATCTGAAAGAAGAGGAAAAAAAAGAGCCCAAGTCCACTCAGGAAATTCTTCAGACACTTGCTTTTACTGCAAATTTCTTCATGTGGCAACCTCACTGATAAGGAACACTCTTTTTTAGAAGTATCCTGAGGGGACCATCATTGGTAATGTAGTGAATTTCACAGCTGCTTATAAGGAAGCAGTGAGCATCACTACAGTCTATGCTGTCCTTGTGTTCAAATTGGAAAATATTACAGTCGCCTTTTCTCCTGGAAATCAAATTAGAACCATGACCTTTAACGAGATGCTCAGAGAAAGCATTGGTAAATACACAGGTTATGTTTCAGGACATCACAGCTGGTCACTGATTGGAAGTTGGTCCAGGCTAGTAGTCACTGCAAGTCATTATCTGTGATGGCAAGTTGGTGTTTTCAGCTCTGCTGGACACCTTCTTTGACCAGAAAACTGATGCTAAACTCAGAATTAACAGATAATTTCAGATTAGACAAACCAAAATACACTACATTCTCTTTTTCATTTAAAGTGCTTTTGAAGTAGGATGTGGACATAATGGTAGGTGAACATAACTCAAATCAAATCACGGGGAATTTGTCTCTTATCTATATACCTTTTTGCTCAGTACTCCAGCATATGTTTATTATTTTTATACTCTGTTAAGAAGAAAAGGGGAAAAAATCATAGAAAATCTGAGGAAATTAAAGAATTCAGTCCAAAAGGAAGTAAGAGAGAATGGATGGAAATAAGAGGGAAAACCTTCAATTTACAGAAGGCTTTCAATACCTTCCACCCTCTCTTACATCATTAATTTTATATAAGCTTTTCTTATAAACCCAAGACATTGGTGACCTTATTTTCAGTAAAATCTTTGCTTCCTGGGTAATATGCTCTGACTCTCATAAATCAGGATTATCTTGTGATCCTCCAAGCGCATTTTCAATGATTTTCAGTATGCAGTGCAACTTATCACTTATGAGATTTTAAATCATAATATATAATTGCCAAGTACAAAGCAGTCTGCAATTTTTTTTGACTCTTTAGGTGGAATAGACATGATACTGACATTAGAGCTATGAAAATATGGAATTCTACATCTCATTCAATCTTCATAATATAACAAATAAATCCATTTTGATTTCCTGTGTGAGCTGAAGTGTGAGACAACAGAGACCTTACTTCCTTTCTACACAAGATCACTATGTGATAAGAAAAGTAATTTATATGCATAAATCAAATTGAAGTTTTTGTTTGCAAGAAAAGCCTTTTTTACTTATAGGATAGTGTTTTCAAAGAATGTATTTGCATAAAAATTGCATGTGTATGCATCTTTGTTATGGGTATTTTGCTGCTGACTGCAGAAGGAGCCAGCTTGAGAACACTGGGTTTAACAGGATTTAACTTTTTTTTTTTCTTTCTTTTTCTTTCTTTTTTCTTTTTTCTTTTTTTTTTAATGTATTACTTTTTTTTTCTTACTACAAGGGAATTTAATTTGGTTATTTTTTGTTGTCCTACTTATTGTAATCATTCTGTGCCTTTTGGAATGATGCACCATTAATATGAAGAATATCTTTTTTACAGAAAAAGCAGATTGTGAAAACCCAGTATAAATTCTTTCTATAGGATTCCCAATTTAGACACGGACCCTCAGAGCCACACCTATCAAACAGCTTTTCTATTTTATACGTTGATTATTTATATTATGACAGCTTTAGTATATTTGTTAGCAACACATGGCAAGGGATATTACAAGTTTTTGGTAAAATTACATGTGTATAATAGGGTATGAATATTCTGTCAGATAAAAAACATGGTGTTCATTGCCTTTTAGCTTTCACTATAGTCATTTAGGTAGGTTCTTGCTTAAAAAAAATCCTTATGTTGCCATACAGTCTGTGCAGTCCCTTTAGATTTTTCACAGGAACAACACAGAACTGCAGGGTCATTCATACGGAATGCATTAATAATCAAGCTCACAGACAGCAACAGTTGGAGAGAAAATTGCTGGGCAAAAAGTTCCTGATTCAGAAGTTTTTATTTCTCTGCAAGTGAACTGCAGAAAAAAAAGTTGGTCTTCATACTAAACTGGAGAATAGTGTTTTCCACTGGTGTTCTCAAGCAGGAGGTACTGTGTAATAGAGTATGGGATGTCGTCCTTTCTGGTGGCCTTTCTTGAAGCTGAAGAATGGTCTCAAACAATATTACATCTTAGGGACCTCTTGCTGCAAATCCAATTGCTGCTTCTTTTCTAACCCTGGAGGATCACTTGTAACACTTACCTGTGTATTTCTTAATGGAATTGAGGGCCTCTTTATACAGATTGTGAATGACTCCTCATTTGTACCAATTGCACAACTGCCTTCTTTTCACCTCAGTTGTGTACCTGCATTTGATATTTTGAAAAAAAGTGGAAATAAGACTTCATCAATTACTAAAATAATAGGCAGGTATAGTCTAACTAGTTAAATCAGGTTTTCAATAAATATGGTTTCTTATTGTCATAAAGATTGATGGAAAGTTAGAATCCAGCTATGTGACTTTTTCCAAAATAACAACAATTAACATCAAATGATTTTAGAAATGTAATAATATTTCTTCACTATCAGATGTGATTTTACTCAAGCAATATGAAAATGTATCTCTTCTTGAGTCACATATCAAGTTTATGAGAATTCTGTATGGGAACAGCAATTAAGTTCAACTCGATAAAAATGTTTTTAAAAGGATGGAGAAACCAATAGTTTTCTTGGAGCTGCAGAAACAAGAATCTGTTCATTTGAGGAAGTAAAGAGTTTCCCAGGTTCTCAGATTTTCTTGTATCTGGACATTTAGAGATAATTTAAGTTCTATCTAGGATTTGCTACTAATTTCAATAGGGAGGAGTTCTTGGCATACCCCAGGAATCAGATTCTATACAGAAGGCCTGAACCCCATATATGCTACTGTCACTGTGTGATTCCCTGAGAGTATAAAGCATCCTTAAGCAGGAGTCAGTTAAACTGCCCTTTGATAAGATTATGACAGTAGAATATGCATTAGATAAATTACATAAGAGTTCTAGAAATTTAAGAGGCTTTTTATTTGTTTATTTTTAGTTACAGCAGCGTAGGAACTCCCCTTTACTCCAATATCAGTTTCCTGGTTTAAAAATGTTGATCGAGGGCACCCCAGACTGGAAAATGGACATTAAATTTGAGCAGAAACTGATAATCAGTTCTTTCAAGGTTATTTATCTGATAGTAACATACATGATGTATACCATGCATTTGTTCTATAGTCTGTATTTAGAACCATTTTGGGGTAACACTGATATTTTATCATATATCAGTACACTGTAAATGGTCTTGGGCACTTTCTTTTCTTGGACCCTCAAACAAAATAGGTCAATGACTGCATTAAGTTCTCATATATTACTTGCCGAACTCTACAACCTTGATTTCTTTTGCCTCATTTTACAACCGCTTATTTCTTTAACTTCAGATTTTCTAAAGCACTCTTGGGATTAAGAGAATTTTTTTGTAAGATTTATTAGTTAATAAACATAATTTGAAGCTGTGGAGGCATTTTTTTTTCCCCCCTCAGTTCTTATCTTTTGTTTTGTCCCTTGAATCCCAGCTGTAATTTGAACTTAGAATTCAGTGAAGAAGTACCATAGAAAGTAAACTTATCCAAGTACAAGTTTATAAAATAATTCAGTATTCACATATTCACCTGGATTGATTTCTTATCAACCTTTATTGATTCTGGTTCTCTTTTCCACTTCACTAGTCATCCTCATGAAAATTGTCTAACACAGTTACCAAAGTCTTCAGAAGAATACATGTTTTTACAGAACTTAGCATTGAACCACGTTAACAATACTTTGGAAGAACAATGTTTTGAAGGTATCATACCTTTTGAATCTTCTTTTCCCAGATCCATTGCTTGGCTTTGTACGTCAGGGAGGGTTTTGATTGTATAGAGCTCAACAATTGTGATGACAGGGTTGAATGCTTATGGGTAAGGATGAGGGGGAAGGCTAACAAGGCGGATATCCTGCTGGGGGTCTGTTATAAACCACCCAACCAGGATGAAGAAGCCAATGAAGCATTCTACAAGGGACTGGCAGAAGTCTCACAGTCACAAGCCCTTGTTCTTGTGGGGGAGTTCAACTTACCGGACATCTGCTGGAAATATAACGCAGCAGAGAGGAAACAGTCTCAGAGGTTCCTGGAGTGTATGGAAGATTACTTCTTGACACAGCTGGTAAGGAGGCCTACCAGGGGCGGTGCCCTGCTTGCCCTGCTGTTTACAAACAGAGAGGGTCTGGTGGGAGAAGTGAAGGTCGGAAGCCGTCTTAGGCTTAGCGACCATGAAATGATAGAATTCTCAATTCTTGGTGAAGTAAGGAGGGGGGTCAGCAAAATCACTACCATGGACTTCCAGAGGGCAGACTTCGGCCTCTTCAGGGCACTGGTTGTGAGGGTCCCCTGGGAGACGGTCCTGAAGGGCAAACTGGTTCAGGAAGGCTGGGCCTTCTTCAAGAAGGAAATCTTGAAGGCGCGGGAGCAGGCAGTCCCCATGTGCCGTAAGAAGAGCCGCCGGGGAAGACGACTGGCCTGGCTGAACAAGGGGCTTTTTTGCTGGCATTTAGGAAAAAAAGGAGAGTTTATGACCTTTGGAAGATGGCACAGGCAACTGAAGAAGAGTACAAGGATCTTGTTAGGTCATGCAGAGAGGGAATTAGGAAGGCAAAAGCCCACCTAGAGCTCAATCTGGCCACGTTCATAAGGGATAACAAAAAATGTTTTTACAAATACTTTAACAACAAAAAGAGAGCCAAGGAGAATCTCCACCTTTTACTGGATGCGGGGGGTGGGGGGGGGCGGAACATCGTCACCAAGGATGAGGAAAAGGCTGAGGTACTTAATGCCTTCTTTGCCTCAGTCTTTAATAGCCAGACCAGATATCCTCAGGGAATCCAGCTCCCTGAGCTGGAAGACAAGGATGGAGAGCAAAAGAAACTCCCCATGATCCAGAAGGAAGCAGTTAACGACCTGCTATGCCACCTGGACTCTCACAAGTCTATGGAACCTCATAGCATCCACCCAAGGGTGCTGAGGGAGCTGGCGGAGGAGCTTGCCAAGCCACTCTCCATCATTTATCAACAGTCCTGGTTAACAGGGGAGGTCCTAGATGACTGGAGGCTTGCCAACGTGACGCCTATCTACAAGAAGGGCTGGAAGGAGGATCCGGGGAACTACAAGCCTGTCAGCCTGACCTTGGTGCCAGCGAAGATTATGGAGAGGTTCATCTTGAGGGTGCTCACAGGGCACGTGCAGGACAACCAAGGGATCAGGCCCAGCCAGCATGGGTTCATGAAAGGCAGGTCCTGCTTGACCAACTTGATCTCCTTCTATGACCAGGTGACCCACCTAGTGGATGAGGGAAAGGCTGTCAATGTTGTCTACCTGGACTTTAGTAAAGCCTTCGACAGTGTCCCCCACGGTATTCTCCTGGAGAAATGGTGGCTCATGGCATAGACAGGTGCACTCTTCGCTGGGTAAAAAACTGGCTGGACGGCCGAGCCCAGAGAGTTGTGGTGAATGGAGTGAAATCCAGTTGGTGGACGGTCACAAGCAGTGTCCCCCAGGGCTCAGTTTTGGAACCGGTCTTGCTTAATATCTTTATTGATGATCTGGATGAGGGGATTGAGTGCACCCTCAGTAAGTTTGCAGATGACACCAAGGTGGGAGGGAGTGTTGATCTGCTCGAGGGTCGGAAGGTTCTGCAGAGGGATCTGGACAGGCTGGATGGATGGGCCAAGGCCAATTGTATGAGGTTCAACAAGGCCAAGTGCCGGGTCCTGCACTTTGGCCACAACAACCCCATGCAAAAATACAGGCTTGGGGATGAGTGGCTGGAAAGCTGCTGGGTGGAAAAGGACCTGGTGGTGTTGGTCGACAGCTGGCTGAAGATGAGCCAGCAGTGTGCCCAGGTGGCCAAGAAGGCCAACAGCATCCTGGCCTGTATCAGAAATAGTGTGGCCAGCAGGAGGAGGGAGGTGATCGTGCCCCTGTACTCGGTGCTGGTGAGGCCGCACCTCAAATACTGTGTTCAGTTTTGGGCCCCTCGCTGCAAGAAGGACATTGAGGTGCTGGAGCATGTCCAGAGAAGGGAGACGAAGCTGGTGAGGGGTCTGGAGCACAAGTCTTATGAGGAGCGGCTGAGGGAGCTGGGGTTGTTCAGTCTGCAGAAGAGGAGGCTGAGGGGAGACCTCATCGCTCTCTACAACTACCTGAAAGGGGGTTGCAGAGAGGTGGGTGTTGGCCTCTTCTCCCAAGTGACGCATGACAGGAGACGAGGAAATGGCCTCAAGTTGCGCCAGGGGAGGTTCAGGCTGCATATTAGGAAATATTTCTTTACTGAGAGACTGGTGAAGCATTGGAAGAGGCTGCCCAGGGAGGTGGTGGAGTCACCCTCCCTGGAGGTATTCAAGGAGCGTGTGGACGTGGCGTTGTGGGACATGGTTTAATGGGCATGGTAGTGTTTTTTGGTTGATGGTTGGGCTTGATGATCTTACAGGTCTTTTCCAACCTTAATGATTCTGTGATTCTCTGAATAGTATTGAGTACATTGGGAAAGTCTACACAGTTGACATCTGAATAACCCGTACACCGGCCACCCCATGCCTTTCTTTTTGATGCAGGTGAAGTAGAGCTCTGCCTGATGACAACCTCTAGTCTCCCATGCATGGGTTGTCCTCTCCAAATATGAATAAGTGAGAATAATATACAGAAAGTCTTTGTATTTACATATTTCTTTCTCATCATAACCATTTTCCCGACACCATAACAATAAGAAATTTTATTGACAAAGGCAAAACTTATAGGTTCATTATGCCCACACAGCCACTCACTCTACTCAATGAAATGTTTGTGACAGTGGCAGCTTTGGATGGTCAAGCAGGTATAAAATCAGCTGGAATGAGTTCAAGCTACAAAGATGAAGACAGTTTCAAATAGTCAAAGAGTGGGATTCTAGGATAGTCTCTGAAATGAGAAGGTGGAAAAATACTATTAGAGAGGACCTGAATAAATTCTGGCTAAGTTGGTGATAGTTAAGGACCAGGCTCAGGATGGTTTTTCTACCATTTAATATTTGAAAATTAACTAGGTATTGAAAATCTGACTGAATTTCATGTGAATCTACAGTTGAACACTTGGCTCATTGATTAGACTGGGATAATCTACCTCTTATTTACTTAATTTAAATGCATAAAGTTCATCACATCAGCCTAAGTGATGGAGGATGGTTTTCTCAGTTGTGTTCAGTTCCTTACACTGTTTAAAAATACAGACTAAGTTCTCAGCATCAGTGCTTACCAGATAGTTGACAGGGTGCATTAAAAGAAAGTGGAAAGTTATGGAAATTATTATATTTCCATTTATGCTGGGAAATATAGAGTGTAGCCTGTGACATTGCTCCTCACACAGGGTGGGGGGAAGTGCTGTCTGTGTACAGCTGGCCTTTGTAAAGCTCCAGAGATTTAATATATGAGCCTAAGCGTGATGAAATGTGACTAAATAATTTGTTCTGAAAATACAATAGAAATTTGAAATTTCATGCAACTGCCCTGAAATATTGTATTACCAGTATATTAAGTATTCCAATAACTTCTGCTATTCCTGGAAATTCCTATCTAGTCTATATATGATAGGGCATTAAGGCTTTAGAAATTTCAACCTAATAGAAACCTCTATATTTCTTTATATAAAATGTGTTCTACTCATTAATAACCTTGTAATACCTTCAGAGGTTCAGTCCTACAATCCTGATGTCAAAAGCCCTGCTAAAATCAAGAAGAAAATGGAACCAAAAATCATATTGACTATAAGAAAGAACTGCAAGTGTATACAGGACTTACGGGGTTTTCTAAGCTCTGTATAGATGAACTAATAATAGAAAATGCAAAACCTCCTGAGGACTGTTGGAAGGTCATTAAATGTAACTGCTTTATAAACGATATTCCTGGGTTGCCAGTTCAGACTATTTCTGTTAGTTTGTCTGAAGTGTGGGTCTATTATTGTTTAATTTTGTATATCTGGAGTCTAATATGTAAGGAGAGCTCATTTCTCCATATCATCTTCTCTGTTTAACTGTGATTTCATCATTCTAAGGGAAATCATTGCATACCTAGGCCCATTTAAAACCTTTTGTGTTTTAATTGCCTTCCTGATTTTGTCCTGATAGTCTGATACTTTCTCTCTTTTCTCCTATTCAAAAGGAACAGCTCAAGGATTTTTGTAAACATGACACCAAAATAGGAAGGAAGGGAAAAGAAAACAAATAATTTCTATTTCATCAGGAGAAGAAGCCAAGACAGAGGTGGGAATTGACAGGGAAAGGCTGTTGCCTAAAATTCCACATCTGACACTTCCTCCAAAGACAAGCAGTCCCTGCACAAGCAGCCAAAATTGGGTCACTGCCATTAGAAAATGGAGAGGTAACCTTAGCAACTTCTTTATTTATGATTATATTTTTGGAGATTAAAACTGACTCTCTCAGCCCAAGGGTTATAAGGGTTAGAGAATAAGGTGAAAATAGATCAGAAAAGTGTCGTCTTGGAAAAAGCCTCGTAATGTTCCAAGCTAAAGTGGAAACAATTGGTATCAGGCTATTGCGATAGGGTTTATAAAGCTTTCTTCTTTTTCTTTGCCGTCTTCTTCTTCTAACTGGGAGACTCTCAAGAAAGCTATTAAAATGAGGATATGGATTAAAACTGGAGAAAGAATACTGACAAAAAATTGAAAGAATGTTCCAGAAGAATTTTTTTTAAGTTACTTTAAGAAGTAGATTGCAATGCAAACGTGAGCTTTTGTACATTATGCATTATGACCATTATCTGGGTTAACACAAATTATTCTGCTTCCTCTAAAGAAAAAGTAGGCCAAAATGTCAGTTTTGGAAGAATATTAAGTGAGTTTGGTACAGCATATAAATTCTGGGCTGTAACTTGCAACAGCTGTAACAGCTGGGCTGCTGCTGCTATAGTTTTTAACGTTTTCGGGAAATGTAGTACAGGAATTTGGGCATCTTTATTCTGCTTTGTAATATTTAATTTCTACAAAGTCTTTAGAAGTATTATCTAAACTGAATCATAGTACTGGCCAACAGGAAATGTATGTCAGAAATCATACCAGTCAAGTGCCTCTCTCCACTCTAGATTCAAAACTGAGTTCTTGCCTAAGACCAATCACTTCTACCCCTTTCAGAAAGAGTTGGCTCAGGTTGTTATTTTAAACATGACATTGGTCAAGCTGTTGTACACTTTTTGCATTATTTTGAAATTACAGAATCAGAGAAGATTTGAAATTGGCAGGGACCCCTGCAGATTGTCTAGTCCAGCCCACCTGCTCAAAGCAGGATGAGTTACAGCAGGTTGCACAGGGCCGTGTCTAGTCAAGTTTTGAGTATCTCCAGGGATGGAGACTCCGCAACCTTTCCAGGCAACCTATTCTAGTATTTGATTACCTTCACAGTAAAAGTGTTTTCTTATGTTTAAATCATGTATTTCACTTCTGTGCTCATTGTCTCTTGTCCATTCACCGGGCATCACTAAGAAGAGTCTGGCTCCATTTTCTTTGATCCATCTCAAGCATTGACAGCCATTGGCGCATTGACAGTCTTATCAATCAGCCTCCCTGAGCTTTATCTTCTCCAGGCTTAACAAGCATTCAGCTATTATGTAGGAGACCATAAAATAAATTTTGCAGACAGTAGACTAGATAATTTTGGGTGTGCAGGAAGCAAGAGAGACCACAGGTCAGAGCAGAGAACAGCAGGCACAGCCAGTTCTGAAGGCCAGACACAATGTCGTGGGTAGAACAGTAAGCTAGGAATAAAGTTGTGGGTTTCAGGCTTCATTTTCAGTAGCCTGGAAGTTGTTTTTAACTGAACAAATAAAAGGTTCTGTGAGCAATCAGGACTTAATTGGACTTGACCTTTTATTGTGTCTGTTATTCAATCCATATATAACTCTTTTTCCTTACAGCTAGAAGTGATTTAACAAGAATATTCTTGTGCTGATGACAAAATGTCCCTCTAGTAATAATCTCCCACCTAAATTGTTCATGTTTGCTTTAGAGAAAAAGATACAAATATCAAATAAATATTGTGCTTCAGAGAGAGATAGGAAAAAATTGTGAGGGGATGAAACTTCTTTTCTGCATATTTATATAGCTTGTAAGGTTTTAACACTGAGCAAAATCAAAAGATTTTTTTCTGCAGTTGCGTGAAAACAATAGATCATGCTGCCTAGTTTTCTGCATTTGTAAGAAATTCTTTATATTAAGAGATTATTTATATGATCACCAGTGAGCTCTAGTTAAACTTTAAAAAATTTGAACAATAATTCACATGCTCCTTCACTTCTACCCTCTCTCCCAGCTATTAATAAGCTGATGATCATATATGTTAATAATGCAATCTACTTAAGGAATTACAGAAAGTAGCTAGAAAAGAAAAATCAGTCAATTTAGGCCAAAAAACTCACACAAATAACAGAATTGTAGCTAAATGATCAAGCCAATGGTTTCCAACAGACTTATAAAACAGACACTTTCATTTTGTTGTTTAAACTATAACCATACTTCAAATGATTAAAGCATGGAGCAAAGAAGACAGATGGAATCTCTGTTTGTCACTCATTTTATCCTGATTTGTAATAGCTACCAGCCAGATTAAATAAAACTCTGGCTCTCATATTGTGGAAACTGGCACAAAGTTGAACAAACTCACTCCACCTTCAAGTTCCATCAACCTTGTGGACTTAGCATGAGCTTCCACAACGCAGAAACCAGACTGAGTTTTTGTTGAAATTAGCCTGGAGATATTATCTTTATTAGATTTTTTGCAATCATGCTGTTATCGTTTCATAAATCCTGTGGCTAACAATAGAAGACTAATTTTTTTGCAGTTTCCTATTATATAGAAATCCTCAAACTCTGAGCAATGATTTGTCTCCATTGACATTCAGACCCAGGATTGAACTCTTTTGAAACTTTTTAAATAGACTTACTGCTTTTTTTTTTCCTTTTTAAATGACTTGCTTATGTATCTTGCATATTGGTTATATAATACCAGTCTTTCTATACAATCTTTTTTTTTTTTTTTAGTAAATTGCTAACATCTCATTTTTCTCTAAAAAGTGAATTAATGCAGGAATCTAGCTTTAAAGTCCCTGACCAATAAAATATGCAAGTGAATTACCTCATAATGAGGCAAAAAATTATTAAGTACCAGAGAAAGAATTCAGAAGAGAAAGCAGAATGAATGTCTTTGACTACCTGACTTTATGGAATAAAAATTACAGGTCACAATTAAATAAAAATGAGTTCTGAGATGAATGAGTCACAAACGTGCCAGGAAATTTTCTGTGAGCATCAGCACTGGGAATTTAGGGCTAGAATTGCATAGCTGCAGAATATGGATACCTCCGGTTTCATTTCCTAAAATACATCTCTGAAAGGGCAAAAGCAATTTCTGTTTGTATTATTATAGTAGCATTAAAAAACCTGACATGCTTAGGCAATAATATTTGTGAATAATAGAAAACAGCATGAGATTATTCAGTTATTATAAAGAGACAAAGATGGAGGAAAAAAATTTAAATAATTTCTAACACAGATTAACTTCAAGGGACATTGCCTCGGGTGAAACACCTTATGTACCACTTACCAACTAGAGTCTGTCTCATAGGAAGCTGTCGTGGTTTAACCCTAGCCAGCAACTAAGCACCACACAGCTGGTCACTCACTCACCCCAGATGGGATGGGGGAGAGAATCGGAAGGCTAAGAGTGAGAAAACTCATGGGTTGAGATAAAGACAGTTTAATAGGTAAAGCAAAAGCTGCGCAGGCAAGCAAAGCAAAACAAGGAATTCATTCACTACTTCCCATTGGCAGGCAGGTGTTCAGCCATCTCCAGGAAAGCAGGGCTCCATCACGCGTAACGGTTACTGGGGAAGACAAACGCCATCACTCCAAACATCCCCCCCTTCCTTCTTCTTCTCCCAGCTGAGCATGACATTGTATGGTATGGAATAGCCCTTTGGTCAGATGGGGTCAGCTGTCCCAGCTGTGTCCCCTCCCAACTTCTTCACAGAATCACAGAATCACTAAGGTTGAAAAGACCTATAAGATCATCAAGTCCAACCATCAACTACCACCACCATGCCCATTAAACCATGTCCCACAATGCCTCATCCACATGTTCCATGAACACCTCCAGTGAGGGTGACTCCACCACTTCCCTGGGCAGCCTGTTCCAATGCTTCGCCACTCTCTCAGTAAAGAAATATTTCCTAATATCCAGCCTGAACCTCTCCTGGAGCAACTTGAGGCCATTTCCTCTTGTCCTGTTCTTGTGCACCTCCAGCCTACTTGCTGGTGGGGAGGTGTGAGGAGCAGAAAAGGCCTTGACTCTGTGCAAGCACTGCTCAGCAATAACAAAAACATTTCTGTATTATCAACACTGTTTCCAGCACAAATCCAAAACATAGCCCCATGCTAGGTACTATGAAGAAAATTAACTCTGTCCCAGACAAAACCAGGACAGAAGGATGCTACTAGTCACTGCCCAATGAATGTCTCTAATGAGATGTTTAAAATTTTCTGCAAATTGAGAAATCCCGTCTAGGAAAAGCAGTGGGTGAGAGTAACAGTTCTATTTCTATTCTTCCAAGCCACTGATGGCCATGGACTGTGGCATCCATTTTCAGATTAAAACATCTAAAAATACTTGTTTGTATGTGAACATCAGTATGTGAACTAAGTATCAGAGTTTCTCATATAGTCAAGAAAGATTTAGTTAACACAGCTGATAGGCCCTGCAGAATGACTCCACAGGCAAAAGAAAACTTCATAAAGGGTTGCACCAATGACCCACCTATTCCAGTGCTCTGTCTTTGATGGTAGCACTAGTGCAGGCTAGTAGGGGAGTGTGGCACATTCTGAAGCATAGGAGTCTGGCTGCTTTTTCCTTGAAGTCCATTGCTTTCCTATTCCCCATACTTTGCTATTTTTGTGTTAGGGTTACTAGAGGGTACATCCCTGTCTAGTCTTTTGGTATCTGCTGTTGGACATGCTGTCCATGAATTTACCCAATGGAAGTCAGTAGGTGTAAGAGTCACCCTGAGATAAATAGTTCAATTCAGTTGCTGCCACTCAGGCTCTAGGGCCACTAGAGATACCCTAAAATATCACCTTTTCTTCTCCTGCGGCTTCAGCCAGCGCTGGTCTCTTGTTGGTCCTCTGTCAGGTCCAATCCTATGTGAAGGCTTCACATAGCCTGTGAACATTTTAAATAACATCAAACGCTTCGGAAATCATATGCAGATGTCCAATGCCTTTAAAGATTCCCAAGGTAACCTGCCTGGCTTCCAAATGCCACTCTAAGACAGTCTTCCAAGTTGTCAGAGATAGATAATTAAAAAAAATGGAGTGAAAGTTCATACTACAGCAATTTTTTTCATTGGTTTAAATTTCCAGTAAAAATTATTCAGATGGCAAAATATAGACAATATAGAAAGAATATTACACTGCAATTGGGCAAATTATTTTCTTTTAGGTCAGCCTGTTGTTAAACTCAATCTCTCTGTTAGGTTAAATTTCTGCATGGGAGCTGCAGTTCTTATTACTAAGTGTTCTTTTCTTCATTTATAAAATTGGCTTCTTGGCTGAATTATATTTCCTTCCTATACTTACAGCCATGTGATTCCCAAAATACCACAGGCCATTCTGTCAGGAAAAAAAGACTGCTGTGTCACACAACATATAATCTAATCAAGAGACCTGTTCTTCAGGACAAAATGAGAGTTTGGTCTATGATTGCTATGTTGTAATAAGACACAAGAGGGAAATGAGATTCTTTTTTGAAGCAATGTTTTTGAGGCCTTAGAATTCTCAAAAATATTTTGATTTCAGGTCCACCCAATTTAGAACTAAAGGTGGAAGGGAAAAAACACCAATAAAGCAGCAGAACTCCCCCCCTCTTCTCCTCTTTGGAAAACGTTCATTTTCTGAAAACTGCATTTCTGCTGAACAAGCATTTTCACAGAAGCTTCTTCATTGACCCCAGTAATGAGTATTCTGTTAGGTTGAAGGCTGTGGGAGTTGAACCTTCCTGTCAAAGGATGATCTATTGTTACTAACTTGCTTGCCTGTGCATTCTGAAGATTTTTAGCTTAGAATTTTGTTTCTGACATGCTGTACTGATGTTAATACCTTTGGCAACAAACACTGCCCCCATTGGGATATCTCATTATCTGTCTTGGGAGTGACTTGTTTGTGGATGAGGCACACAGCCTAATAGCCACAGACATGGCTGCAGTACATTTACTTCTGAAGGTTAGAGCTCATTGATGGATCACTGCTTATGAGGATAGTAGAGTTTTTCACAAGCAAGTGTTCCTGCACTTGTTCTTGCATGTCTGTCCTGTGTGGGAGATAGTTGGCTTGATAAGTTGTCTTGGTATCATAGATCAAAAACTGATCAGAAGGATTGAGAATGTCTTTGAACAAGATAAGAATGACCATGACCAGCAAAGTCAGTATGTTTTCCCTGGTTTTACAGAATTTTCTGCAATGGCTACCAGACAATGTGGAAGTAGAAATGCTAGTAGGCAATGTGGTACAAGGCCCTTGACACCAAAAGATGCTGTGATTTACACAGTTCCGAGGGGAGACTGGACAAAGGAAATCCACTGTGGACTGTGAAGTGAAAACATTGTCTAGCTTTGGAAACAGGCACAGGGAGAATACTCAGGGCAAGTAATATATCTGTCCTGTTCTTACTCATCCAGATGCATATGCTTATAGCTACTGTTGGACACAAGGTCAGAGCTAGTTACACTCCCTGCTCCAAGTCTTTATGTCCAGATTAATATTCTTATGCTAAGTAAATTCCACAACACTCTTCTCTGGGTTTTGGGTTCTTTTTTTTCTTTCTTCTGGCCTCTAAAAATCCCTTCCTTATCTAAGAAGTTTCCTATTGAGAGTCTTTTCAGTGAGGCTGTCCTTTGTTATTTGAGAATTACCACATATTCTTTTAATCCTTTGAGACTAGTTATGAAACTAACTACTTTTAATTCATCCCTGATGGTGGGTTTTAGTAACCATGAAATTATTACAGTCTGTCAGTGTTCTATAAAAAGATAGTTACATTAGATATATTGCATGCATTAAATATCCATAAGAATTAACCCCTAAAAGACAACATTGAATAATATGTGTAAGAGTTTCATGTGTGAGTTAAATGCCTTCCATTTTGAACTCCCAAATTCTTAACATCTCAAATAGATAATTAAATAAATAGATACAAATCTATTCAAAGGTTTCATTTTAAGTTCTCAGTAAATATCATTTGGTCCAGAACTGTCGTAAACCTTTTGATGCGATGGCAGATAATGGAAGTAATATGCACAGTTAGCAAAATCTGCTTTCTTTTCTCTTGAATATATATAAAGGACTTAAAATAATGATTTCCCAGTTTAGTTGTGTGATACGCAAAACTTTTCTGGTGTTCTAAAAACTGCAACTGTATTTTCTTGTCTTAAAGATAAATAACTGGATTAAGAAAGTACATAAAATATTTCCCCTTTCCCCAGGTGTACTAAATATTAATCCTTCCTTGTTAATGGAAAGACTCTTGGAGATGATAACAACGCTTCAGTTTATTTTTTAGAAGGATACCTTGAAATTCAGTAGTCTAGTGAGTACCCCATAAAGATGTGTTTCCTATGTCTTTTGACCTTTATTTTACATCCTTGTTAATGGCAGTTTAATTACCGTGAATGAATTCTCAAAATCTCAGAAAAGGAAAAAGGGAGCGGAAGACAATATATATTCCAGTGAAAGAAGAAGAGAAAGCAGGTGAGAAGGATGTTTTAGAAAACAGTTGTCAGGAGGTTGTGAATAGAGCAGAGGAATAAGGATGAGATAAGCCATAAACGGACAATGAGAGAGTGGGACGTGATTCAGTAAAATGGGAGGAGGAGCGATGGGCAGTATATTAGGACTAAACTTAAACATGACATGCACTCTTACATTTTAACTAAAACTGAATATTGAAATTGACCTCTCATAGGTTTTAGTGTAATTCTGAAAATGAAGTATAAAGGACCTTGGAGACCATGTGGTATTCAAACTGCAATTTTATTGCTTCTCTCTCCAGCTGCTACATAGGGTATTTTGCCCCATTGCACCACTCTGATGCTGTTACTGCCTATTTCTTCCTGCCTCAGCACAGCTCAGAAACTCTGAGACATACAGCTGTGTAATGGCTTGAGTTCATGCTAATAGCAAAGTGGACACTGGTTTAACCTATGAAGAGAGTGTAAGGGGCCTCAGGAGACTTTTCAACAGACTGTTTTAGTATAATTCCCCCTTTCATTTATCATCTCTCTTAGGTCTAAGATGCTTACCTTCCAATCCACTTTCAAAAAAAACTATGAGCCCAAGAATATTGTTAAGGATATGCTTCAGTTAGTCCCAGCAGCAAGTATGCAAACGTGTTTATATCCACTCAAACCATGTGATTAGAAACTGGGCTTTCAGGGCAAAGACTTCAAATTGTTTTGCTGAACCTAGCATATGTCCAACATGGGAATAAACCCTCCGTTATACGTATAATATCTAATATGAAGCACAAGATATGTATACTTTATTCATATGTACATTCATATGACGAGGATCTAATAATGATAAAATTTACAAGAAGAATCAGTCTTTCATTTTCCTCCTTAATTAAACTATGATTCTGTCATTAATATATCCAGTGTTCCTATTTGTATGTCTTCACATGCAGCTTAGCATCCAAGGTGGAATGAAGACTGAATCTGCCTGTCTTTGCTGAGCACCCAGCAGAAAGTAATCTTGAGTTCTGACCACTGAATCTTGAGCTCACTGTAGGTCGAATATTTAACCCACTAAAACACCAGGAAATGAAGTAAACTTATACTGAAAGGGGGAATAATATGCACGTTTCGAAATTTAGCTGTCAGTGGCATTTTTATGGAGGAAAAAATAAATATGAGAGTACAAGTTGTTTTGAACAAGCTAGAAGTAAATTATGTACTGAAGAACAGAAACAGAAGACGACTATTTAACTCTCTGAGTAAGATACCTACAAAAAGTGACCTTCCCCTAAATTCCTTGTAATTTGTATCTGCTTGTACATAATAATGTATTACTATTCCAGGAAAGAATAAAAAATAGCTTAAACTAGCTGCATAAGAGGAAAAGACTTTAAGAAAAATCTTAATTTAAAAGACACAGTAATGCTTATGAAAGGCTTTTCTAAATGTGAACCATCTGGTTACTGTGACAATTTGGAGGTCATTTTTATTTTAGCATAGTAAGCCCAGAATTAACTGTTCCAGCCATTATTGATAATAGAAGATCCTGCACACAGTTTTGAAAACATGCTCCGTTCCTAAAGTAGTTATTATTCTTGCAACTAGAAGTATTATAATTCAGTGATGTTTGCTAGTTCAATAGCCAGAATTGCCTAGTATAAATATATAAATATATATTACATTTATTTAAATATATTCCTGTATCTACCCAAAACTACCAAGTAGTCCCACTTCATAGCTCAAAAATGAATAATTCTAGGTCTTCTCCAAGAATTATAAAGGAAACTGAAATGTCTAGAGAAGAATTTGAAATCTCCTTTTCTCATACTGTCTTTGGCATGCAGTCAAATTGCTTGGTTCTAATCTTGCAAAGGGAAGTTTATGCACATGGATTCCTATTAACTTCAAAGGGCTGTTGCAAAGTCACAAGAAAGCTCAGTTGTTTTCTAAGACTGTCAACCTACATGCCATTGGAGCCAAAGTGTCAGAAAGAATCACTGGAAATGATCCAGATTTACACCAGAGAAAACGTATATAGAGTTAGACTTCTGCTGGTATCTAAATCTCATCTCTGCACATTTTAACAAGTAGGATTTAAAAAAGAATTCCAGTACAGTTCATCTTTTCTTAATAAAATTGATTCATGTAGTTGAAGCCTTAGCCAGGGCTGTTAGAGTAGCTAATTTGAAGATAAATCTCACGTTTAAGGAAAGATTTGACCCTTGGATGCACACATGCAAGTTTTATTATGCTAATGGAAGCCACATTCTTGCATCCAAGGGCAAAATTTGTTCCTTAGTAAAATGATGTAAAATAAACAGATAATAAAGTGCATCAGTGCAGTAAGGGAAGCTAATTGTATAGGAGGGATTTCCATTGGGGTGTGTCTTTAAACATTGGGTAAGGAAACTTTTGAAATAGCACACATAAAACTCACTAGCTTATAAAATCTAAATCCTTCTAAGTGTAAAGTGAATTTTACTCTCACCCAAACAGATGGTCTTGCAAACAAAACAAAAAGGATGAAAATCAAACTAGGATTTCTAGATACTTTTTTTTCCATGTGGAAGAAGAAATGTGAAAAAAGGGGAGGGGAGCAATCACTTATTTTTAGAGACATGCTCAAAAAGACAAAAGACTATGAAAAGATTCAATGTATTTTCTGAAATAATGTTAATATTACGTTTACTCATAGTACTTAGGATGTTGTTTTCTGCAAGGAGTAGAGAACTCTCACACAAAGGTCTGGCATGTCTTAAGTTCTGCATAGAAAAATACAGTGTTGATTACTTGCTGTAATCAACATGACCTGATATCAGGTGAAATGAGCCCAACAAAATATATGAGAAGCTGAAGCATTTCCACCCATACAGTGCAAAATACAGGGAAAGTATACTGATTGTCTTAAAATGCCAAGTGTTTGTTCTGTCTCTTCAGATCAGTATTCTTGTTTTCAAACACATAGCACTGAAAGCAGAGAAGTTTTCCTATTTTTTCTAGGGTCCTCTTCTTTCAAACTCTTTTAAAGTTGTTTTTACCAGTCCCCTACTGTAAAGCCACTGATCTAAATCTCTTCAGCTGGGCATCCACCAGCAAGTGAAGCAATTAACCTCTTTCTTCCTGGGATTTTTGCCAACATACGTCAGCTGATTTTGCTCAACAGAAACCAAAAGAAATTGAGAAAGGCAACCACCAGACTGTTTTAAAAAAAAAAAAAAAAAAAAAGAAAGAAAAGAAAAGGGATGAGATTAGAAAATGTCATGTCATTTGTATTATTTTCATTTCTTAGTTTCTAGCTAGTGGACTACCTTGTCATAAAAAGTTAGGCAATTTATTTCCTTACATTATATGTTGTCTCCCAAAACAAAAGCAAGAGAGAAGATACTTTTGGAAGGCACAGTTCTCATATCTACTGTGAGCATGTTTATTCTCTTGGGCAGGAGGAAGCTTTCCCTGATGATATTTATTTTACAAAGGAATGCAGATCTGAAATACTTCGGAGAAGCAGCAGCTACCAAGGAAGACAAAAGCAAAAGGAAATGTAGTCCAAAGGAAATAAACTATACACTGGTGAGACCTATTTTTTGATCCTGCAGGGAATAGCTGTAATTTTTTTTCTTGCCAAAGCAGGTAACTTGTTATAATCTTATGGCAGTAGCAACTGGCTCAGAATATATTGCACACTAGTGGAAATGGATAAGGATGTGGATCTTCTCCAGAGTCTTGACTGTGAGTGTTTTTTCTAAGTTTCTTCTAATGTAAGATCCGATATGACCTTCCCGACTCAACACAAAGTTAATTAGTCACACCTCAGAATTGCTCTCTTCTGACATGTAAAGCACATCGAGAATGACCAACATCAGGAGCTAGACTGCTAGGTGCTACAGAATGTTTTAAACGAATAGCAAAGCCATAGCTTTAGACACATTTTCCAATCACCCACAGATTCTAGTAATTTTTATTTTAATAAGATTTAGTGATGAGTGTGGTTTTGGTAGTGCATTTAAATTAATGCATTGACCACTAATAGTCTGCATACTGCTTTACGCCTTTCACACTTTCGCAGAGATATTTTTCCAGTGAAGTGTTCTGAGGTACCCTCCTGAATAGTCTAAGATTGCAAAGTATTAACTGGAAAGTACTCTCACAAAGAGTAGCTTTATTCACTGCTAGTGTGTCCCCTTTCCCAGAGTTTACAAGTCCCTTATCTAACAAGAGAATCTCTCTTATTCGCAGGAAGAAAATCTTTTCACTTCAGGAAAAATATTAGTTACAGTTAACAGGTTTGATTGAGCCCCTGGAGGTTCTCCTTTCTGTCTTTGCCTATGCTATGTATTTCACAGACAGTTAAAAAACACTCTCTAGGCAGCTTGGAGAAGGTCGTCCAAGTGGTCAGACATAGTAAATATACCAGACTTAGTTTTGTGAAATCTAGTCTGATGGGAATAAAATATTTTTGTCCATTTTTACCTCATCCTGTTATACAGTTAGTAAAACAGATGCCTTAAAACCAAGCAGCATTTCTAGAAAGCTCTTTTTTAGTGTTCCTCATTCTCTAGGGCACTCATCTAAAATCTTGGTCTAGGAGAGTTTTGAACAGTGGGAAGTTTGGTAAAACCTTTAAAAAGGACAAAACAAAAAAAAAGAACAAAACCAGAGCAATCTCGTAGATCATCAAGAACCAAATTTCCAGTTTGGAAAAAAAGTTCTGAAGTCATTGAAGAGATTTTTTAGTATTTTTTTTTTCTGCAAACTTGTCTTAAATTGTTCGTTGAATTTCTCTTTTCTTGTTGATATGCTCCAAATTTTTATAAAATGTATGGAAAAAATAGGGAAAATGGGTAGAAAATAACTGTGTGACAGAACAGAAAGAAAATAGTTCAATAATAAATTTTTTATCATATATAATATTCATGAAATATTCTTCAGTAAAATCTGTGTGATGAACTTGGTCTTCATGTGTAAATAGTTACTAAAATCATGGTTAAACCTCAATCAGTGGTTCATTAGCTGCAAGGAAGTCCTGCAGTGTCAGCTATCATTATTTATATAGTATTGCCCTGAACATCTTAAGTGAGATAATAAGTGTCTTGGCTAGCCTTTGAGGATTTCTGCAGAGAGTTTCACAATATTCAGCAGTATTAAAAAGCAAAATGTCTTGATATACTATGAAATTATTTGCTTTTATACATATATGTATAAACACACACACACACATATGTATATATAAACACATATACACAAACATTTGGTGTCTTTAATTTCTGGTTTGCTGTATCAAGAAACTTCAAAAATCTTAAACCAGGATTTAACTAGTGGTATAAACATCTGGTCTCTTGACTTAAATAATGTAGAGATTGGTGTCAATAGCAGGTTTTGGCCTAGGCTTTTCCTGAAGATACAGATGCCAAAAAATTAGAAAGTTGGCTTTTTGTTACTTGCAGGTGTGAACCATCTAATGCATGTAGCTATGGTGATTGAATAAATAACAGAAAAAATACAGAAGAAGTGTAGTACTGGGAGTTGAGACTGGCAGCCTGCCAAAAGACTTCACCTTGTTTAGGCAGAGCATTTTTATTATTGACCAAAATTATAACGTAAAATCCCTCTCGTAGATCTCTGAACATAAGTAATTCTTATAGAAAAAACAACAAGAGCCAACACAAATACACTTTAAAAGATAAGTCTGCAGACTTCCTGCATGGTTTTACATACATAATTGTTTTAGGAAAGAAGACAAGTAAGATCAGTCTTTCCTGTGAAATGTCACTCTTCCACGTCCTTCAAAATATGCCCTTTAGGGCTAATGAGTTCAGCAGACATTTTGATCTCCTCACATATACCTTGAGACACTTTCAAAACTGAAGGGGTAGCATTTCAAAGTTGTGTCAAATAGTCAATATTTCTTTTTGTCCTGAGCTAGGCTGCCATCACCATGCAATAATTAAAATGGCACAGCTCTCCTTTGTCAGAGTAGGAGTTGTCAGTTCAGATGCAAGCTGCATGTTTTCAGTCCCAGGGAAAGGCCATTGCCTGAGCTATTTGATTGTTTCAGATTTTGAGAGCAGGTTAATCTCAGTGATTACTCATGAAGGAGCCCTAAAAGCTGGACAATGAAAAGCTCATTACAGACTGAAGTTTCTTCACATAAATTATGTTATTTTACACTGGAATAGATTAAGATGCCATAGGTTGGGAACATATTGGGGTAGAATTTGAGTTTCCCCCTCTTTTTCTCCTTTTATTTAGAAGATAAAGATATAAATATTTCTTTACTGTTTATTATGACTTTGAAATGATGCACCTGAGTACGTTCAGCCCCAGCAGAAGGTCTCAGTATAGTACTGTGACTGGTGCTGACTAAATGCACAACAAAGAGGAAATACCCATTTTTCAGGCCAATCTTTTAATTTGGGAATCATCATAATATTAGTATGCATGCAGATACCTAAGCTGTGATGTTAACACATGGAAGTCCTGTCTTCACTAGAAAAGTGACCTATTGCTGACAAGTTGCCAGAAATATATTATGCATGAAACTAAACAGAATCTAACTGTTATTTCAATTGTTATTACAGAAGGTTTTCTTGAATGTGAATGACTGTTACCTGTCATAATGCTGCACATGGTTTTCTGAATCCAGCTTATTTTTAAATATTTTCTAGTGTTGATTCAGAGAAATGTTCTGAGTTATTTGGAGAACGATTTCTACTAACAGCTGTCAGAAACAGATTCACTCCTTCAGGAAAATCACACTTCTACCTATAGCTGACAAACCTGTATCACATTAGTCTAAGGAACTGCATTCAGGAAATTTTTTTTCACTCATTGTACCCAACAAAAGTTTTTATTTTAACCTGTCTAGAATTAAAACTTTTTTCCCCCTGATCTTTAAAAAATTCTTTTTTATTTTGCATTATATTTCACTATAGTAACAAATCAAGAGGCTGAAACTGAAGGAAAGCATTTTGATTGCCCTTTAATACAGATTTGTAAATTGCTTCTGCAATAAAATTACTTTGACTTGGGTTTTACTTAGGGGTTATTTTTCAGAAACTTGTTTTTATTCAGAATCATCCCTAAATTTATGAACTTTGAGACCTTTAAAAAATGAAACTTTTGCCCTAAAAGCAGCTTAGTGTTTAGTATTTTTAACCATACCATATCATGAATATCATGGTTTGTCAAAACAAAAGTGTAATTTATTAGTAACACAATAAAAATCAGCTTATAAAAGGGAAGACAGAAAGATGCTATTAGCTGGGAAGACACCCAGTTTTTGTTGTATGCATACTTATGTTTCTTTGGTATAGGTTGTTTTGCTTGCAGGCAGTTTCATAGCTTGAGGAATCTCTTTTTCTTTCAAACAGAACAAGCTAAGCCACCACCTTGTTGTTATCTGTTGACAGGCAGAATGACCGTAAATCATGACTCGATACACACCATCGTGTTAACTGAAACACTGTTGGCTCTAATCATCTGGAGCCTTTCCAGCTATGTTTGAACTACACAATGGACAAAGGACTCATTTGAAATGCAGATGAAACATTTTTGTAACACTGTGCCTGTAGACAAGGCTGGCAATGCCTTTTTAATAATAGCATTTAGCGTACCACTGTTTGCTTATGTCAGTCACCTGCTATGTCAAGACCAAGAGGTCAGGTCTTGAGGCGGATGTGGCTGGCAGCCTAAAAACCACTTCATTCACATTGTGTTCTCTCAGGCGGACTTGCATTCAGTCATGTGAAAAAAGGGAAAAGCAAAGCAACTGGTGGTGTCCTTTCTGTCCCAGGCTTCCCAAGGAGTTCTTCCAAGACTGCAAAGTTTGCTTTCCACTGAGTCACACTACTAAATGATCTTTGGTTAATGTCTATATAAAATAACAAAATAAAATCTTGTTGAGGTCTCATGCTGTGGGCAGGATGGTATCGGCTGATTTACTAACACCCAGGTGACCCCCTTATTTCCACTGTGCTGCTTGATGATTCCATGTTGTGTTTTCGTGATCATTTGGGAAAACGCAATTACCTTTCCTTCTTCCCTTTCCTTCTTCCTTCTTTTCTTTCTTCCTTTCATTTCTTTCTCTCCCTAAATGCAACAATATAAAAACTTGTGTGTAAATTTAATTGCCGAGAATATACTGAGTTGCCTAAAAGTCTCCAACAAGAACTAATGTATTCTCCTTCCTTATTGCTTTAACTGGGTGTTTTGAATGTAATTATGAAGCCTAAATGAGCATGCTGGTTTAATTTTTCTTATATATTATAGCATGGTGGCCTATGAAAACACAGGACTCTCAGCAGGAGTTAATTCTAATGAAAACAATAAATTTCACATAATATAGTCAACCACAAAATAGCTTGCCAATTGCTTAGTTATATGAAGCCCACCTGTTCTACTTCAGGCAAAATTCCCACTGAAGTTAAAAATTTTCACAGATTAAGGACTTTGTGACTTGACCTTAGTTACCAGCCCAACTCAATATTTATGATAGCTTCTGATTTCTCAGATATGCCCTTCTGCACAAGGGGGTGGGGAGGGTTGAGAACACCCAGGGGACTGATTGTATACAAAACTGTTCTCAGATATGAAAACTGTCTCAGGTTTCATAAAACAGTCGCACTCTAACTCCTAGAGTACCGCTGCTAATGCCCTGTCAACCCTATTTTACCACTGCTTTCCCAGTAATGCTGTTGAGGGAAAGTGGACAGATCAGTAGAATACACAGGTATTTTTAGAAAGAACTTATGTTTCCTGTTGTTAGTGCAGCTAAGATGAACGTGTCTGTGTAGATATATGTTACAGCCATCTTATAAAATCTAGTCAATGAAAACACAGGCATGTTTAGGTTACCACATAGGCAGAGCCAAAGAACTAGTCCCCAAGAAATCCCACATAATTCCCCTACTCAGAAGGCAGGAGGTGGGAAGAGAATCTGGACCAGAGGTGGGAAGAGTGTCAGGAACTTAGGAAGCACCATCATAGTTACAAAAGCAAAAGATCAATGTGTAAAGAATCAAAGCCAGGTAGTGGACAAAGCAGCTGCAGAACCGCTGGATTTACAGTGCTGAGGCATGCCATTTAACATGTAAATGGGAAGAGGCTAGGGAAATTCATTCCTCCCAAAGCTAGGGAGTCTTCTGTAGGCAAGAATTGTTTATTTAGCAATTACAATGAGAATATCTTTGTTGACCACTGTTAACATCAACTTTATATTCATATTTACTTTAACCAGTAAACTGAGAGAAGTATCTGTACACAATGTAAATTGACTTTAAGTCTTCATTTAAAGGAAATTACATGTTAGTCTTTACTAACTGGAAAGTATCAAAATAAATTTGTCAAACAACATAGTTTCCCTGTTTCTTGATGACAAAAAGAACAGGTCATTGCTGATATACCTGCAGTTACTGTTAGAGAAGCCCAATTATCTTTGTGGTTTAATTGTCCCAAACGCACAAATAATCTAAATTTTTTTGTACACTTTGATTATCTGGTCTTGAGACTTTTGAATAAATTAGACCTTATCTCTATTCCTCTATTACTACTGTTATTTTATAATACAGCTCTTTCAGTGATAATGTCAGTCATTATCTGCTAATAAAAAAACAGAAAAAGTAGCAGCAGAAACAAAGTTTAATGCAATAGCAGGGAAAATATGTGCAGGAGAAAGAACACGGCAGCTATGAAGACTGTAAACCAAAAGAGGGACTTCAAATACACTTTCAGAGATGTTATCTTCAAAATGAAACAAACCCCTGAAGTCACAATATGATTAAGTTTATATAGCAAAATATAAGGAAAATGAAACTTTATTCTTGTGAAGGTTCTCAGTCCAAATCAGTGAAACTATGATGTGATTTTGTATCTTTTTGTTGTTTCTTGAGAGTTTCAAGTGAAATTTAGAAATTTTTGTGAGTTTGAAAAAATAATCAAGCTTATCATCTAGCAGCAGTCCCTACACTGATTATTTTTTCTAAATTTGATTTAAAGGAAAGAATAAAAGTAAAATATCTGATTCCTTTACTGGGTGAGCAATAATAGTCCTCAACAGGAAAAAAAAAAAGGAAACAAACGTGCGTGTCAGGACACTTGCTGCTCTGTTCTTCACCTCTAGCTAATTTGTGGATGAGGATATGTGGAGACAAGTGCATGGTTTCATCTTCCTCATATCTGGGCTTTCATGAGGTGGTTCAGGTCACATGCTACAAAACAGAGCAGCATTAAGTGACCTATAAAGTCTGTCAAATGGGAAATACTGAAAAATACATGCTCATCTCTTTCTCCATCCAGTCCATCAAAGCACTTAGAATAGTGGTCTCTGACTTTAAAGAAATCACAGTTTCTAAATGATCACATTTTTTTTTATACTACTTTTCAGTAGCAGGGATGGTTTTCTTCCGATGGAAAGCAGGAAACTCTGGTCTATTGTTATATAACCTTGCATCCAAGCAGGTTATTCTTGCTCTGTCTTCTTTACAGTTGAAAGCAGGTTCTGTCCTTTGTGTTTCAGCACTCATCTTCTCCTTTACAGTCTTGGAAGAACTATAGAACAACCAAATACATCAGTAAACACATAGCAGTAATCAGCAGAAAGGGTGAAAGAAAATACCAGAAAGTTTCACTGGGAGAATACATGTTGAAGAAAGTGCCAATACTTTGACACAGAGCACGTATCCCTGTAAAAGGGAAGGCATAGGCAATCAATGAGATGATTCCTTCAGCTTTGGTTCCAGACAGCCTACCATGCTCTTTGTACCTACTGAGACCATACCTCCTGACATTCTATCAGCAAAACCTTATCTTCAAGGGTATCCTGAACACTGACTTCAGGGGTCAACAAATTCAAGTATAAACATCAATCAATCATCTTCTATAATCTTATAGTCACTCAGCAATAGGTATAATTCCTGTTCATGAATATCTAGTGATCTACAGAAACATGAAATATGAATAACTGGTTGCCAGCACTGCACCTTGCCTTACATCAGCCTGTGGCAAGAGAAAGACTTTGACTCCACATAATGAGAATAAAACGAGCAACTAGAGATTGGGAAAGCTGCCAAATCTCTACCTCCCTGCTGCCAGGAATCAGCTGATGTTACTTTTTTAAATTTCCAGGCCATCTGCTTGCTTGCTTGCTTCCCATTTTCTCCCAGGTGTCACCATGCCAGCGTTTAGAGCAGTTCACAGTGGAAGTATCATGAGGTGAGCAAGTTGATTTCCCATGCAAGAGAAGAGTCAGCGGAAGGAAAATCTTTTGCCACCCCTTCCCCCCAAAAAAACTTTTATATGATGAGTAAATGGAAAAAATGTTGAATCTTAGACCAAGGATGCTGAGGAGACAGAAGACCTATCATAGCCATTAAAAGGACAGGAGCATAAGGATGCCTCTGAAAGAGGAACTAAATGAGAAGGGATTTGAAAAATAGATACACACATGAATATTTAGTCTAAACTCTTTTTAAGTCTAGTTACTGTTTATCTTGAATAGCCTCTGAAAGTCAGTATCAGGAAATTGGTTTGTAAGTCAAGTTCAGGAATTCTTAAATACTTGTATTTCTAAAATGTATACTTAAAGACATTAAGGTACTATATCTTTTATATGAAAAATATAAATGTTACCTTTGCACAAGTATGCTATATAAAGGTCAAAAACATTGTAGAGATGCAGTTAAACATTTGACTCATTTGACATTCTGTAATTTATTGTAGGTGTAATACAGTAACCATAGTCTCTGAATCAAGCATTAATAAATTGTTGGGTGATGAGCCTGCAGTATTTTGCTTAAAAATATTCACGTCATAGGATTTTTCTATGTGAATATTTTGATGTCATTGTCACAACGTGATGTACCATGCCCTGAAGTAGACTTTAAACATCATGTTATGACAAGGAAGTAGAACATCACTAACCTTCACAATGGTGTGGAAAAAGAAGAAAGCTTTCCAATATCAGCTTGCACTATGGCATCAAATGCTGGATATAATGTTTTTATGGTTCCTGAAGATGCCAAAAAAACCGTAATCTGGAGAAATGGAAAGAAAGCATACCCTAACAACACTTCTCCAAACAAAACAAAAAAAACCAACCCAAACCAAATCAAACCAAAACCAAACAAAAAATGCAGAAAAACACTTGCTCAAAATATTTTATAACATACCAGTAATTCTTAGTCTTATCACTATACTTTCTTCTTCATATTATAGTATTAGAACTATGAAAGGTTGTTCAACACACAGAAATTCTACAAAATCTTATGTCAGTACGTTTTACTTTTGTGTCAGTCATTCTGAGGAACATTCCCTGTGGAACCATTAGTGCTAACGTCTACTAAAATATCTTAATACAGACAAAAGAATGACAGGTTTGAGTACATTTTGTATTAGATTGCATATGTATAAAAAATCCCTTAAACTTTTACTTTGGATGTATAAATTGCCACTTAACCTCCAAATTATTAGACTGAGATATCTAAGTATTAGTAGTTCCTTTGTGTGGCAGTAACTTCATCTCACTTCAGATGGTAAAAGTTGGACAGTAGTCTAAGGTAGTTAAGTCCATTCTCCTTACAGACAATGAAGAGAGAAATCTCAAATGCATGATTCAGCCCATGTAAACTGACTAGCTTAGACTTTCAGATGGCTAAGATCCGATGAGACGTACTTTTCTTACACTGACGTGTCTCACAACAGAAAGTTTAAAAACTCATTGAACTGAAATAGCTATAATTCAAAATAAAATTAATATTTCCTGAAATAATGAGCTGATTGCTGTCAAATAGTAATATCCTTGAGTGTTAGAATGTGGTCATTTGGCTGGGAGCAAGGAAGAAGCCCTCGTTACTAGAAAATACATTTGCTTGAAACTAGAACACCCAGATTTCTTTCTTGAATCTCCAAAAAATTACATATAAACACCTATGACTGTGCAGATATGAAGGCAACTATTCACTTTTTAACTGTGCTGGATTTATTTGCTCATTGTGTGCAGGCTACACATCAGACTTTGATCAATAGTACAAATATGGAACAATTGGGAAGAAGCAGACACTACATCTGGGATTCCTGAAAGCCCTGAAGCCTTTTTAAGCTTAATGCTTTAACTGAACTATGAGCTGTTTAAAAAAAAAAAAAACACAGCAAAAAACCCCACCTCCCCCTCCCCCAAAAAAAAAATCCCTGACCCCAAAGTTTTGAAATCCTCACATTCTACCCATGTAAGAATTTGGGTGGAAATAAGAGAACAGAGCATCCTGGATGTATAACGGCTGCAGAAAATAAAGGGAGTTCATGGCTGTCCAGATGTTTTGATATCCTCATTTTAGGTGGCAATTTCTTTCTGAGGAGTGAAACCATTGCATCTTGACTTTCTTAGAATATGCAGTTCTCTGAAGATATCAGGTAAATACATAGGTACAATCAGAGGCTTGGAGCAGTTACTTCAAAGACTTGTCTCCCAAACATAGTTCTAGGCTACACTAAAAATATTCCAAAATGTTCAGAATTAAGATAGCTACTGGACACTATCCAGCATGGAAGAATATGAGAATCAAAGTTTGCGTTAGTAGAATAGCTTGAGGAATATCCAATAATGGAAAGACCTCAAACAAAACTGTAATGTAATGATATGCAAAATCATCTAAATCTTGAGAGCTATGTGAACAGTAAGGATCTACATAATGTAATGTTCCATAAATTTATACTTCAAATTCAAATTTCATTTGTTAAATTTAAATAGTTAAATTCATATTAACTTCAATACTTCACAGAATCACAGAATGACAGAATCGTTAAGGTTGGAAAAGACCTGTAACATCATCAAGTCCAACAATCAACCCAACACCACCATGCCCACTAAACCATGTCCTGCAGGGGCACGTTTTTTGGACACCTCCAGTGATGGTGACTCCACAACTTCCCTGGGCAGCCTCTTCCAATGCTTCGCCACTCTCTCAGTGAAGAAATTTTTCCTAATATCCAGCCTAAACCTCCCCTGGCGCAACTTGAGGCCATTTCCTCGTGTCCTGTCATGCGTCACTTGGGAGAAGAGGCCAACACCCACCTCTCTGCAACCCCCTTTCAGGTAACTGTAGAGAGCAATGAGGTCTCCCCTCAGCTTCCTCTTCTGCAGACTGAACAACCACAGCTCCCTCAGCTGCTCCTCATAAGATTTGTGCTCCAGACCCCTCACCAGCTTCATTGCCCTTCTCTGGACATGCTCCAGCACCTCAATGTCCTTCTTGAAGTGAGGGCCCAAAACTGAACACAGCATTCAAGGTGCGGCCTCACCAGCACCGAGTACAGGGGCACGATCACCTCCCTCCTCCTGCTGGCCACACTATTTCTGATCCAGGCCAGGATGCTGTTAGCCTTCTTGGCCACCTGGGCACACTGCCAGCTCATATTCAGCCGGCTGTCAACCAGCACCCAAAGTCCTTTTCTGCTGGACAGCTTTCCAGCCACTCATTCCCAAGCCTGTATTTTTGCATGGGGTTGTTGTGGCCAAAGTGCAGGACCCGGCACTTGACCTTGTTGAATATCATCCAATTGGCCTCGGCCCATCCATCCAGCCTGTCCAGATCCCTCTGCAGAGCCTTCCTACCCTCGAGCAGATCAACACTCCCACCCAACTTGGTGTCGTCTGCAAACTTACTGAGGGTACACTCAATCCCCTCATCCAGATCATCGAGAAATATATTAAACAAGACCGGTCCCAAATCTGAGCCCTGGGGGACACTGCTTGTGACTGGCCACCAACTGGATTTTGCTTCATTCACTACGACTCTCTGGGCTCAGCCGCCCAGCCAGTTTTTTACCCAGCGAAGAGTGCACCTGTCTATGCCATGAGCCACCATTTCTCCGGGAGAATACTGTGGGAGACAGTGTCAAAGGCTTTACAAAAGTCCAGGTAGACAATATCCACAGCTTTTCCATCATCCACTAGGCAGGTCACCTGGTCATAGAAGGAGATCAAGTTGGTCAAGCAGGACCTGCCTTTCATGAACCCATGCTGGCTGGGCCCATCCCTTGGTTGTCCTGCATGTGTCGTGTGAACGCCCTCAAGATGAACTCTCCATAATCTTCGCCGGCACCAAGGTCAGGCTGACAAGCCTGTAGTTCCCCGGATCCTCCTTCTGGACCTTCTTGTAGATAGGCATCACGTTGGCAAGCCTCCAGTCATCCAAGACCTCCCCTGTTAACCAGGACTGTTGATAAATGATGGAGAGTGGCTTGGCAAGCTCCTCCGCCAGCTCCCGCAGCACCCTTGGGTGGATGCTATGAGGTTCCATAGACTTGTGAGAGTCCAGGTGGCATAGCAGGTCGTTAACTGCTTCCTCCTGGATCATGGGGAGTTTCTTTTGCTCTCCATCCTTGTCTTCCAGCTCAGGGAGCTGGATTCCCTGAGGATATCTGGTCTGGCTATTAAGGACCGAGGCAAAGAAGGCATTAAGTACCTCAGCCTTTTCCTCATCCTTGGTGACGATGTTCCGCCCCCCCCACCCCCCGCATCCAGTAAAAGGTGGAGATTCTCCTTGGCTCTCTTTTTGTTGTTAAAGTATTTGTAAAAACATTTTTTGTTATCCCTTACGAACGTGGCCAGATTGAGCTCTAGGTGGGCTTTTGCCTTCCTAATTCCCTCTCTGCATGACCTAACAAGATCCTTGTACACTTCTTCAGTTGCCTGTGCCATCTTCCAAAGTTCATAAACTCTCCTTTTTTTCCTAAATGCCAGCAAAAAAGCCCCTTGTTCAGCCAGGCCAGTCGTCTTCCCCGGCGGCTCTTCTTACGGCACATGGGGACTGCCTGCTCCCGCGCCTTCAAGATTTCCTTCTTGAAGAAGGCCCAGCCTTCCTGAACCAGTTTGCCCTTCAGGACCGTCTCCCAGGGGACCCTCACAACCAGTGCCCTGAAGAGGCCGAAGTCTGCCCTCTGGAAGTCTATGGTGGTGGTTTTGCTGACCCCCCTCCTTACTTCACCAAGAATTGAGAATTCTATCATTTCATGGTCGCTAAGCCTAAGATGGCCTCCGACCTTCACTTCTCCCACCAGACCCTCTCTGTTTGTAAACAGCAGGGCAAGCAGGGCACCGCCCCTGGTAGGCCTCCTTACCAGCTGTGTCAAGAAGTAATCTTCCATACACTCCAGGAACCTCTGAGACTGTTTCCTCTCTGCTGCGTTATATTTCCAGCAGATGTCCGGTAAGTTGAACTCCCCCACAAGAACAAGGGCTTGTGACTGTGAGACTTCTGCCAGTCCCTTGTAGAATGCTTCATTGGCTTCTTCATCCTGGTTGGGTGGTTTATAACAGACCCCCAGCAGTATATCCGCCTTGTTAGCCTTCCCCCTCATCCTTACCCATAAGCATTCAACCCTGTCATCACAATCGTTGAGCTCTATACAATCAAAACCCTCCTTAACATACAGAGCCACCCCACCATAGAGAGCCACCCCACTTATATCAATGTTGTTCTGAAAATTTATCCTGTCCTATCCTATCCTATTCTATCTTACCTATATTTTATTACTTTTTTATCCAAAAGATAGACTGAGTCTACTTATAAACTTTATCTAAGACTAATTCGATATATAGCTTTGCTATTTTGAACAATCTGTGTTTGTTTGTTTGCTTGCTTGTTTTTCTACTAGCTCATTTTCCTCTGCCTTTTCAATACTAATTTTCACACTAAGTTCATGTGTGGAATTCAGTGACAGCCACTATCCATTTCCAAACAGGACGAATAAATGTTGCGAGAGAAGCAACTTGGAAGACTTAATAAAGACTTAGGAGTAAGTTGTAAAGCCCTGTCTATCTTTATTCTGACAATTGCACCACTGAAGTAGTCAAATAAAATGAATGATGTTACCTATGGGTATATATATGTATATGCAGATATATGCATAAGAAAAACATATCATTTCAATGCTCCTATTGTAGCTGTGGTAAAGAGACATTGAAAAGGTTCAGCATTTAACAAAGATTTAAGTTGCATTCCATTTCTGATATCTGTTTCTTATTACCACCCATATGTCTCATCATCTTCCTATAGTTTTATCTTTGTATGTCTTTGTAGCATCAAGAACATCTGTTTTCTGTATTTAAAGTAACACCAAAATTACTCTTAATTTTCTTTTGTTGCAGATTCATGTCAAGGCTATCATGATCAGTTTACTGTTTTCTGACATACCAGTCTAATACATTGCTATGGAGTTACCTATTCAAATCAATCATAATCACCTTTCATTGAAAAGGGCACTTAATCAGTGTGACTGTTAATATGGGGTCAACAATAGATTCATCCAGATTGGAGAAGCCAATAGGTTAGACAGACACTTGCTGATTGTCCTGTGTTCCCTGTAAACTGAAAATTTATGTATTCTTTTTCAGATTCGGAAAGTACATGGGATTTTTTGATTTGTGGCATGGAAGATAAGGTTAAGTATGTGAAGAGGACCAAAGGCATTCTAAATCATTAGCATAGTAGGCACATATTTTCAATTTGACATTTTACTAATATGAACTGTGTTGAACTATCAGGTACGTTTGCTTTTGGAGTGCATGACAGACAGAACTTCATTCATTATTTATTTTATGCTCTTTTTTCTCTTTCTCAGTGCTATCAAAGGTTTTTGTCAAGCCTTTAGAATACCGAAGCTTTTGGAATCTACAAACCTGGAAGATTGCTTAAGGTTTCATTCATATGGGAACGTTATACTGACTTGAATTATGTCAGTTAAATTATTCTGCTAAGATGTGAATTTAAGCTATTATTCCTCTTATGAACATTCTTACTCTGGGATAAAGATGTTGGTATCACTTTTGTTTAAGCTCAGCCAAAAAGGAACACATCGTTTAGTGTAAATGTGTATCCACCCAGGAAGCCATACTAAGTCTGACTGTCATGGAAGGTCTTTTTATCAACATGGACATGCTTCACTCTTTTTCTGGAGGCTTTGACACTAATGGATGTTATCAAAACTGTACTTGCTACTTTTCCATTAATGCAGCCTTTCTGGTTTGGTAGCAAGATACACTCTGTAGAAGTTACTTGTCAACCCTTCTTTTTTTTTTAAAAAAAAAAAATCACCATTGTTGGTTTAGCATTTTTTAGAATATAACTGACAGGTGGCAAATTTATTTAGTGAAACATTTTGATGACTGTTGACATGGCTGTGTAGAAGAACAGGCTATAATTAGCAAATCAGTAACAGTATGGATGGCTTTTATAGATACCAGATGGATAGTTTATGTATTTGTTTAGGAGTGTCCAGACTCTTTGGTAATAAACAGAATTTTGAATTCATGTTTTCTTTTAATATATTCAAGCATTTTGTAAAATTACGTTAAGATACAAGGCACAGTAATATTCCTTTGAGTTAAAATAAGAGTGATTAAAAAGTAATTTACAATGTGTTTGAAACATGCATCTCAAGTTTTGGCAATGACATGGCATCTGTATTGAAAAAAAAAAAAGAAATACATCTCATGAAAAATACAATTCCGGTGCCTTTACCAAAGCAAAATTCATATTGATTGCAGTTCTGTATTAGTGTTGTATTTATGCAGATTCTAAGAATACCAACAGTTAATCTAACACAGCCAAGTTTGGTATATATTAAGCCTAAGAAATCATATTTCTTTCATGAAAAATAATGCTGATTTTACATTTTGCCTCACAAAGAAGGGAAGTTAATTTTACTTTTCTGCTTTTGCAGCATGTACAACTAGGAAATTAAAAGTTTCAGTCCCTGCTCCAGGACTGTATTGAGGTTTAAACTTCCAAAAGGTTCTTTAAACTCATCTAATTTTTCTTCATCTTAAACCATTCTGTCAGTGCTTCGGTATGATGAGTATTACTTTGTGGAAAGTCTGCAAAAATAATCTCATTGGGAATTATATTTCCAGTGGCTTATTAAGTTCCCAAGAAGAACACTCCTATGATTTTCAGTATCCAGCAGTTTGCTTTCAAAAGTAAGCATCATTAGCATGTAAAAATGAAACTGAATTAACTGAATTTTTTATACAGCTTCAAGTATATATGTTTTTTTAAATGAGAGTGAAAACACCAGAAGTGACACACAAACTTGCATAATTTCTTAAAGTATTTGCTCCAAGGGAATGCCTGTGTTGGAAGAAGATCCAACAAAGATGTGTTGATAGCTGTTATTGTAAACAGATGTGGAGAATCTGCCCCTGCTCCTACTAGTGCCATTTCCACAATGGATGATATAAATTAGGAGTATACTCTCTGAATATCAAGTGACATAGTAATGCATCCACTATTTTTAGAAAGGTATTGAGTACTATATAGACAGTCAAGCGACGGAGATTTTCTAATGGTAACATTTGTTTTCCTAATATGCTGTCCTGTCATTGGAACTGGATTACCTTATAAAAATAAATACAACATGGAAGGTCAATGGTTTGGGTTTTGGGTTTGTTTTTTTTTTCTTTGTAATAAATCTCCATAAAGGTTATGGCTCACTTAATACCAGATGCAGGCTGGAAAATCTTCCAAACTCAATTAAAAACAAACAACATGTTTTTCCTATGCTTTTCTAAGCTGTAATCCACTTTAATTGTAATATATTAAGAAAGTAGTAATGATAAAAGAAGTTGTGAAAATGACAAAATTCTCATCTTAGCATGAAAGAAAGACAAGATGCCTCCCAGTGAGGACAACAGATAATTTGCCTCTGAATATTAGCAAAATGTGAATGAAAGTAAAGATATAGTAACACCAGCACATATGGGGTGTGTGTGGGGGGTGTGTGTGTGTGTGTGTATGTGTGTATATCTATGTATATATTGGGTTAGATACACATACAGTAATGTTTATTGCACAAAAATATTACTGTATAGTGTTTGCTTGTAGATTAATGATTGGCCACTATATTAAAATACACTGACCATACATACTTTAATAACTATTTTAGTTATAGACAACATATGGGATTGATGGTACTTGATTGACAAAATACTTGCAGGTCCAAGTATCTTTTTTTTTCTTCTTTCTGTTTTTCTTTACTTTGAAAAAAATTAAAAGAAAAAAGTAGGTGTTTTGTTAATCATTAATGTTTTGCTATTCCACTTATTCTGCATTTGTGTAAATACATGTTTACAGAACAATAATCAAGTTCACGTTCTATGTCCTGAGCATCATTACCTTTGTAAGATGGAACTTGAAAAACTGGAGTAAGTGAATGCACTAGAAACATGTGAAATGATTATACTATGTACAGATCTTGCTAATATTTAAATGTGTTTAAAATTATTTTTTCCTAAGAGAAAATATAAGGACACAAAACCAAATGAAAAATCTCACATAATACTAATTTCAAGTGTTCCCTAATGTATTAATTTGGATGATCAGTTTGAAGTGAACAAAAAGCCAGTCCATTGATGGATAGAAGGCTAGACCTTAAAATAGTGCATGTAAGTAAGTTAGGCATATTTTTTTAATTCAAGGACAAAAAGGCTCCAATCTTCACTTCTTGTTGGCATTATCTAGAACATGTGAACCAGTTTTCAGAATGCATGTCATCCTGACATATATATTTTTAGTACCTCTTTTCCTCACCGTATCTAGTTGAAAGTGTGTGGATAGTTCCTGCCATGCAATCACTGAAAGAAAATTAAAAATAGATTCAAAGATTAGAATGCACAGTCATGAATTTACTTGAAAAACAGCATGTCCCTTCCTTTTCGATTATTAGGTTATATGCCTATCCCACCTGCATAAACCTCTGGCTCCTTAATGAAATAAAGCAGAATGATCTTTGTGATCAATACAGAACTTTAAGAAGCCATACTGAGTGCTCCTCCTTAACAACAGTCTTAGGAATACAAAGAAGTCGTAAGTGCTTTTTGTTTTACTTGAACACTTAAATTTGTTCACCTTGTCAAAGCAGTTTTTTTTGGGGGAAGGAAAAGATTAATACAGCTGAACATGTCTATTTTTATATCTCTTTTTCAATTGGTGTCAAATGTGTAAAATATAAACATAAAAAATTTCACTTATAAAAAATCACATCTGATATCATATCTGATCATATATCTGATCATTATATCTGATATCTGATGATATCTGATATCAAATAGTCCTGTCTTGATTTTCTTAGGAAGTTTTGATTCCTACTGCAAATGAACTGGTTTAGGTTGAGTTTTTTATTTGTTCCCTTAGTATTAGGTGTTTAATTTCTAGTACTTTACCACTATATTCTGTGTGTCTCACAGGACTCTTCAAACACCTGTGTGCATCAGATTTATTCTTTTGTCTGATGCTAGGAACCCTGAGGACAAATTGATAAAGGAAGGAAAGGCTCACCTCCCCTAAATGCAGTCTGCCTGTAACATTGAACCAGCAAAACACTCAGTACTCCCTTAAATCCGCTTGAAATAATAAGACTGATTAAAAGTTCCATGCAAATCAGGGCCTCAGCCTCATAATTGTAAGCGCTTTTGGGCTCTTACTTTAGGAAAAAGCAGTGCTGGTGGAATCATGCTGCAGTAAGAGTGTTTGCTTTTTGATTTTCTCAAAACAGTCTTGCCTACCCAACAGCAAAATAGCTGCATGGGCATCAGTTCATCTACATGCTCTGGAATCAAACTCAATTATCTAATTACCTTACATAGTTTGTGTTGTACAATAAAAACATCGTTCTTCAGTTTTGCAATGTTCTTAATTACTTAAAAAACGATAATATTGCTGCAGAGCAGCATTAACACCGAGTTCTCCACATCTTATCTCGAATATTGTTGTAGTGCTGAGCCTTTCCTTTAACTTTTTGAACTGCCACGTAAAGCACAAATGAAATTTTCAAGGAAGTTCTACACTTATACCAAAATGACTGACAAGTAAGAAAAGGTATAGTTAAAGAAACAGCTGTACTGTCCCATTGTCTGCTATAACTATATAAACAAATACTAGAAGATGCCCCACAGAGACTGTATTTTAATAAATTGGGAGAATAGCATGTTTTAAATTCATGGACTCTTACTACATATTTTAAATGCTATCTGCCATCTAGTGGATTTAGCTTTGGCTTTAAGAAAACAATGGTTTTAGCTGTAATCAGTCAAACACATTATAACTCTTTGTGATGAAACTAATATTTCACTAAATGTTGAAATAACTGTCAGCCCGAATTTGCACCTGATAAGAAGCAATCATTGGTACAGTGGATGTTATCAAGACTTTTAAATGTTCTGCAGAAGCTTAACAGCTTATACATAATTTACCAAATGGGATTTAAAAAACTCAGAACAACCATTCTCCACAAAGGAAATCCATACATTCATGATAACAAGAGTTAAAACATTGCTCATTTTGATAACTCTGTAGCTCATTCAGATTAAAAATCTGTTTATCTTTCCAGTCTTTACAGTGGGTAGACATACCAAGCATGTACAAACTTCCAGGTATGCTACAGAGGATTCAAACAACAGAAAGTTTCCTAAATAATTTGCTTGAGTAGAAATAACAATGTAAGAACAAAGAAAGATTAATAGGTTTGCCACAAAATCCATGGATTCAAAATACTTGTTGCCATTTGAACAAGTGGTCATCCTGTTTGATGTTCTAATCTCAATGAGTGTTACCCTGTGCAGAAGATCCCAGTGAACGATTATTGTTTCTTTTGGGTTTTTATTTTCTTTTTTTTTTTCCTTCTTAACTAACACTCTGTCCATAAGTATCTGTGCAACACTCTCATCTTGGAGTTTGTAGCTGGTTCTCGTTGACTGGGGATTCCTTTCCTAGAAGACCTTCTTCAATCTGATACCTTTGTTGCTGATGTCGATGTTGAGGAGCAGGTAGATAGCCCAGGTAGCCACTTAATGAAGACAGTGAGGACCAACAAATTCAAGTGGTTTTACCTTAAACATGAGGATCCCTTTTGGGAAAAAAACCCAAACAAAATCCAAGCAAAATAACATTGTCTTACCCTCGCCATGTCTCTGCCCAAGCCCTAATCCCAGCCTGTGCTCTCCATCCAGCAAGGCACCCCCAGATGGCCAAATAATAATAAAGAAATAGAAGGTGAATTGATACCCTTTTTCTCTGTTTTGCCTGCAGGCCCTTCTTTCTCACCACATCCTTTTTCCCAAAGTTTTTGCTCAGGGACTTCCTTTGGATGGATTCTGTGGGTTGCCTCCTCCCTCTCCTGAATATATTGGCAGGCACCCCAACCAGCCATGACGTAAAAAGCAAGTTGGAGATTGAAAGCCAGATCAATCTTGGGCTTTCATTTACTGGTCCTGCAAAGGGAAGTTCCCCAATTGTTTGAGATGATTTAGAGAGAGTCCAGACGACAAAGATGAGAAAGGCTTCTCCAAGCACCTCCTGTTCTTTTGTGGGGTAGATTCTTCTTCCTCGATGCCATCTAGGCTTAAGGTTAAGATTAGA